>NW_006399913.1:6432876-6545147 GCF_000299155.1 Elephantulus edwardii
AATGTTCAAAATCCCTAGCTCTAAGAGAGATGCAAATCAAAACAACTATGAGATATCATCTCACCCCAGTCAGAATAGCAAAATTTAACAGAACCTGTTTTTAATTTCTGCAGTAAATCTTGGTCAAGATGCATAATGCTTTTTTTGTGATGCTGGACATATTATGTTATTTTTTTTTAAGATTTTTCCATCTGTATTCATTGTGATAATGGTCTGTAGGTTTGGGGTTTTTCCCCCTTCCTATTGATGTTTTAATTTGGCTTTGTTGTTAGTAATTTCCTCACAGAATAACGAAGAGTTCCTATCCCTTCCATTTTTTTTTTAGCACTGCTCAAAAAGAATTAACTTATGAATTTTTAAAATATTTTAGAGAATTCTCCAGTGGAACCACTTGATCCAGGAAATTTTATCTTTAAGAGAAGTTAGGGGTTGCTTTTGACTACTAACATCTTTCTACTTATTATTCAAATATTGGAATATTTTTCTTTTAGGCAAATTTTAGGTCATATATATGTTTCTAAGAGTTTGTCCATTTCATCTAAATTATCTGCTTGATATATAATTATTCATAGTATTTTTTGTAGCTGTTTTTCATTTCTGTGGAAGCAGTTGTAATAAGCCCACTTTCATTTCTGATTTTAGTTGTTTATAGCTTCATTTCTTTTCTCTTTGTTACTTAAAGAATTGGTCCATCTTACAGATCTTTTCAGGGAACCAAATTTTGCTTTTGTTGTTTATATGTGTTCTTCTAGCCTCTACTTGATTTATTTCTTTTCTTCTGTCTTTTGTCTTCCTGTATTCTGTAGCTTTGGATTTGCTTGTTTCGTTTCCTAAAGTTGTATGGTTAGGTTGTTGGTTTGGGGCTCCTTTTTCAGTGTATATCATTTTCTGCTACGTATTTCCTGCTGAGCATTGTCCTTACAGCATACAGTAAATTTTGGTGTATTGTTACTTCATTTTCACTAAACTCCAAGTATTTTCTGATAACTTTTTATAATTTCTTCCTTAAACAATTGGTTGTTGAATAATACAATGTTTCCATGTGTTACTTATTTTATTTGTAAAAAAATAGTTCTATCGGGAAATTCTTATCCTTGATAACATATGAGTCAATGGCAGGCCAAAGAGATTAGGTAATTATTTTAGTCACACGTTAGATAGCAAGGCTGAGTTTTGAACGCAGAGTTTAAACTATGTCATCACAATTCTATCATTTAATACAGTAACGACATTAGTCTAACTTTCTCCTGTAATACTGTTTTCCAGTTATATTTCTCTAAGACTAAACTTTTTCTTGTCTTTGTTTTTCATTGTTATAGCTAGGCCCAACTCTTTCTATCTGATTTGAAAGTATATTTTCCTCTAAGTCAAGACTTCTAATCTTTCCCATTGTCAGTTTCACTAGTTTAACTCTCAAGAAGTAAACAGTCTTATCCTCAAATCATGGAGGATTATTATAGCTCTTTGTACACTAACAGCTCTCATTAGCTGTACAGCAAAAGTCATCTACACTTTTCCTTTGTAGATAAGAGAAAGTAGCATAATTATAACTAAAATGCCTTCGGTAAAGAAAACAACTTAAAGACTTTAGGATTTTAGTGACTGTTTAAAAGAAATTAAAATCATTGATTTCTACAGAGCTCTCAAGTTGCTAACGAGTGTAATGAAGGGTCATTTAAATCACTTGCCTTCTCTGCAGTATGTCCATGAAATAATAGATTAGATGTATATAGCGTATAAAGACAGAATCTCCTATGAGTCTGAGCTCTTCATTAAGTATACATATTTAAGAGATGAGGAATACAAAGTTATGAGATCCTAGTAGAGAAATGAAAAAGGAAAACTATTTTAACAGCAAACTAATGCTGGCTTTCTTTTTAGTCTCTTAACTGTTAATAGTCTTGCTTTTCCCAAAAAATAAGTAATTGCTTCTGCAATTAAGCCATAGAACTTTCATTTGATTATAATTTTTAGTAGATTGAGTAGTCATAATGTAGAAGCATTTAAGCTATTCCTTCCTACCTCTTATATTGAGGTTCTACAGCAATTAGTAGTTTATAGATTTGCAATTGACATCAAATGGACTTTTTAAAAAATGTCCATCTTTCATTGATATATATTAATTATGCTTTTCTTTACATATGTTCTTCTTTTCCAACATAGTAAAGGTCACTTATTCAAACTAGTTTTGATTTTCTAAGACATTTATGTTAGAAAAAAGTTGAGGAGTTGTTAACTAGTTGTTGATAAAAGCTAGTCATTTATCAGAGTATTTCTTTTCCAGATTTTAGTTCAACGATGGATAGTGGACCCTCAGTATATATATTTAAGGGATGACAGAATCAAATGATTGAATGAATAGCATTTTGTTAATTTGAACTAGATCTAAACAAGAGTTATATAGAGTAAAGGGAAGAAAATCTTCATTTTAGGGAAAATATTTCAGAAAGCTCTTTTATGTTACTGTCTTAGGATCCATTTTGGCATCCATGATCCAAACCTGAGAGAAATAATTTGCACCAGTTATTATTTATTTCATTTCTCTAGTGGTAAAACAAGTTACCATAGAAAGAGTAAAATATTTTCCAAGAACAATCTCATAGTTTCAACATTCTTTTCTCTCTAAAATATTAGTAAAGGGAAAGCAAGCATGCTAGGGCTGAGTGTTTTATTAAGTGATGCTTCCTGTTTAGAAATATTGAAAAGTCTGCTGCCCTCCTGTTAATCACAAACCTCCATCAAGTTTCTGAGGCTATGAATCTTTATGTGAAGTGACTGCCCATATTTTTTTTCTAGGAATAACTGAGAGATTCAAACTGCTGACCTTTTGGTTAGCAGATTGGTATATTATGCACTATGCAACCAAGGCTTCTTTTGTCAGGTGCCACAAATCAGATACAGCTCATTACTTAGATCTGAACCTTGCCGTTTTCTCAAGCCCCCTTTGCCACAGTTTCTGTCCATTTCACTAAGGGTCTCATCTCTTTCACTGGTCCTTTATCTTTTCTAGTGTGATGTCTTAGAAAGTAGAGTGAAGTAAAAGGCAATAAGGGATTGAGAAGATGTTGGTTTTGTGTGCTGTTGAGTCAGATTCAACTCATAGCTGATGCTCCAGTGGGTTTTCAGACAGTAAATCACATGGGAAGAGATTTCCATCCTTCTCTCCCAGGGTAGCTGCTGAGTTCAAACCGTGTGCCTTTGGGATTGCAGCACAGCTTCTTACCAGAGCTACCTTGAGTAGATTTTATATTTAATTAATTTTCATCAGTGTTATAAAACAGATATATGTGATTGAATAAAAGCCAATATAATTCATAAGTTTCACTAAAAACTTAATACAATAATACTTTTTTAAAAATGTCTTATACAAGCCACATTTTGTAATTCAACAAGTAAGGTGGGGTTTTTTGTTTTGTCTTATTTAAATAAAATTTTTATTTTATACTGGTTTACTTAAAAAGTCTGTATACATTGTTTTTCACACCATATCTTTCCCATTTCCTATATCCAGCCCTCCTTCCACCCATCAAATTGTATGACCATGTGATAAACTCCCTTCACCCCACCTCTGCCCATCTTCACCACTCTGCTTTCACCCTCCCCTTCTCCCTCTCCTTTAGATCCTCATACACTTTCTCCTATAATGGTCTTATAACAGTACTTGTACTTATGGGACTGAGTTAGTCCAGTTAGCATAATGTTCCCCAGTCCCTCACAATTTAGTTAGTAATGTATAAAATCATTACTCCCACATGCTGTATAGTATTCCAGCATGTGAATGTACCATAATTTCTCAATTTATTCAGTTGTGGTTAGACATCTGGACTGCAGTCATATTCTTGTGTTGATGAATAAAGCTTCTATGAAAATTGTTGTACAAGTCTCTGTTGTACCTCAGTTCTCATTTTCTTGGGGTATAGTCCAAGCAGTGGAATAGCTGGGTCATATGGAATTTTTACATTCAGCTTTTTTGAGGAAACACCAAACTGCTTTCCAGAGTGGTTGTACCATTTTATAATCCCTTTAACAGTGTATGAGTTCCTATCTTGTCACATCCTCTCCAACATTTATTACTTGCTTTCCTGTTAAACTTTGCCACTGCTACTGAAGTAAGATGGTATCTCATTGTGGTTTTGATTTCCATATCTCTTATTGTCAGTGACTTTGAGCATTTCTTCATGTGTCTGCTGGCCATCTGAATATTTTCCTCTGTGAAAATTCTTTTCCATGTTACTAAGGTTTTTCTAATCAAATAATTAGATCTGGGTTAAAAAATATTCAGCTAATCCTTTTAGTAGCTGAGACACTTTAATCTATTTCTGTTCTCTGTAATGAATAAAAATTGTTGTTCTTGTTTTGTATGTTGCTGAGTTGGAACCAACTCATACCTGACCTCCAGTGTGTTTACAGAGGCTTTCAACTGCGTGGGAAAAGATTGCTCATCTTTCTTTTGTGGACCAGCTGTTGGTTTCAAGCATGTGCCTGAGGGTTGGCCACACAAATTCTTGCTACTAAAAATTATTATGAATGTTAGTCAATAATCCTCAAATTCTTGCAGTACCTCTGTTTATATAAGGTTGCAGTTGTTTTTTGTTTTGTGGTTTTTTTGGTTTGTTTGTTTGGTTGGTTGGTTTGTTGGTTGGTTTTTAGTTGGTTTGTTTCATTTCTATAACATTGTGAGTCTTCCTCCTCTATTTATTCTTTTACTCTTTAATTCTGTTATAAAAATTATATTGTTTCTTCCTAATTCATTAGTTCCACTTGTAATGATTTAACTATTTGGAGACTTATTCACAAGAATGCTCACATGCAGTGATGCTTACTGTGAGCTTGACTAGATGCAAAACACTGAATTAAGAAAAAATATTATTAGCAATTAGAGAATCAGTTTATAACATAAATATACATTATAACTGTACTCTTCAACAGGGATTAAAACTCAACATCAAGAAAATGAAGATTCTCACTACTGGGTCAATTGGCAGAAAAATAGTAGATGGAGAAGAGATTGAAATTGTTAACCATTATAGCTTACTCAGCTCCACCAGCAACACTCTTGGCACCAGCAATTAGGAAATCAAAAGAATAATTGCAGTGGGAAAGTCTGCTATTAAGAGACCTCTCTAGAGTACTGAGAAGCAACAATGTCAGTCTGGAGACTAAGGTGCATCTGATTCAGGCCATGTTCTTCACAATTACTTGCTATGCTCAAAGAGCTAGACAATGACTAAGGATAACAGAAGAAGAATCAATATCTTTGAGTTGTGGTGCCAGAGAAGAGTCTTGAACATACCATGGATTGCCAAGAAAACAGATAGGTCTGTCTTGAAGAGGATTTAACCAAGTTTCTCCTTGGATTCAAGGATTTTGAAGCTCCATCTCATATACTTTGGGCATGTGGCCAGGAGGGATTGTTCCTTGGAAAAGGACATCATACATGGAAGGGTGGAGGGACAGAAAAGGAAAGGAAGACCCTGGATGAAATGGACTGATACAGTAGCTAGGGCAATGGGGGTAGGTGTGTCGGAGTCAGGACAGGGAGGGCTTCAGAGCTATTGTATATAGAGTCACTGTGAGTTGTAGACAACTCTACAGAATATGACAACAATAAAAATGTAACTATATGCTTTAGTGGTATATAAATGTTTATATTGTTATGTAAGGACAAGAAAAAAGTATAATACAAAACTAATCCTATGTTAACATTTTATAACTAAAACTCTGTGCAACAGTTAAACTTTGTATTTATTATTTGCTGTCTTCTCTTGTCCATTGATTAACAGTTAAACTTTGTTGAATACTATGTTCCATTTATTATTCTATATGATTTATATACATAATCTTATGTCTATAAAAATTCAGCCATTATTGATATTAATGTACATTTTTAATAAATGAATAAGCAGAGGCTCTGGGATGTTAAATAATTTATCCAAAGACATAGCATTATTTGTGTCTGCACTTGAATCTGAGCCCATGTCCTTTACTCTGTGATAAGATACTGCTATTGTTTGACATCAAGTAGAATAAACCCACAGTTAACCCTCCTGAGTGATTTCAGAGGCAGTAATTTGTACAGGAGGCAATAACCTATCTTTCTCTTATGGACTAGCTGTTGGATTCAAACCACTTGCCTTTGGGGTTGCAACACAGCTTCTTACCACTAGGCCGCTAGAGCTCTGTGATAAACTACTCCCTATTAAAATTTTATAGGAATGTACAATACAATATTAATAGTGGCCATTACTCAATGGTAACATTATGGATAACTCCTCTCTCTGTGTTTTCTCTGTCTTTCTTAAGAATTTAACATTGTGGAACACGTAGAGCTTAACTGAACAGGTCAGTGACTTCTAACATATCCATACTACACCTACACTTCTTCCAAAGCATAGAACATTTTCATCATGTCAGTACACGTTTGGCACTTGATGTAACTCCAGGACGTATATACTTTCACCTATATTCTTATTCTTCCTAGATAGACCACAATCCCTATGAAACACCACAGTGTGCATTTCCTACCAGGAGTTGAGTCACTTTTTAAGTTTTTCCACTCAAATAAAAAAAAATTAATTAGTTAATTAAAAAAGATATTGTTTAAACAGGCTATCATGTGTGTGGGGGGAGGAGGGAACAAACACAATAAAATCACTTTATGCATCTGTACTCTAATCCACAGAGATTTATTCATATTTTACTCTGAGTTATTTTCAGACATCTCTTATCCTAGATTTATATTTCTTAATGGTTTTAGAAGGGATTTTTCATCATTTAAATGAAAAATACTAGAAAATAATATTGGTCACTGAAATTATGATCCTTCTTAGAATATAATCAGAAGGCTCCAATTTCTTTTCTGTTGTTGCTAGCATTGAGTTGGATCCTACTGATAGTGACCACATATACAAAAGAATGACACCTAGCTTGATCCTGTGCCATCCTCTCAATCTATGCTGGGGTTAATTAATCTATCTCATCAATAATCCTCTCCTTCACTGACCCTCAACTTCTCAGAACATACTATCCTTTTCCAATAATTGACCTTTCCTGATCTTTAAAGTATGTGACATGAAGTCTCACCAACCTGGCTTCTGAAGAGCACTCAGGCTGCACTTTTCCCAAAAATTATTTATTTGTTCTTTTGGTCGTTATGATGTGCTTAATTTTCTTCACCAACACCCCAATTCAAAGACAATGATTCTTCTTCGGTCTTTTGGAGATACTATGGCTTGAATCAGGCACATCCCTGCTCTTTGGTATTTGAAAGAAGTCCTTTAGTATATTTATCCAGTGTAATATTTCTTTCCTCTCTTGATTTATGTGCCTATAGGTTTTCAATGAAAATACAAGCAAAATTAAATCCCAGGGCAATAGGATTAGGTGTGTCAGGGTCAGTGAGACTGGCTCAGGATAGGGCAGGGTTCAGAGCTGTTGTACATAGGCCATTATGAGTCACAGGTGACTCAATGGCACATAACAACAACAGACAACTTCCTTTTCCCCCGTATATAATGATGTCTTATATTGGTCCAGCTGTGAAGATTTTTTTTTCTTTATGTTGAGGTGCAATTCAAACTGAAGGCTATAGTCGTCAGTGTTCTTCAATAAACATTTCAATTCCTTGCCACTTTCAGCAAACAAGTTTGTGTAATATGGACCTAAGAAGTTGCTGATGAAACTTCCTCTACTTCTGATGCCACATTCTTCTTCATATAATCTAGCTTTGAGGATTATTTGCTCAGGTTAAATATTGAATATGTATAGTGAAAATTTTACCTCTTGTTAGGACACACAAAGAATTCTATGAGTAATAAAATCTATAGTTTTATTTCTGGAGGTGGTCTGGGGAATAGCAGTGTAAGAACATATATTTTATTGTTAGTTGCCATTGAGTTAACTACAGCTCACAGCAACCCTAAGAACAACAGTTCAAAACCTTACCTGTGGAGAATTTTGAAATTAGCTGGCCTGGTGACAGTCTGCTTCTCTTATTCTGTATCGACATTTCTTTCCATTTCTACAGTATGCTGGGCTAAGCCACCTTTCTTGACTATTAAAAACAAAGCAAAAAAATCCTTACCTATGGTTTTAGTACTGCTCATAGCAACCCTATGAACAACAGTTCAAAACCTATCATATGTTTTTCTTATGATCTTCGTCATCCTCAGACTCGTTGTGGCCATTGCGCTTATCCACAGCTTTGAGAATTTTTCTCTTTCACTCAGCTTCTCCTTGCCCTGGTGTAATGTATCTATTCAAAGACTGGTACCTCAATACCACATGCCGAAACTATACGAGTTGAAGTAAAGGACACACAAAGAATAATATGACTCAAAGAATCTGCGGTTGTCATTTTGGATGTAGCCTGAGCAGTTTCACAATCTTTGCTTCTATGTAGTAATCAGGTTATAATTTTTCCAAGACAGGTTTGTTGTTGTTATTTTGGTGGTCCATGTGTATTTAATACTTCTCATCAACACCACAGTAAAAAGGCTTCTGTTTTCACTTTGTCTTTTTTATTCATTGTCCAATTTCCCATCTGTATGAAATGCTGGATAATACCGTGGCTTACATCAGGCACATCTTAGTCTATAAACTGACATGCTTGCTTTTTAGCATTTTAAAGAAATTCTTCACAGCGGATTTGCCTACTGCAAAAAGTCTTTTGTTTTCTTGACTGCTGCTACTATGGGTGTTGATTGTGGATCCAAACAAAACTATATCCTTTACAACTTCAGTATTTTTTCCATCTGTTATGATGTTGTTTACTTATCCAGTTATAAGGATTTTGATATCTTGTTATTGAGGTGTAATCTGTACTGAAGGTAATATAGTCTTTGACTTTTTAAACATTATGTAAGGCCACTGGTTGGCCAAGGAGAAATGTTTGTTCAAAATAATAAAATGTAATCTTTTCAGGGAGGTCATAGCACCATGCCAGTCAAACAGTTTGTAACCTGTGTATGAGCTGGATTTCTGCCCCTTTATCTCACATACTTTGGGCATGTGGCCAGGTAGGAACAGTTCTTGGAGAAGGACATCATGCGTGGAAAAGTGGAGGGACAGCGCAGGGGAGGAAGACCCCAGATAAGATGGATTGACACAGTGACTGGGGTAAGGGATGGAGGCAGGTGTGTAAGAGACTGTGAGACTGTCTCAGGATAGGGCAAGGCTCAGAGCTGTTGTACACAGGGTCACTATGAGTTGTAGGTGACTTGATAGCACTAACAACAACAAGCACTTCCTAATTTAGCAGGGTGAGTCTAGCAGCTGTTGCTGGAAGAGGTATGAGTAGTCTTCTGAAAAGATGCAGCCTTAGAGACCTGATGGACAGGTTCTACAAGTCAGAAATGACCCAGCAGCAGTGAGCTTTTTGGGTTAGCTTGTTTGTTTGATTTTCTAGGTAAGTTCTTCAGGGCAAAGATTATCTATCCATCTCTCTACTATACTCCTGAATCTTCTTACTCTTTGATTATGCATGCCAGTAATTTATGGCAGAAGTTCTTATCACTAAAGATAGAGTGATGTATTCTAAGTAGGCTTAAAGCAAAACAACCCTGTAATTAGTAATATCTTCTTAAATTCAAGGTACAAGTACTTCTATCTTCATGAAAGTTTGTTCCAGAACACCCCTGAAAATTCTACTATTATAACCACAGACAGCCTAAAATTCAAGCAAGTATCATAAAATAGAACCAGACCTTAAAAGTTCCCTTTGGCAGAAAGCATCCTTAACACATTTCTCATGGTAAAATACAGACACTTTAGATTTTCATAGTGGGTATTTTGACTTTTTTTTTTCTCCTAGACTATGTCTACTAGACAGGTACACACACACATTTACTCCCAAGCACTTACTATGAACTTATGGAAGACAAGTAGGAATATTTTAGAATATCAAATTTTAGAAAAGAAACATGTGTTATATTCATTTTTAAACATGGCACCCTGATATAAGTTGGTTTGGGAGGTTGGGAGACAGGAAATAATGTCACATGTCTTATCTTGGAGAGCAGCCTGTTTGTGCCAGCCAAGAAGGAAATAACCTATTGGTTACAACTTATTAGAGCTCAACATGCCCTATGGGCTCATACTTACCTCTTTTTTTACCACATCTAGCAGATTTTATGGTTATAAGTAAATGTCATCTTTTCTTTTGTCATTAGAAGTGGATTTTGAGCTGTAACAAAAAATTTGGCTTTTGGACTATTTTTAGCAAAATCTCTGCTCTTAATTTTGATAGTTTTAACATAAGGAAGTGGAAGAGCTTAGATAAAAACATTTTGTTAGCTTACACATTAGAGTGAATTTTGATTAAGTATATTCACTTGAGGTCGACACATACAAATATTATATGATCCCAGTCGTCAAGGAGATAAAGGATTAGAAGTTGAACCCAAACAATTAACATAATGTTATTATAGTAGTTGTTGTTGTTGTTGTTATGTGTTGTTGAGTCACCTACAACCCATAGCAACTCTATGTACAGCAGCTCTGAAGCCTGCCCTGTCCTGAGCCAGTCTCACAAATTCTGACACACCAACCTCCATTTCTGCATTACATTATCAATCTATCTCATCCAGAGTGTTCCTATCCTGTACTGTATCTCAACCCTCTGAGCATGATGTCCTTCTCCAAGGACCAGTCTCTCCTGGCCATGGGCCAAAAATATATAAGCCAGAGCTTCAAAATCCTAGCCTCTAAGGAGAAACTTGATTTCACCCTCTCCAAGACAGACTTAGCCATTTTCTTGGCAGTCCATGACTCTTATCCAACACCACAACTTAAAGGCATCAATTCGTCTTCTGTCATCCTTAGTCATTTTGCAGCTTTCTGATGGACAGCAAATAATTACAAAAACCATGGACTGGATCAGATGCACCATAGTCTCTAGGCTGACACTGTTGCTTTTCAGTACTCTGGTGAGTTCCCTGACAGCAGATTTTCCCAATTCAATTTGTCTTTTGATTTTCTGACTACTTGTACTAAGAGTGTTGATGTGGAGCTGAGCAAGCTGTAATCATCAACAACCTCAATCTCTTCTCCATCTATTGCCAATTGGCCCAGTGGTGAGAATCTTTGTTTTCTTGATGTTGAGCTTCAATCCATATTGAAGACCACAGTCCTTGACTTTCTGCAGCAAGTGCTTCAGGTCCTCCTCAGTTTCAGCAAGCAAGGTTGTGTCATCTGCATAATGCAGGTTGTTGATGATCTTCCTTCAATCCTAATGTCACATTCCTTCTCATAAAAGCCCGGTTTCCTGAATAATCAATTCTGCATACAGATTGAAAAGGTATGCATCCCTGACATACTCCTTTCCTGATTTTGAACCCTGCTCTGTTTTGAGCACTCTTTGCTCGTCCAAGTATAGGATTCACATAAGTACAATCATGTGTTCTGGGATTCCCATTTTCCTTAAAGTTAGCTATGATTTGTTGTAGAAAAAGTAGTAAATTCACTGCATATAGGCTGGGTAACCTTAGAAAAGTTACTTGATTACATTAGTTATTGCTCCACCTGTAAAAGGAGAATTAAATTCCATAGGGTAAACTGGTCAGTACTTTATTGATGACTCAGAGCAGGACTAAATAGTATCTATGATGATGATGATGATGATGATGATGATGGAAGTCCAGTGGTGTCATGTTTAAAGCATTTAACTGTTAACCAAAAGGTCAGTGGCTCAAAACCATTTTATATTCAGCAGGAAGTGGATGAGTCAATCTGCTCAGGTAGTAATTTATGCCCTTAGAAAACCTATAGACAGGTCTACTATGTCTTACACAGATGCTATGCGTAGAAATAGAATTGATGACAGTGGGTTTTAGATTTGTTGTTATTCGTTTTTAAGGTTCTGAATGATAGAGTGACTGTAATAGCATTATTTAGAGCAAATCTCATGGAAGTTGAGTCAATACGAAATATTTAAAAATTACATATCACTAACAGCTGAATTATAATGTTTACTTTAGACTATATATATTATTTTTATTAATCATTGAAGCAATCCAACAAGGTATGCAATAATATGGGGGGGAGGGGAATCTGAGCTTTATTAAATGGTCCTTTATTTGATAGTCTTGATTTTAATCACTGTGCTAATTGTTTCATATGTTGTATCTGCACTGGTGAAAACCTATAGGAAATCCTTATTAAAAGGATGTTTGTTAAAACCCTTGAAGAATAAGAGGGCAAGAGCATTAGTAGAACAGTGGTTAAGGGCTCATCTTCAAACGGTTGGAAGTCTGAACCCTCAACAGTTCTGCTGGGGAAAGATGTAGCAATCTGCTTCTGTAAAGATTTACATGTTTGGAAACAATATATCGAGTTTTACTCTGTCCCCCCATGATCTTTACATAGTTACCATGAATTGGAATTGTCTGGATGCCTTTTGGATTTTTGGATATTATGGGAAATCACCTCTCATGTGATTTATTGCCTCTGAAAACCCACTGGAGGGTCATTTATGAGTTAGTTTTGACTGGACAATTGTTTTTGTTAGGTGATATCAAGTTGAATATGACTCATAGCGACTTATGAACAACAAATCTGAATTCTGTTCTGTCCTGTGCTGTCCTCTTAATTTCTGATACACCAAGCCTAGGGCTACAACGACTGTATCAACTCAGCTGGCTGAGGGTCTTCTTTTTCACTGTCTGCCCTCCTTTCCAAACTTGATGTCCCTCTCCAAGGAATAACCTCTCCTAGCAATGTGTCCAAAGTATATGACATAACAGTTCATCATCTTTGCCTCCAAGGAGCATTCTGGCTGCACCTTCTCTAAGACATATTTGTTTGTTTTCTTGGTAGTCAAGGGGACATTCAGCACTTTTCTCTAACACAACAACTCAAAGACATTAACTCTTCTATTATCCTTATTGATGTTCTCTGATGCATAACAAGTTACTAAAAAGACCATGGCCTGAATTAGACATAACTTAGTCCTCAAACTAATGATTGATCCTCAATAATTTGGAGAGATCCCTGACTACAGACTTTCCAAGTTTAATATATTTTCTGATCTCCTGTCTGTTAGTACCAAGTAGGTAAGATAGCAATTGAATTTAATAGCCTTATCCTCAGAGTCCTATTGTGAAAGTCAACTTAGATAATATCCTTTTCAAAGCATCTAGGAATTATTTAGTAATACTTTCTGTACATTCATTTCATTCTCAAACTGGGTCAATGAAGAGGCATATTCATATTAACTCTCTCCTCCTCTATTGCAGCATTTATATAATAAGGTAAATGCAGTAATACAACAATCAATAAAATTTTTTTTGTTGAGCCAGAGGCGCCTAGGTAACAAACATACTGTTTAAAGGATGTCTACCAACCAAGAGGTTTATAGTTTGGTGGGGGTTTTTGTGTGGGTTTTTTTTTTTTGCTGCTTCTTTTAAATTTTTATTTTAATTAAAGTTTGCAAAAAGGTTTTTTTTTTCATTCATTCATTGTTGTACAATTTCCTTCCCCTTCCCTTCCTTCTATTCTCTTCCTTTCCCTTCCTCCCCGATTCTCTTTACAAAGCACCTCTTATTCTTGACTATTATCATACATATAATACCTAATCATATATTCCTTGTCAACAGGTCTCTCCTTCATCTGTTCCAATGTAGTATTCATTATATATTCACTCTTTTCCAGTTTCCGTCCAACCACCCATGTCAGTCCTATTTTATAACAGTGGTGTCAAGCAGTTTTTGGCCTTTTGGGACCAAGATATTTCACTCAGTATAATGTCCTCCAGGCTGCCCTGTATTGTCTAATGTTTAACAGGTTCATTGTTTTTCAGTGCTGCATAGTATTTCATTGTGTGGATATACTGTTATTTTTATCCATTTGTTTGTTGATGGGCACTTCCATCCCTTTGCTATTGTGAATCATGCTGCTGTAAATGTGGGTGTGCATACATCTGTTTGAGTGATGGCTCTGGTTTCTTTGGTGTTTATTCACAGTAGTGGTTAAATGGTTTTTATATTTCTAACTTTTTGAAAAAGTGCCATACTGCCTTCAATAGTGATTTTACACTTTCACCAGAAGTGAATAAGGGTTCCAATCTTTCTACAACCTCACCAACATTTGTTTGCTTCTCTATTGAACTCTGTTATTGTTGCTGGGATGAGATGATATCTCATAGTTGTATTTATTTCTTTATTTTTTTCATGTCAGATGGATAAATGTGCTTATGTCATAAGAAGGTTTAAAGGGTAACACACGTCATACAGAAGTATGAACTCCCAATCATTTTGCTTATGAACCGGAAAAGGATCTCATACTTGTTTTTATTTACAGCCATTTGATAGTTAGGCATTTTGAAAATGTCTTAATGTTTTTGTTTGTCATCTGAATGTCTTCTATTCATATCCTGCATCCATTTTGTGATTGGAATGTTTAAATTTTTTTTGTTCATTTGCTGGTGTATTCTATAAATTTTAAATACCTTATCAGATAGGTCATTGCCCTATATTTCCCCCCAGTCTGTGGGTTTCCTTTTTACCCTGTTGGAGATATTTTTTGATGTGCATTGGGATTGCATATCAAATGTATAATCTTGATTCTTAGAAGATCCCATTTGTCTATTTTGTTCTTTCTTGATTGGAAGAATTTTATTATGCTTGGAAGACAGTTCATGCTGTGGATTAGAGTTTTTAGAGTTCTTCCAAACCTTTCTCCTTTGAAGTTTATAGTCTTTAGTTTTAGTTTTACTTCTAGGTACTTAATCTTTCTTGAGTCAGGTTTTGCAGGTGCAGGTGGTGTGAGATGTGGGTCTTGCCTGAGTTTTCTACAGATGGTTTACCAATTTTGCCAACACCATTTGTTAAAAAGCCTTTGTTTCCCACTTAACTGGTTTCATCTCCCTGTAAAGAAATCAGTTGACCATAGGTAGATGATATGATTCTGGGTTCTCAATTCTGTTCAATTGATCTATGTGTCTGTCACCATACCAGTACTACATTGTCTGGACCACCATGGCTAGATAGTAGGATTTGAGATCAGAGAGTATGATGTCACCTCCTACCTTGTTTCTCTTTTTAATAGTGCTTTCCTGATTTGGAGAGGGTTAAACCAAGCTTCTCCTTGGAGGCAAGGATTCTGAAGCTTTATCTGACATACTTTGGACATATTGCAAGGAGGTACCAGTCCTTGGAGAGGATGTCACGAGTAGGAGAATGGAGGGACAGCACAGAATAGGAAGACTCTTGATGAAGTGGATTAATTCAGTGACTGGGGTAATGGGGGTAGGTGTGTTGGAGACAGTGAGATTGGCACAGGATAAAACAGGTTTTAGGGCTGTTGTACATAAGGTCACTATGAGTTGCAGGTGACTCAACAGCACATAACAACAACAACAACATTACTTAATTAGAGTTCCTTTCCATTCTAAATAAAATTGAAAATTTTCTATCCCATCTCAAAGAATGGAATTGGTACCTATACTGGGATTGCATTGAATTAATAGATTACCTTTGGTAGAATTGTCATTTTCACAATATTGAGTCTTCCTATCCATCAGAATGGTATAGTTTTCCAATTCTCCAGGTCTCTTGTTTTTTTAATTTTCTTTGTATAGGTCTTTGTCTCTAGTTAGCTTTGCTCCCAAGTATTTAATCTTGTGATTAGCTATTGTGATAAGCATTGTTTTGTTTTTCCAGCTCCATTTATGTATTCTCCTTGCCACTGTAGAGAAATGCAATTGATTTTTGTGTGTTGATCTTTTATCCTGTTAGTTTTCTGAATTGGTCAACTATGTCCAGTAGTTTTCTTGATGAGTTTTTATAGTTTTCTAAGTTTATGTTCAATAATCTGCATGTAGAGATAATTTTACCTCCTCTTTGCCAATTTGAACACTTCTTCCTTCTTTTGCTTTATTTCTCTAGCTAAAAAAAATCCTAATATAATATTGAAGAGGAGAGATGACAATGGGCATCCTTGCTTCTTTCCTATTCTCAAGGGGAATGTTTTTAATCTCTCTCCATTGAGAATTATATTGGCTCTTTGTTTTGCACATATTTTTTTCATGATGTTGAGGAAATCTCCCTCTATTTCTATATTGTTGAATGTTTTAATCAGGAAAGGATTTTAGATTTTTGGCCTATTCTGTGTCAATTGATAGGGTCATATGGTTCTTGTTCTTTGCTTTGTTAATGTGATGAATTCCATTCATTCTCTTTCTTATGTTGAACCATTCTTTTATTCTTGTCATGAATTCCATTTGGTCATTGTGAATTATTTTTTAATGTACTGTTGGATTCTACTGGCCAGGATTTTATTGAAGATTTTTACAACTATATAAAAAATAATTGTTGTTAGAACCTGCTAGCCACTTCACAGGAGAAAAAAATGTGCCAGTTTGCTTCTCTGAAGATTTATATTTTTTGAAAGCTTAGGGATGAGTTCTACTGTATATTATGGGGTTACTATGAACTAAACTAAATTGATTACAGTGGCTTTATTTGTGTATTTCTTTTTATTTGGTAAGTCACAGCACAAAAACTCAAAAAAATGAGAAAGGTGATATTAAGATAGAAACAAATATTGAAAAATATATATTCAATAATAATCTAAGGGAAGTTACTACAAAAAATACCACTGCCATAAACAGCTCCTTCAAACCCTCCAATTCATCACCAATAAGTTCTAACCAACTCATAGCTGACTCTCCAGTGAGTTTCCAGAGGCTTTAAATTGCACTGGAGGAAATTGTCCATCTTTCTCCCACAGAGCAGCTGGTAGAGCCAAACCACTTGCCTTTAGGTTGGAGCCATAATTCTTTTACCTACTGACAAGTATATAGGTAATCTACTACTACCTAATCTCTTGGATAGACAGCTGAAAGTCCATATTTCACCAACAATGGATCATGTAAATGAGTTTTGCCTTGATATGAAGTAAAACCTTAATAATTTCTTGAAAATAATATGTGCTTCAATACATGAATATTGAGGATGTTCTAACAAATTTAGAAAGCTACTCCCTATCTCTGGGTGTCAAATTCCTTCATGTACTACGACTATTTGGTGGTGTTTCTATGAAATGCAAAATTTATGTAGAAACTACTTGTTTTTCTGAGAGATTGTTTTAAAAA
Source organism: Elephantulus edwardii (assembly GCF_000299155.1). Taxonomy (NCBI): domain Eukaryota; kingdom Metazoa; phylum Chordata; class Mammalia; order Macroscelidea; family Macroscelididae; genus Elephantulus; species Elephantulus edwardii. Next base: position 6,449,966 of record NW_006399913.1, read on the forward strand.
CATTTTTAAAATTACTAACTAGATGAATAAACTAGGTTATTTAAACTACCCACAGAGAAAATTACTTTAGAAACTATAATAGAGCTAGCTCTCACTTTTCTCTGCTCATTTAATATTAGTTAGTAACAGTGATTGGTAACTCCTCTACATTATGCCTACTGTTTCTGTCAACAATACCAACTTAATTGTTGAGACCATATATTCAATCTGTTAAAATATTGTAACTTTCTAAGGAATAATTTATCTACTCTAGGAAATTTCATTATTATTTCCCTGAATAACTCTTTATATCTCTTTATATGGAAAGAAAGCTGTCATATTCACTTACAATTGTACATGAGTAAGATATTAGTAATGTCAAAATAAGGGCACTACACTACAATTCAACTTTACTGAGAAAAATCAATCACAGCCCTCCTTAATGACTAGCACCCTCCAGTGAATGAGTTTGATTTAGTATTGCAAGATGAGTACTAGACTAAGAATCAGAAGATAAGACTTGAAAGTTATTTGTATCAAAACTAATGTATGACTTTTTTTGGACAGGCATCTGGTTATTCTGGTCCACTATATACTGATCTGTAAAACTGGGAAATTTTTTAAACTAGAAAAACTTTAAAGCCATTTCAGTCTCAGCATTATAATGACACTAGATCTGGGACCTAAAGGTTTTATGATAGTTGATTAGACAGCCCTAATGATAAAGACTTTCATTTCCGATGTAATTCAAGAATGATGATCTCTCAAGATAGAAGGGATTCGAGGATAAAGGTTAATGAGAATATATATAATGGTGAATGGTCAGAGAAAGACCTTCATCAAGATGGATTGACACAGTGACTAAAACAATGAACTTGAACATAGCAGAGATTGTAAGGATAATGCAACTCAATTTTAACTCATGGCAAAAACCCACCTTTTTCTTTCTGGATCTACACATTTTTATGATAAGAGATTATCTCACATTTTTCCCAAAAAGGCCTGGTGGATTGAAACCATAAACTTTAGGTTAGTAACCCAATATGCATTTACCACACCACCAGTGTTTCTTCAGAAAATATATATACATATGTATTTTTAAGTTTTTAGTACAATTTTATTCTCACAACTTAACCTTGGTTTAATTGTCCCCAAATGGCATGTCAATATCTATTTTTCTCAGTGAACCTGAGTACTTCACACTTAAATCTATCCAGAAATACAAAATTGGACAGTGCTAAGAATGTCCCATTCTTGTCCTAACACTGCATAAATAATGTCTTCTAAACTGTTTACGTGCTTGTCTTTTGTGTTTGAATCTTCAGTTGCTATTCCATTGCTTATAAAATGAAGCCCATCCAGGCATCCTGGAAAATCTACAGACAGGAGAGGATAAAATAGAATCTTATGCACATCCAAAAACTTCCCCATCAGGGTAAAAAGGGAAGCCACAGATTGGGGGAAAATATTTGGTAATGACATGTCGAACAGGGGACTTATATCTATAATTGATAAAACTTGAGCACCACAACAATATAAAGGTAAACAACCCAATTAAAAGTGGGCACAGGATATGAACAGAAACTTCACCAAGAAGACATTCAGATGGCAAACAAACACATGAAGAAATGTTCAAAGTCCCTAGCTCTAAGAGAGATGCAAGTCAAAACAACTATATCATTTCGCCCCAGTAAGAACAGCAAACCTTAACAGAGCAGAAAACATTAAATGCTGGAGAGGTTGTGAAGAAACTAGAACTCTTATTCACTGTTGGTGGGAGTGTAAAGTGGTGCAACCACTATGGAAGGCTGTATGGCACCTTCTCAAAAAGTTGCAAATAGAAATACCATTTGACCCAGCAATTCCACTACTGGGAAGAAACCATAACTGCCACCCAAGCAGATATATGCACACCTATGTTTATTGAATCTTTGTTCGCAATATCAAAGAGCTGTAAACAACCCAAATACCCATCAACAAACAAATGGATAGAGAAGCTCTGGTATATTCACATAATGAAATACTATGCAGCATTGAAAAACAAGGAACTCATGAAATACTATGCAAAATGGATGACCCTAGAGGACATTATGCTAAGTGAAATATCTGTTACAAAAGGACAAAATTGCATAGGGCCACTGTTGTAAAACAAGACTGACATCAGGATTAAGGGAAGACAGAGAAGTAGGGGAGGAATGATGTATAAGGCATTGAAACAGATGAAGGAGAGAACTGTTTAAAAGACATATGATTGGATATTATTTTTATGACAGGAGTCCAGAATGAAGGCTGAACAGTGGAGTGGACTTGGGGGAGGGATTGCATAACAATGAGTTTTTCTTTTACTTTTCAAGGAGAAGAGTAAATGGGGGGAGGGGTGGTCAAGAAGAAAAGTGCAACAATGAATGATTGGAAACCCTAAGTTTCTGTAAACGTTCATTAAAATTAATAAAAAAAGGAAGAAATGAAATCCAAAGTGATCAATGTGCAAGGAAAAACTCTTTCCAATCTGCCTTCTGACACTCACTCACATGTCTCTTTTACTGTCGTGCAGGACATATTGCTGTCATGCTAAAATTTATTTTATCGTTCAGTATGCAATTATTTGCTTATGCATTTATTTACTGTTTCTAGACAGTAAGGGTTGCCTAGTGGCAATAACCTGTGCTGCATTCCCAAAGGCATAAAATTCCAGGCCACAAGCTGCTCTTCGGGAGAAGGATGGGCAATCTTCTTTCGTGCAATTAATTATTTCTGAAAACCCACAGGAGGGTCAGCTATCGGTCATTTCCAATTCTATGGTACACAACAGCAACAGACAGTATGAGCATTATTTATACTAATGTGCCTCATCTATACAGCATTGCATCTGCAATGCTTTCTGCATCCTATGCCCAAAGATATCCTATCTCCACATCTCTGCTGTGTTTAAAACTATTGTTGCGTCCACTGTGTCAATCCATCTTTTTGAGAGTCTTCCTCTTTTTTATTTGCCTTCTACTTTACTCCAGCTTAAAACTCAGTTCACTGAAGTGTTACCTGAAGTCTTACCCTCAGTTTATTCAAAGTGCACACATTAGTGAATGCCATTTGTTTTCCACGTCTTTTCTCCCCCGTTTGCCTGAGAGCTCCTGGACAGTAGCAACCATAACTTAATTATTCCCATATCTTTAGCACCTAAAGAACCTCACAGGAAAGATTCTTGTAAACATTTTGGTCAATAAAGAGCCAATTGATTTCCTTTAAGCCATATCTACTTTATCCTTACCTCTTGTTGGAAACTGTTTTATTTACACTCACATTCTTCCATTATTTTACCTTCTCATATTTCCATTTCAAAATCATCTTTATATATTTGGAGTCATTTATTTGCCAGGACTTATCTTCTTATATGTTATTTCATTTCATTTCACTAGGCCATATTTTCTATATACTTTGTATTTTCAAAGACCTCCTTTCATGTAGTTGTTTAATAAAGCTGCAAATATTGCAATATGTCATTTGTTCATGCCTCTTTATATTCACATTATCTATTTTGTCTATAATTAGATAAGAATAGTTGTTAGAAAATAATTTTGCCATAGCAACTTGCCAGAAGTGCTGGATAAATATTTAATGATGATAATGTTGATTCACAGCATCGTACAGAATGGAAATACAGCAATTGCCATTATCATGCAATGTAAATCAACTTTGAAGATCTGTTGCCACTGAATGAGCCCCCATACAATATCTTACATTTTGCTGAAACATTTTAGGTTTAAAAGATTTCCAGAATTTTAGCTTTCTTCTCAAGGTCATGGAAGCAAAACACTGGATTTTACTGTGCCATCAGTCTAATGTATTAGGAGTAGATCACACTTAATCTTAGTTTCAATCTCTGGCTCTAAAGAAATTTTCTGTGTGCCATTCCACACAATAATTCATAGACAATTTTCACTACAGTATATTCTTCCAATTCACTCCTATTCCTGCAAATACTTGCTAGAATAATCTTCTGAATATAATCTTTATATAGTCTCACTCACAAGGATAAAAATTTTCAATGTTTGGTGAATTGAAGGGAGACTGATATATCGACATAGCTATAGCATATTATTATAGGGATGGATACATTTATCATTTTAGAAATATTTAATGTGTCTTTTTGTTTTACATCATACAGTGGTATCTTGTTCATTGTACATTGTACTGAAGTGTAAACAATATCAGTCCCTGTCTGAGTGTTTGTTGGAGAGACTCACAAAGAAAATACTTCAGTTTGCACTTCAGTGAGAATTCAAATGTACTACTGCATTTAAATTCTGTGACACTTTTTCACTTCTGCCAATGAATCTTCCTCTTCTCTGAAGCAATATAGAACCATTCTGGATGGCTAAAGTGAGAAAATTACAATTCTGATATAATAACTTGGATTTTATATAATATAGAAACTTTTGCATATATTCTAAGTGTTTTAACACCTCTTGTGTTAATTTGATTTTAAAAAAAAGTGTAAATGTGGGCTATAATTTAGTAGTTCTTAGATACCATTGAGTTGACTACAACTCATAGAAACCCTCTGGATAACAGTTAGAAATTTGTCCTACTCTGAGTACACTTCTCTATGCAACCTTAATTCTGAATGGGGGTGGGGGTGGGGGGTGGGAATTGTATACTAATGAAGGAATATTTTTTTTCTTTTTCTTTTTGGAGGGGGGAGCGAGTTGGTGGGGACGAGTAGGCAGGGAGAAAAGTGCAGCAATGAATGAATGGAAATCCAAAACCTCTGTAAATGTCTATTAAAATAAATTAAAAAAAATTTGTCCTACCTTGTGCCATCCTCATATGTTTGACAGGCTTGAGTCATTGTTGCAGTCACTGTCTATCCATATTTTAGAGAGTCTTTCTCTCTTTCCTTGAATCTCAACTTTCCCCAGCATAATGGCTTTTTCCAAAGACTAGCCTTTCTTGACAACATATTCAAAATACGTTATGTGAGACCAATTTTCATCTTTGTCTCTAAGAACCACTCTTGTTGCACTTTCTTCAAAACCTTGTTTGATTTTCTGCAGTTCATGAGATATACAATGTTTTTCTCCAACACTACAATTCAAAGGCATTGATTCTCCTTTGGTCTTCCTTATTCATTGTCTAACTTTCAGATGCATAAGAATCAATTTAAAATACTGTGGCATTGATCGGGTTCACTTTAGTCTTTAAACTGACAACTGTGCTCTTTAGCTCTTTAAAGGTGCTCTTAACAGTAGAATTTCCCAGTGCAAGATGTCTTTTGATTTCTTGATTGCTGCAACTATTGATATTGGATGTGGATCCAACGAACTGGCAACTTCATCTTTGTTTCCACATATCTTAATGTTGAGAAAGAATTAAATTGCTAAAACATGTTTAATTCTAGTAATAAACAATATTGAAAAGTTGCAAAAGCATTCATCTTCGACAATTCTAGCTGCACTGGGAGTACGAAATTTCAAAGAATAAATACAATAAAATTATATTTGCAGTCTTCAATTGGCATGTTAAATGAATATAGCATGTACATGCAAGTGGTGGGAGGGACATGCACAGGCCGGAATATTTTCTTCACTTGGATAGGCTTAAGTGGAAGAGCTAGAACAGAGGCGGTTAATAGGAACATATTATATAGTCTCATTTCCTTGGAAAAATTCAGAACTAACTAACAAGATCAAATTAACAGACATGGAAATCAAGAGGGCATTTGCTAGTAATTGAATGTATTTCATGTGCACTAAACCCAAAGTTGTCCAATCAACCCAATAAGACTCCCTTAATTTCCTCCATGTGTTAATTGATTTCTATATTGGAAAATATAGTAGTGCTTAAGTGAAGAAAGGAGAGGAAACCAAATGTTATTAAAAATCTGCTCACTACCAGAGATTGTATACTTCTAGTTATATTATTCTTTGTTGAAAACTACCAAAATGTGTATCAGCTTACAGGTTTTTTCCAATTTTTATAACAATTTGAAAAGTTAGCAAAAAGTTGAAATAATAATAGTATACTAAACATTCAGAACATCCTAATTTAACAATTATTAGCAATATGCCACATACATGCTATCTTTCTGTTTGCTTCTCTATTAGATCATAAATCTTTTGATCTTTCTCTTATTTATTTAGATATTTCTGGTGGGCAGAATCAGAAGTTGTATATGTAGACGCTTTAATATCCATCCCTACATGAGCATAACAACATTACTACATAGACAATTACTAACAATGATGTCAACAACAGTAACAACAACCCATGGCTGTTGAGTCAGAACCAACTCATAGCTGAAGCTCCAGAAGGGTTTTTGAGTCTATAAAGTGCACAAGAGGAGAGTGCTCAAGGCATGGCTTGAGGATTCAAACCAGCAGAGAGCTGCAACCTTCAGCATAGTAACGCAGCTCCCTATGAACGATAATGTCCTAATATAGTTTAATAATATTCATTCCACATTCAAATTCCTCAATTATCGACACAAATTATTTATCTTTTTTTAATTTTTTTTAAACTAGCATGCAATCATGGTCTACCCATTACAATTTAGTCACATTTAGTTCTTTTTATCTGGAAGAATCTATTACCTTTTCCCAATAAACACTCACCTTGCTCCTCAATTTTTATTTTCAACTATTTCCAGCTTACAGAAAGTTTGAAAGAAGAATAGACAATTTTCTAACCTTTATCTATTGACTAATTGTTATCATTTGCTCCCAGCCTTTCTCATTTTCTCACTCTCTTGTCCTCTCCATCTCCTCCTCTCTATCTTTTCTTTGTCTCTTTCTCTCAGACATACAAACACCTTTTTGTTTTTCCTGAAAAATTGGAATGAAGTTCAAATCTTCATGACACTTAAATACTAAATACTCCTAAATACTAAAGAAGTTTTTATCTTTCTTAAAATAGTTCTTTTCCAGAATGATTGAAATATCATTGTCAAACACAAGCACATGAAAAGATAAAATATAATCTAATAAACAGTTTGTGTTCATGTCTTATCTATTGTCCCAAAAACATACTTTGCTTTATAATTAGTTATTTCTTACCAGACTTGAACTGTTATCTTCCAAAATTATTCATATTTTTGTGTTTTTTTCCAGAGTAACATTAAATTAGATTCTTGTTCCTATTTTTCCTATAGTTTGGAACAAAAGTATAACCCTTGATGAGATTGAAGTTAGACTTCTTGTCAAGAGCACTTCATAGATCATGCCATATACTTCAGAGTGCATAATATGATATTCTCTCTGTATTAGTGATACTAATTTGATTAATAAGTGATCTGTCTATTGTGTAAATATTCTTTTAACTTTTTGGTTTTTATGAAATCCTTGATGCTCTCTCACAACAGGGATATTATGTTCTCCAGTGATCTTTGTTCCGGTGGATTTAAGATACAGTATGAAACAATTATTATTATGGATGTTAAAAGTGGTTGTTTTAGAATTGTGTTATTCCTTCACAATGACACTTTTTTCTCTATGAGGAAGAATTTTTCATTATCTTTTTTATTTTTCTACTAGTTTATTTACAAAACTCAAATACAAATTTGAACAAATTATCTTAAGATGTTACTTCAATGAAGATAGGATGACATAATGCTTTTCTTTAACTATCAATTAGTATAAGATTAATTTTTAATAATATAAAATAAATCTTGGCTAAATTACAAGACTATATATGCTAAAGTAAGGTTTATGATTCTTTTTGATGTTCAATTTTTATCAAATATGTTTACAAGATGCCTTGCAAACAGACTCTCATATTCTTGAACTTTTTCTTATGAGATATTAAAATCAGTCATTTTCTTAAATAACTTGGTTTTTCTAGGAGCTTATAGAATCAAGTTCTCAGTGTACTTTAGGCTCCTTGCAACTGGGACATCTTTCTTTCCCAGGCCCTTCTAATGAACACAGGTTAGGTTATATATGGGATGCCATAAATAAATACTGATATTTTGAATGCATCCACAATTTTGCATAGTCTCTGGTAAAATTTTATTTTTTTATTTATAATTTCCTTATATTACATTTTTTTTGTAGTCATGAGAAGATTGTGTCATTTTTTTAAAATTTTTTTTAATTTAGGTTGTTTATTTTTCATTTCAATGAACATCTACAGAGATTTCGGGATTCCATTCATTCATTGTTGCACCCTTCTCCCCGCACAAACCCCTCCCCCCTCCCCCCATTTGCTCCTCTCCTTGAAAAGCAAAAGAAAAACTCCCTCATTGGTACACAATCCCCCCCCCGCACCTCCCCAAACCCCACCCCCTACCCCCAAATATAGTCCACTCTGCAACCCTCATTGCATACTCCTATGATAAAAATAATGCCCTAAAATATAATACTTTTAGACTATTCTCTCCCCCATAGACTTCAGTGCCATAAACATATTTCATCCAGTTTTTCTCAGTCTTACCCCCACCCCAATGCCAGCCTCATTCTACAACAGTGGCACCATATAGCATTTGTCCCTTTGTGACTGAGATACCTCACTCAGCATAATGTCCTCCAGGGTCACCCATTTTGAATAATATTGCATGAGTTCCTTGTTTTTCAATGCAGCATAGTATTCCATTGTGCGAATATGCCACAGCTTCTCTCCCCATTCGTTTGTTGATGGGCATTTAGGTTGTTTCCAACTCCTTGCTATTGTAAACAAAGCCGCGATAAACATGGGTATACATATAACTACTTGGATGTCATTTATGGTCTTTTTAGGGTATATTCCCAGTAGTGGAATTGCTGGGTCAAATGGTATCTTTATTTGCAACTTTTTGAGAAAGCACCACAGTGCTTTCCACAGTGGTTGCACCATTTTACACTCCCACCAACAGTGAATAAGGGTTCCAGTCTCTCCACAACCTGCCAGCATTTGTTGCTTGCTGTTCTGTTAAATTTTGCTAGTCTTACTGGAGTGAGATGATAACTCATGGTTGTCTTGATTTGCATCTCTCTCAGGGCTAGGGTTTTTGAACAATTCTTCATTTTTTACACTAACGATTTTCTTACTTTAACTTGTATAAATAAAATTGCAACACTAGTAATACATAAAATAACTTTTAGTAAAATGCAGATTCCCTCGCCCCCCCCCTAAAACATCCATGTAAGATGAACTGTGCTTATGTTACTGGACAGAATTACCTCTTTGTAGTTTTATCCTAAATGAATAATTCACTCAAATCAATGATGTTGATTTCATTTACATAGAATTTTAGGATTTACTGTCTAGTTTGTTTTATATTTTATTTATTTGATTGCTTGTATAATTAAAAAAAATTATATAAGAAGCTCTTGAAGCCTAATGGTAAAAAGTTACACTGCCAACCCAAATACGCAGAGTTCAAATCCACCAGTTGCTCCATGCAAGAAAGAAAAGCAATTTCCCATATGATTTACTGCTTTTTAGAACCTGAGGAAGGGTCAGTTATGAGTCGATTTAAACTCAGTGGAACTCTGTGTTGTGTGTGTGTGTGTAAGAGAGAGAGAGAAAGAGAGAATGAGAATGAATGAATGAATATAGTCGGGAAGTGGTGTTTTCATATCCCAAAACAACTGCTAATGGCTCCATCTCATAGGAACTATATAAGGCCAACTAGAACTACTCCAAAGAGTTATATGAGAATTACAAGGCTGTAAATCTTTATGGAAGCAGTCTGCCACATCTTTTTTTCTGTGAAGCATCTAGTGAATTGGATTACCCACCATACAAATGGATTCTTTAACCACTGAGCCACTCAGGTTCCTCGTTTAGGTAAGTAACAAATGTCTCCTAACTGATCCTCCGTTAAGTTCCCAAGGCTAGATGTCGCACAGGAGGAGATGACAAGTAAATGTTTTACTTCATTTAATCATCTACATTCTAATGCCCATGCAGGGTTAGACTTCCTGTGATGAGCACATTGTCATACAAATATGAAGATCTACAAATAAGTAGATATGAGACAAATAAATGCTGTTTCCTGAGTATTGGACGATTTAAAACAAAAACAAAACCCACTGGCAGAAGCCATCTGGTCCTGGCAAATTTCCCAGTTAAATACTTTTAATTGCTTCTGTGATCTTGGTGGGTTGGCCTACCATGGTTTCCAGGGATTTGGGAGAACTGACCTTTATGAAGTAATCACAGTTCTTTGTACAATAGAACTGTCAGTTACCAAAGCAGGCAGCATGTCCTGCTGTGGAGCCATGGCAATGAGAATAATTTAAATGTGTGAATATTTCCTATTTGAATTAACATCATGGCAATATTCTCCATATGGGAGTATCCTAGTATCTAGTAACATTTAACCTGGAAAGTTCTGTAAGCTATGGCACTGAAATGATAACTCTGTTATGGCCTGTGAGATTTATTTGCTTACTGTGCATAAAAGCTATACTTGTGACTCTAACATGCCTTTTCTATGCTTCTATTCCTTCTTTCATATGGATTTTGCTCACTAGTTGGGAGAATTTTCTGTTTTCCTGTGCAACACTAATTTGCATATCTTTTCCCCTCTTACCCACATTTTAATGTTGAAATATAATCAGAAAGAATTTAACTTGACTACATGTAATTCCATACTTTTGAGTTAATATTTATAGTTATGATTGAAGAGCACTGAATATACCATGGACTGCCAAGAAAACAAATATGTCTGTCTTGGAGAAGGTGAAACCAAGTTTCTCCTTGGAGGCAAGGATTTTCAAGCTCCATCTCACATAATTTGAGCACGTAGCCAGGAGGGGCCAGTCCATGGAGAAGAACATCATGCTTGGAAGGGTGGAGGGACAGTGTAGGAGAAGAGGACCCAGATGAGTTGTACTGACACAGTAACTGGGATAATGGAGGTAGATGTGTAGGAGTCAGTGAGACTGACTTAGGACAGGGCAGGATTCTGAGTTGTTACTATATATTATATATTATATATTATATATTATATATCTCACTGTAAATATATATGTATATAATTATATATGTTTATTCATTAGTTTAGCATATATATATTTATAAAGAAATATATATTTGTAGTGAGATATCTATATACACACATATAACTACAAATATGTATTTCATATGTGTGTATATATATATATATACACACACACATATATACATATATATATGCCTGATATACACACACACACACACACACACACACACATACATATATATATACCTGATCCAGTCTTTTATGGTCTTCACAATTACTTGGTACATATTAGAGAACTGTACAATGACTAAGGATGACAGAAGAAAAATTGATGCCTTTGAAATAGGTCTGTCTTGGAGAATGTGAAACCAAGCTACTCATTGGATGGAAGGATTTTCATTCTCCATCTCACATAATTTGGGCATGTTGCCAGGAAGGAACATTCCTTGGAGAAGGACATCCTATTTGGAAGGGTGGATGGATAGCCCAGGAGTGGAACACCCTGGATGAGATGGATTGACACTATAGCTGTTTTTATAGGGGCAGCTGTGTCACAGTGAGATTGGCTCAGGAAAGGATAGAATTCAGAGCTATTGTGCAAACAATATATATTACACTAATGAAGAAACTGGCCTAGGTCAATGGCTATGAAATGTTAAAATCACTTGAGTTATATCTCAGTGATCTACAAATTCACACTTTCAACCACTGCAGAGGAAGAAACTAAGTCAGGGAAGATTAATAATCTGTCTTTATCAGATCTCAAGATCATATAAAATTTGATTTAGAACACATGCTTCCTGCTTTCTAAACTATTAAGAAGCTGTTGATAAATAGAAACCTGAGTGTCTAATGTATTCATAGTCATTTGTGACTTCTCTAATCTTACTATTGTTTATCTATCTGACATTCTTACTCATTGTCCAGCACTCAGATGCATAACAAGCAATTGTGAAAACCATGGCCTGGATCAGTTGCACCTTAGTCTGTAGACTGAACAATACTCAGGGCTTGAAACAATGATTCTGTGTTATTCTCTTACCTAGCACAGTCCCTAATACATAGTCTATTCTCAATAAATGCTGCTGAGTAAAAGAATTCCATGTCTAGTGCATAGTATTTCTATACTTCACATTAGGATGATTTATTATTTATTATTATTAGGATGAAAGTGGAAAGTTTCTGAACATTCTAGGATATTAAATACTTGACATATTCAATATAGAGAGTTATATACATAAATGCTAATCCATTCACAATAAGTAATTTCAGCTGATTACTAGAGGACAAAGGGCATGATACATTCACTGTTTTCTGCACCTCTGAAACTACAATGGAGGAGGAATTGTTAGGTGCCGTGCAGTCACCCGTGACTCATACTGACCCTATAAACAGCAGTTCTGAGCCTTGTCTTATCCTGTGTCATCCTCATCATCTCTGATATGTTCAATCCCATTGTTTTAGTCACTGTTTCAATCCATCGTTTTGAAGGTCTTGCTCTTTCCAGGTCTAATGTCTTTTTTCAAAGGAGTAGTACCGCCTAATAACATGCCCAAAGTATGTGAGATAAAGCTTCATCATCCCTGCCTCTAGGAACACGCTGGTTGCAGGAAGTAAGAGTAGGAGTCAATGTGTCTACAGAGTGATATTGTTATTAGTTCTTCCTCCTTTCACTGTCAATGACCTCTCCCAACATGCTAGAGATCAGAGATACCAGTTGAATGGCTAAGGTACACCTGATCCAAGCCATATGCTTTTGAAAGTGATACATAGGAATGAAAAAGGAAATGATGCATATGAGTTCCTAAGGAATAATGAATAAGGAAGACTGAAAAAGAATCAATGCCTTTGAGGAATACTGACTATACTATGTACTGCCAATAGAATAAAGGAAACTTTTTTTAAAGTAAGTGCAATTAGGGTATTTCTTAGAGGCATGGATGCTGAACTTCATCACACATCTTTGGGCATGATGTTAGGAGGGGTCAGTCCTTGGAAAATGACATCATGTTGGGAAGGTTAAGATCCCCAACCAGATGTATTCACACAGGGACTGTAACAATGGGCTTGAGCAAGATACAGTTGTGAGAATGATATAGGATAGGACAAGGTTCAGATCTGGTTTCCACAAGCTACTATGGCTTATAGTCAACCCAGTAGGACCTGACAACAACCACTCTTCACTCACCTTCAAGTGGTATTAGCCCCAGACACCCTCTACCCATTGTTGACTTCCTGACAAGAGCACCAGAAATACAGACCTTAAGAGGAACCCAGACTTGACCTACCAATAAGACAAGAGTACCAGAAACACACCCCTCTCAGCGAAGTGAGACACAGATATGACTAACTTTTAACAGGCATTTTTTTAAAGTATCTTCTTTCTGTCTCATCCTTCCTCTTACATTTCTGAGGAGGTTAAACCATTCCTTGGCCCTCTTCTGAGCTGTCATTATTCTGAGTAGCTAGTTTCTCAGAGGATCGAGTAAAAAATGAATACTATAATGAATACGTTTCTCTGTAAGGAAGAGAATAAGTGGTAATAATATTTCACTTGGAAGGAAGAGATAGATCTGGGAGCTGACATTGCTTATGGAAATGACCTTGGACAAGGGACTGAATCTCTCTGAACCATGGATCATTCATCTCTAAAGCAAGAGTTCTGACTCAGAGATCTCTTTGGTCCTTTCCTGCTCTAACATTTCATCTCTTTGAAGGTTTCTTGTAATAAGAGAAATGAATTGGAACTTTACATAATAAATACCTATGCCATCTCTGCATTTGACTGTTCTAAAAACTAACCCTTGTATTACTGAAATGTGGAAAACGAAAAATTCTCTCATTGTTGCAATGATCAGCTGCGGGATTTGCCAGTGCCCTGCTAAACTCTTTGTAGCTTCTACGAATATCTCCAAAGCGATCAGTTGTTGTTGTTAGGGACAGTAAAGTCAAGTATAATTAATAGTGATTCTATGAAAACCAGATCTGAACTCTGTTCTAAACTGTGCCATCCTCATAATCTCTAAAATATATGAACCCATTGCTGCCGTCACTGTGTTAATTCATCTCTGTGAGGGTCTTCAGGTTTTCCCCTGACCCACCAGATCTCCAACCATGATGTTCTTTTCTGAAGAATAACTTCTAGCAACATGTCCAAAGTATTGAGATGAAACTTTGCTATCTTTGCCTCCAAAGAGCACACTGGCTGCATTTACAAGATGTATTTATATTTTTTCTTTTGCAGTACTTTTAGAGTATTCAGTACTCTTTCTTCTTCAGCACCACAACTCAAAGGTGAACATTGTTTTTCTGTAATCCTTACTCATTGTACAGCTTTCAGATGCATAGCAGGTGATTGAAAAGACAAGGTCTAAATCAGGCACACCTTAGTCTTCAAATAGGCCATTGCTCCTCTATAATTGGAGAAGTCCTTGATAGTGGACTTGTCCAATACAATAAGTCTCCTAATTTCCTGACTGGTGGCCTCAAGGATGATGATTTTGTATCCAGGCAAGATGAAATCACTGACAACTTGAATCTTTTATCAGTCTATCATATATATATATATATATATATATATATAAGCTCAATGACGAGGACATTTGTTTTCTTGACATTGAGATGTAATCCATCTTGAAGGCTTTTATAGTCCTTGATCTTCTACAGTAAATGCTTCAAGGCCTCCTCAGTTTCATCAAACAAGGGTGTGTCATTTGCATAACAAAAATGTGTTATGTGTCTTCCTCCAATCCTGATGTCACATTCCTCCTTCATAGAGTCCAGCTTCATGATTCGTTTATTCAGTATACAGACTGAATACAAATGGAGAAATAATACAACTCTGATATATACCCTTCCTGATTTTAATCCAGTGTTTCTTTGCCCTCTTTGGATGACAGCTTCTTAGTGTAGGTTTAGGTTTCTATGAGCATAACAAATGTTTTTAGATCCCCATCCTTCTCAATGTTAGCCATATGTTCATTATTATCCACACAGCCAAATGTCTTTGTGTAGTTGATAAAATACAAATAAACATTCTTCTGGTAGTCTCTCCTTTCAGCCAGGATCCACCTGACATCATCAATGATATCCCTGCTGCCACAACCTCTTCTAAACTCAGCTTAAACTTCTGACAGTTCTCTGTCAATATCCAGCTTTAGTTGTTTTTGGATACTCTTCAGAAATATTTAGCTTACGTGTGATACTAATATTTTTCAATAATTTCCATATTTCGTTCTGATTTCTGTAAAAGAGTCAGGGCTAGTATTATTGAAACTCTGAAATTAGATGGTTTATTGAATTTTTACACTTCTTACTCCTTTTAAGAGGAGTTATGGTGGAAGAGTTCCTAGAAACCTGTTTTGTTAACCCAAAGGCTGTGCCTCTCTGACAGTTCAAATCATCTAGCTACTCTGCAGAAGAAAGATGAGCAATCTCAGCCCATGTAATTTATAACCTCAGAAACCCAAAGGAAAATCAGTTTTTAATCAGTTACAACTTGAAGGCAATGCATGAGCGAGTATCTCCTATAGCGTGATAGTGTAGTAATTACCAATTGGCTTTACAGCAAAGGAAGAAAGGCATGGAAGGATAGTGAGAGAAAAAGATATGTTAGTTACACAGGCAAACTATTAAAAATAATCTTATTATCTCAAAAAAATAAAACTGATATCTCTATAAGCACTAATATCTAGGTCTAAATGTAGAAAAGTGGTTAATCATGACTTTGCAGTCTTGTGTAGTAGCCTAGAGTTAAGAAATTACACTGCAATCCCAAAGGTACCTGGTTCAAATTCACCAACTACTCCAAGGGAAAAAGATGGGCAGTTTTCTTCTATGTGACTAAATTGCTTCTGAAAACTCACTAGAGGATTAGCTGTAGGTCAGTTCTGACTGTCTTGTATCATACTTTAAATACTTGCTGCAGAATCTCAAAAAGGCTGTAGTTTTCAATAGGTTTTGCATCTCACCAACAAGAAAAAAAAATTCTCACCACTGGACCAATAGGAACATAATTATAGATAGGGAAAATTGAAGTTGTCAATGACTTCATCTTACTTCGATCTACAATCAATATAGTTGGTACTAGCAGTCAGAAGATCAGAAGACATATTGCACTGGCAAACTGCAGTCAGGGACCTCTCCAAATTACTTAGAAGCAATGATACTAGTTTGAGGACCTGATTCAGACAATGAATGGTCTTTTCAATCATTTGCTGTGTATCTGAGAGCTGAATAATGAATAAGGGTGACCGACTAAGAAAAAATAATGCCTTTGAACAGTGATGTTAGAGGAGAGTACTGAATATCCCATGGATTTTCAAAAGAACAAATAGTTGTGTCTTGGAGATGTTGCAGCCAGAGTCTTCCCTGGAGAAAAGGATAGCAAAGCTTTATCTCACATACTTTGGGCATGTTTCTAGTAGAGACTGTTCCTTAGAGAATGACATTGTGCTTGGAATGGTGGAGGAAGGGTAAAGGAGAGGAAGATCCTCACCTAGATGGATTGACACAGTGACTGCAGCAATGGGCTCAAATGTGTCAGATGTTTTGAAGTTGACACAGGGGTTCAGATCTTTTGTTCATAGTCACTGAGTCTTACTCAAATCAATACCCCCTAACAATGAAAACAAGTCTTTGCAAGAAGAATGACTATATATTTTTGTCAACATAGGGTTGTTTCTTAGTTACTGGGCAAAAAATACATTACAGGAGGCTGGATAATGTTTTTCTGTTTCCTAGAACATTCGCTTTATATTCATGTATAAATACGAAGTGTTTGGCTCTTTAAATCTTCATACCATTAAATAAGCATAAAACTTTTGGGGAAAAGTTGTTTTTGTTTTTTGTGGCGTGAGTTGTTTTGGGTTTTCTTTTTAAAGTGAGCACTTAAAATTATGAAGGAGAATTTCTAAAGAGTTTAGAAATATATAACCACTTTCATGTACTTCTAGGAAGCCTGAGAAGTGTTTAATTTGTGTTTGATAGCATGACTACTTGAAAGTAATTTTCGTAAATGATTGTGCTTGTCCTTTTGGAAGGTAAGAAAATTTTATAAGAAAATAATAGGATCATCTACGGTAGACTGTAAAATTTTACAGCTGGTAAATACCTGATGAATTATTTAGTTCAGTCTTTTCATTATACAAATGAGAAAACTGAGTCATAGAAGTTAACTATCTACTTAATAGTAATAGCAATTAATAACAAAACCAGTTCACAGGTCTAATTTCTCGACTATTTCTTGAGGATTTTCTCTGTGCTTTGTTTGTTTGTTTCCTTTCTATTAGAAATTAGAAAGGGTGAAACCAGGCTGCTCCTTGGAGGCAAGAATTCTGAAGCTTTGACATACTTTGGACATGTTGCAAGGAGGACCAGTCTTTAGAGAGGGTGTCACGCTTTGGAGGCTGGAGGGACAGGGCAAGAGAGGAAGACTCTTGATGAAATAGATTGACTCAGTGACTAGGGTTATGAGGATAAGAGACAGGAAGATCGGCACAGGATAGAGCAGAGTTTAGGGCTGTTGTATATAGGGTTGATATGAGTCGCAGGCTCATAGTGGGGTGGAGCTCCCCGATTAAAACAAGCTTGGAAGGAGGAGTGGTATCCATTTCCATCATAGCTTGCCTCCGGAAACCCTATGAACCTGGAGGGAGGATGAAAGGCACCCAAGCTTCGAGGACTCTCTTTCATATTCGACAGCAATTAACAACAACATGAGTCGCAGGTGACTCGACAGATCATAATATCAGCAACAACAACATTAGGATCACTGCTTTTTTCCTAAGGTATTTCCTAGATTTTTTAAAATTCATTAATTCATTCACTCATTTGATGAATTAATATGTGTTCTAAAGTATTGTGCCAGGTACTCCACAGTACAGAACTGTTCCCATAGGTTTTCCTAGACACAATCTTTTCACTGAGCAATGGTGTTTTTATTAGTTAAGTGCTCCACTGCTATCGACCAAGAGAACTATACATGATTGATTGATAGTTTGCTTAACTTTTACTCATTTCTCCTCACTTAGTTAACACTCTCTGAAAGCATAATTTAAATGAAAAGTGTTTTTGTTATTTCTTCTTCACAAAATGCTCTTGCAGCTAATAGAGTGATGAGATATTCAGGGTTGGGAATGTAGAGCAGACAGACCAAAAAGGGAACTAGACCTGATCCTGCATTTCCAGACCCTCTGATTGCTATCTATATTGCATCAGTCAACATATCTTCAATTTTGAGTCCCCATTTCCTCAAGGAAAATGTGGTGATGATAATACTGAATCTGGAATATTTATAAGAAGTGGAACTAAGGTAGCTCTGGTGGCCTAGTGACAAGAAGCTGCACTGCAATCCTGAAGGTGCATAGTTCGCATCCACCAGATGCTCTGCTGGAGAAGGAGGGGCAAACTCCTCCTGTGCAAGTAAATAAATGAAAATTAAAAGGAAAAAATATGTTTTAAAAAAGTGGAACTAGCGTACTTAGCGTTGTTGTTATTATGTGCCATTGAGTTGCCTATGACTCAAAGCAACTCTATGTACAACAGCTCTGAACTCTGCTCTATTCTGAGCCAGTCCCACTACTTCCAACACACCTACCCCCATCGCCCTAGTTACTGTATAAGTCCCTTTCATCCAGGATCTTCCTCTCCTCCACTGTCCCTCCACCCTTCCAAACATGATGTCCTTCTCCAAGGACCGATCTCCACTAGCCACGTGTCTAAAGTATGTCAGATGGAGCTTCAAAATCCTAGCCTCCAAGGAGAAACTTGGTTTCACTCTCTCCAAGATGGACCTATTTGTTCTCCTGGTGGCTCATGTTTAATGAGTATGTTCAATACTCTTTTCCAGCATCAAAGCTCAAAGCCATCAATTGCTCTTCTGTCAGCCTTAGTCTTTGTTCAGCTCTCTGATGCATAGCATATAATTGCAGAGACCATGGCCTGGAAAGTTAGAGTAGGACCTTGGAAAGAGTGTGCTGCTCAGTATCAGTCATAACTCCCAAACTTGGGGATTTAAGGCCAACATTGTAATACTTTTTGTTCTTTCTCTTAATCTTGATAATGCAGCTTTGATAAATTGAGATAGCATGTGACCTTGCAGGATTAAGTTTAAAAGAAATTTTCCGAAGTTACTTTCTTTCTCTGTTCCTAAAACCGAACCAATAACAAAATATAACCCATCAGGGAGCTACTTTATGAAAAGTTTTCCCATGATTCTCTCATAAAGATAATCTCTCCAAACACAATTTATGTACACTTAGCCAAATTAATTTGCTCAATCAATTTTACATTCTTTTTGTGGGTTAATAATTTAAAAGAATAATAATTTCGTTAAATTGAAGATCCATCGTATGCATTCATTAAATACTAAATATAATGTTAAAATGTTATAATTCATAGATATATTCTTAATCTGAATATAATACCTTTTTTTTTAAGAAAAACTAAAGGAATGGCCACCCCAAGAAAGTAAATTTCATTTTGAGACAGCTATTATGTATCAAATAGGTTTTTAATCTTTATCATGGGATGGTTTTTCAAGTATATTCACCAACTTTGTTTTATTTACTTTACAAAAAAGCAAACCAAATCCTCTGTCATCTAGTGCATTCTGACTCAGAGACCCACCATCAGGTTGATGAGGCTATAAATGTTCAGGAGGAGATTGCCCATCTTTCTTCTGCAGACATCTGCTGAATTGAAACCACTGACTTTGTAGCTAGCAGCAACACATAATGCATTCTTATTGTCAAGCAGTCAGTTATGATTTCACCATCAAAGATTTTTATCATCAAACACCAGAATTAATTATTGATGTATTGATGGGCTAATTTTAAATTAAAATTACAGGCTAATGTAAAAAAGAAAACCTTTAAAAGTCTATGTTTAACTGATCCTGGTTTGGGGAGGGGAACTTTATAATTATAAATGTAAAAGAAAATCACAACCATGATAGAGAAATAAAATAGATTTAACTAGAATAGGAATTTGAAATATAATGCTTAAAATATGAAAAATAAAATCCACAAAGATGGCAAAGATTTTATAGTGAAACTAAAAGGAACTCATATACATCAATATGAAAGTTACCAGCACCCTAGACAATTTGTAAGATTCAAATTCCCATGAGTTCTTAAAACATTCTAAATATAATGTAAATAAAAGCATCAATGAATATTGATTTGCAGTTAACAAAGAGGCAAAGATTAGCATAAAAACATGATACTAAACAAGGTGACACGAGCATGGGGCAATGGTTATTTTAGATTATTGGTAGATAGGATATAAGTCTGTGAGTATTTTGGAAAAAATTATCAATACTTAGTATAAGTCTCAAAAATGCCTTTGCTAATTTTAATGTATAATCCTTACTCTAGGAATTAATGTTAGGGTAAAAATAAACTTTTTAAATACACATTAATTATATCAGAACATAGAAGTTTGCATATCTCTCAGATGGAATATAATATATTCAGGATAAAACATGTAATTGAATTAAATTGAATGGAGGTGCAATTTCTCATAATAATGTGTGGTTTAAAGAAAAAGATCAGAGATTACTTATTTTGTTATTAACAGTCTGAAACAGGTTATACACACTGTGCAGATTAAATGGGGTGAAGGGAAAGAGAAAAATAGAGAAAGTGGATTCAGTTAACATCAACAGTTTGCTTAAATATTGTAGAAGATTAATTGTAACAGTCAAGGGTAATTAATACTTGTGAATGATTATCTGAAAAAAATTGACATAATTTGTAAACTTTCACTCAAATGAAATTGATAAAAGAAAAAAAAGAAAAGGTGTGTGTTGAGGTTGTAACATTTAACCATACTTATTCAGACTCTATGGTAAGTAATTAATCTGAGAAGTTGTTCTGCATGAAAAAGAACATAGCATTAAGACTTGAGAAAGACTCATTAACAACATATAATGAACAGATTCTAAAACCTTACAAAGGGCTTGAAACACTGATGTAAATAAAAAACTTGCAGATTTCAGTATAATCACATCTCTAAGATCACATAGAATAACAGTTTTCACAACTGAACCAATTAGTGACATTATAATTGTTGTTATTGTTGTGTAGCGTAGGCCAAAACCAACCTGAGCTCAGTAAGGTATTCAGGGGCAGTTAATTGCTTGGGAGGAGATTTCTCATTCTTCTCCCATGGAGCAGCTGATGGATTTGAACCTCATGTCTTTAGTATTGCAGCACAGCTTCTTGACAAAAGTGCTCCCTAACAAAGAAAAGATAAAATTTTCAAGAATTTAATTTTACTTGGGTCAACGACCAACACGCATAGAACTGAGAAACAAGAAATCAAAGGACACCATTGTATGGGCAAATCTTTTGGTAGGTTAAAGTTTTAATAAATGAAATATATCATATTGAGGACTAAGGTACACCTTACTCAAGCAATGGTGTTTTTCATCACCTTGTATACATGCCAAAGCTGGACTATGAATAAGGAAGATTAATTTTAAAAGTGATGTCTTTGAATTATAGCGTTGGCAAAGAATATTGCCTACACTTTAGTCTTGGAGAAGCATGAACTCATCTGTCTTGGAAAAAGTATAACCAGAATGCTCCTTGTAATTTAGGATGGCAAGATTTGACCGCATGTAATTGGAAGACACAGAAGAATTTCATGAAACAACATATGAGCAAGAGCCTATGGTGATGAAAGAAGACGTTCAGGCTGCTTTGAAGGAAATGGCAAAAAATAAGGCTCCAGGAATAGATGGTATACCAATTGACAAATTTCAGTTAACAGATGCTGCCCTGGACGTGCTCACCAAGTTGTGCCAAGAAATCTGGAGAATGACCATTTGGCCAACTGACTGGAAGAGATCGATATTTGTTCCTATCCCAAAGAAAGGTGACCCAACAGAATGTGGAAACTACAGAACAATCTCACTGATTTCACATGCAAGCAAAATTTTACTGAAGATTATCCAAAAACGACTGGAGCAGCACATCAACAGAGAACTACCAGAAATCCAGGCTGGGTTTAGAAGGGGTCATGGTACTAGGGATATTGTAGCTGATGTTAGATGGATCTTGGCTGAAAGCAGGGAATACCAGAGGAATGTCTATCTGTGTTTCATTGACTATGCAAAGGCATTTGACTGTGTAAATCATAACAAACTATGGCTGACTCTGAGAAGAATGGGAATCCCAGAACACTTGATCGTTCTAATGCGAAACGTATACTTGGACCAGGAGGCAGTTGTCAGAACAGAGCAAGGGAACACTGCATGGTTCAAAATTGGGAAGGGCGTATGCCAGGGATGCATCCTATCTCCATACCTTTTTAACCCATATGCAGAACAGATTATCCGGGAGACTGGGCTCTATGAGGAGAAATGTGGGGTCAAGATTGGTGGATGATTTATCAGCCACCTGCGTTATGCAGATGACACAACCCTGCTTGCTGAAACTGAAGAGGACCTGAAGCGCCTGCTGCAGAGTGTCAAGGACTGCAGCCTCCAATATGGATTGAGGCTCAATGTCAAGAAGACAAAGATTCTCACCACTGGACCAATTGGCAGCATCAGGATGGATGGTGAAGAGATTGAGATTGTACACAGCTTTAGTTTGCTCGGCTCTGTAGTCAACAGTCTTTGCACCAGCAGCCAGGAAATTAAAAGGCACATTGCCATGGGAAAGTCTGCTGTTAGGGACCTTTCCAAAGTACTGAAGAGCAATGGTGTCTCTCTGGAGACTAAGGTGCGTCTGATACAGGCTATGGTCTTCCCAATCACTTGTTATGCATCAGAGAGTTGGACAATGACCAAGGAGGATAGAAGGCGAATTGATGCCTTTGAGCTGTGGTGCTGGAGAAGAGTGTTGAGAATACCATGGACTGCTAGGAAAACAAACAGATTTGTCCTGGAAAGGGTTAAACCAGGTGGCTCCTTGGAGGCAAGGATTCTGAGGCTCCGTCTAACATACTTTGGACATGTTGTGAGGAGAGACCTGTCCTTGGAGAGGGACATTATGCTTGGGAGGGTGGAGGGACAGCGCAGGAGAGGAAGGCCCTCAATGAGGTGGATTGATTCAGTGACTGGGATAATTGGGATGGGAGTGTCAGAGACGGTGCGATTGGCACAGGACAGAGCAGAGTTTAGGGCTGTTATACATACGGTCGCTATGAGTTGCCAGTGACTCGATGGCACATAACAACAATAACAACTTGGAGGTGTTTTCAGGAGAGGCCAGTCTAAAGTACACCTCTCCTGTAAAAACAGAGAGAAAGCAGAAAAGAGGAAAACTCCAAGTAAGATTAATTGATGCCAGTGTTGCAACAATGAGTTTAAGAATAGAAATTATTGTTAAGATAGCAGGAGACTGACCAATATCTTTATTTGTTATGCCTGGGGTTGCTCTGAATCAGAATGAACTTGGCAGCAAGTAACAACAACAAATACTTAACATGTGAAGAAACAACGTGTATTTGTGATATTTGTTGTAATCAATATTTTTCATTAATTTCATTATTAATTTAACCTGTGGGGATGAGTATTAACCTTTTTATTTCTTTGTTTACAAAACTTTTGAGATGAAGACCAAAACCAAAGAAATGAAATTATTCCCAGAACAGCTGGAAACATGGCTCAGGGTTGTAGTCACTTAAATGTTTAGTATCCTATCACAGGGAACTGGGAGAAATATCAGTCTTGGCATATATTATTTTCTGCATGAAAGCTTAGCAAAATCTCTGGTATATTTCAAATGTAGGAATGATAGGCAATAGTGTTTTATTATTTAATTATATTCATTTTAGCATTTTATAGTATAATGTCCTTGTAATTTCTCTCTTATGAACCCAAAGTATTTCCTCTTTTCATTCACTTTTAATATATTTTATTTCATTTATTAAGTTAATATTCCACCGAAAATATTTTGCCTTCTATTTAGGTAGCAATTGTTTTATTCTCTTCTTTATTCCTAGTAGCTATCCTAGATGTCTTATACTTGAGGCAATATTTCATCTCATGAGTGAACAAATATAAGATTGGCTAACAAATATATAAATGTTTAAATTGTTTCCAGCTTTTTTTTTTTACTTCTAATCTTAAGTCAAAACTTAAAAAGGACAAACTTGGGTTTTTTTTAGAAAATACAAACTAATGAACTCTGATTCATTGTTCAATTGGTTTAATTTTTAACCTATTGTTTTTCGAAACCATCTTTGGATACAATTAGCTTACTAGCAAAACACTTTTCTAATTATAAACAAGAAAGAAAGATTTATTTGAATATTTTTGTACCCTATGAATTTAGGAAAAATAGTTATTTAAAGCTAATAACTTCCATCCACCACTTTTAAATCTTTTTTTGTCATTATTATTGTTGTCAGGTGCCATCAAGTTGAGTTTGCTTCACAGTGACCCTATGAACAACAAATCTGAACCTTGGCCTATCCAGTGCCAATTTTGTCATCTCTGACATATTTGAGCCCATTGCAGCAATAACTGCATCAGTCTGGTTAAGAGCTTTCCTCTCTTTTGCTGAACTCCACCTTTCCAAGCATGATGTTTCTCTCTGGGAATAAACTCTCCTAACAAAATGCCTAAAATCGGTGAAAAAAGTTTTGTCATCTTTACCTCCAAGGATCACACAGGCTATACTTTCTCCAAAACATTGTCGTTGTTGTTGTTATGTGCCGTCAAGTTGTTTGCGACTCATAGCGACCCTATGTACAACAGCCCTAAACCCTGCTCTATCCCGCGCCAACTGCACTGCCTCTGACACACCCATCCTGATTACCCCTGTCACCGAATCAATCCACTTCATAGAGGGTCTTCCCCTCCTGCGCTGTCCCTCCACCCTCCCAAGTAAAACATACATATTTTTTTTTTTTTGGAAGTCCACGGGATAGCCCGGTACTCTTCCCCAACACCACAGCTCAAAGGCATCAATTCTTCTGTCAGCTCTCAGATAGATAACAAGCTAATGAAAAGACTATGGTCTGAATCAGGAACTTTAATTCTCAAACTGATATCATTTTCCCTCAATATTCTGAGGAGGTCTCTGTAGACTTAACCAGAGTAATATGTCTACTGAACTCCAGACTGTTGGTACCAAGGATGTTAATTGTGAATACAAGTAAGATGAAGTTGTTGATAGTATCAGTCTTTTCATGATGCTGTCTATAGGTCCAATGGTGAGGATTTTTGTCTTCCTAATATTAAGCATATTAAAGACTGGAGTATTTGATCTTCTACAGCAAGTGCTTCAAGTCCAATTCATTTTCAACAAGCACAACTGTGTCACCTACATAATGCAGGTTGTTTAAGAGTCTTCCTCCTATCATGATGCTACATTCTACTTCTTAGAGTACAACTTCTTGAATTATTTTATCAACATATAGATTGAATAGGTATTGAGAGAGGATACAATCCTGATTAACTCCTTTGTTAATATTTAACCATGTACTGTTCCCTAGCTCTGTTCTCACAGCAGCCTCTTGTTATAGGTTTAGGTTTCACATTAGCATAATCAAGTGTTCTGAGATTCCCGTTCTTCTCAATATTAGCCGTAGTTTGTATGATTCACATAGTCAAATGCCTCTGCATGGTCACTAAAATACAAAAGACATTCTTCTGTTATTCTCTGTTTCCATCCAGAATCCATCAAACATCAATAACGTCCTCTTAAAGAGCCATGGCCTCTTCTTTACCCAGGTTGAACTTCTGGAAGTTTTCAGTCAATGCACTATTCTAGTCATTTTTTTTTATGCTCTTCAATAATATGTTGCTTGCATATGATAGTAATGATATTGTCCAGTAATTTCAACATTCTGTTGGATCACCTCTCCTGGCAATGGAATAAGTGGTTCATATCTACCATTGGCTCTGTAAGTGATTTAAAGGCTCTAAAAACTCTTTGGAGGGTCAGCTATGAGTTGGTTCTGCCTTGGCCTCTATGAGGTGGGTTTGTTCTTGTTTTTGTTTTTTTTAAAGAAGAAAAAGAAAGTGAGCATGTGACTATATATATTTGGAAAAGAGAATCCCTAGCAGAGTTGAGGGTATGGCTTAAGACTTGAGGAGGGAACATATACAGTGTATTAAAGGCTATCTGGACTAAAAGCATAAGATTACTTTCTGAATTTACAGAGATTTAATAAAGACCGCACTCCATCCAAAGCATTTACTAAAATAACATATGTGTAATCAATAAATTATATATATAATCATTATGGGAATTATACCTGATAAGCTCATGGGTCATTCCTAGGCAAAAAAAAACAATAAAAAAGCCTAACATGAAGTGATTTCTCTGCCATATGTTTTGGGCCAGACACAATGATTCTGATGCATTATTTATTTCCCCATGTAAATCTTATTCACCATAGACCCTTAACTTAATACAACTTCACTTTCTTCTGCAGAACCACTGGAGGATTTGAACCTCCCTACCCAGTAGACCACGAAAGCTCCATTGAGATTTTTTTGAGTTGGTTTTAAATTGATTTTTTTTTCATCATTTTGGATAACTCTCATGTTTTTAAATAAATTTATTAAAAATTTGGTTATTGGAACTTCAGTGAATGAGTTGAATGGGATTATTTGTGTTATCCTAGCCAAGCTCCTGAAAATATTTGGCATCAGATTGGTCACCAGGCTCTTCATGTGAGTTACAGCCCAGAGTTGAAGGTCCTCCTGCTCAGAAGCTAGTGTTCAATATTCCCTTGGCAAGGGCTGTGCTCATGCTCATGGACATTAGGTCTTACAGACGTGAGCCAAGTTCTCTTAATGCATGTTCTGGAAAGAGCTCAGTGCTGCTGTCAAGAATGTAATTTGAGCTATGCCGATAGGAAACACATTTTGGCATACATTCCTGAATGTGAAACAGCCCTTCTCCATCAGAAAGGCTTTCCTACATGAAGCAGATGAATTTTGGAATTTTTCTGCTTTAGGAACCCTGACTTAGATTTGCTGTTAAACCCTTGAATACATTTTCAAGTAGCATCTATGCTTTTAAAAACATATAATGAAAAGCAAGAAGATACTCTGAGATATATATGTATATATATTTTCTCATGTATTATCGTTATTGATAGTTCTTTTTTCTTTCCAACTGGAATAAAAGAACTATAATTTTTCTTGCGTTTGTGTCAAGAAATGAAGAATAACACACTCCCAGGATCTCTTGGAATCATTTGCCTGCCAAAGAGCGCTGATATTTGTAGTTTGGAGTAGAGACTTGGAAAAGTTTGTTTCCCAAGCAACAGCAGAAGTAAAGTAGAAAATCAATTTCTGAAATCAAAATTAAGTGCCGTGGTTAAGTTTGTTCTACACTAAAACCAAACTAAATAAAATGGAAAAGAAAATACAATTAATTAGGTTTTCTTAAATTCTTTATTGATCCATTTGCAATGCAGGCCAGACAGAAACATATGCCCAAAATACATTGTTAATATTTGCACTGTTACTAAATGGAAAATGGTGTTAGAAATGGACAGGTGTGAAATTTCATTAGGAAAATTACTGTAGGTGAGATAAAAGAGGAACAAAAGTTGGCAAAGATAAAAAAATATAGAAGTTTTTGCTAGATTGTCCTAGTTTCTGCTTCTTAGTTACTTTATATTCCCATTTGTTATACCATAATTTGAGATTATAAAGCTCTCTTCTTCTTAATAACTAACATTCAATGTACCCTTCTTTCCTTGTCAAGTTTTAGATGCTGTGTCCTTTTCATGTTTTTGTTTCATGGCTTTATTGAAGTATAATGATCCCTGGTGGCTCTGTGGTTTAAGTATTGGGCTGCTAACCAGAAGGTAAGCAGTTCATACCCACCAACTGTTTGGTAGAAGAAAGTCTTCTCCCACAAAGGTTCCAACCGTACACACCTGTGGGCCACTCAATTCCACCATATAGTTTAGCTGTGAGACAGAACCAACTGGACAAAAGTGGGCTTAAGGTTTGTATGAATATTAAAGTTTAAAAGTTTAAATGACATTAAAATGCCACATTGTGAATATACACACATACATACATACATACATATATACACACACATTTACATATATACACACATATGAGAGAACTCTGGTGGTCTAGTGGTAAAACGCTATGCTGCCTCTCAAAGGCAACAGTTTGAATCTACCTTGTACTCCATGGGAAAAGGATAGGTAATCTCGCGTATGATTTACTAACTCTTAAAACCCACAGGAGGAGGGTCAACTATGAGTAGATTCTGACTCAACGACAGACAACATTTATACAAGTAAAGCTGTAAAGCTGTCATCACAATCAATACTCATCATCCCCAAAGTTTCCTGTGCTCTTTTATAGTCCTACCTTCCTCCTGTTCTAGTTAGCCACAAAATCAGCTTTCTGTCACTGTACATTAGCATACATTTTTTGGTAATTCTATGTAGATGGAATCATACAGAATATGCTCTATTTTAGTGTCCTTTTTTTTCCTTCTCATTACCATTGAGCAGTATTTCATTGTACTTCAAACACATCCTTTTTTGTGAGTTCATCAAACCAGCTCCAACTGCTTCTCTTGAATCCCAACAATGTAATCTTCTTCAGTGCCCTGGAAATGAACCTTCCACCCTGAACTTCCTAAATCTCTTAGAGTTTCAGCATCTCACAACGTACTTATCTCGGTGATAAACTGCTAATTGATGCCACATATTACTAAAGGGTGATATTTTGGTTAAGGAAAAACATCTAGTTATACCTAAGACATTTTCTTTCCTTATTCGAAGAAGCTCAAGGAAGGCAACCAAAAAAACTCAGATGTTGATGTCAGTCGTAATATCAAGTATATGAAGACAGATTTGGATGTGACATATATTAAAGACCAAGAATGGAGCAATGATCAAGATCAGATTGATGTGGAATCTACCTATTTTAGAAAAATCACTACATCTAAAACAGATTAAAAAATGGCATACAATTTGCTGAAGAAAAGCAAGATTTTATACTTGAAGAGATAAAATAATACATGAAATGTGGAAAAGGAAAATATAATTTATTAGAGTTGTGCTAGGGAAAAAAATGTTCCGGTTTGCCTCATTTACTTAAAAACATCACAGAGCCCATGTGAAACCACAATTTGTAGAAAGGCTTTTCTTTGGGAACTTCTTAAAAATCATGTTGCAAACTATGTAGCTGAATGTCCAAATTATAATTTTGAATCAAATTTCCCAAGAAACTTTAAGAAATATTTAACTCATTCTCAAAGGCAACAAAACATAAAGGAAAATAAAAAGCTATCAAAAGCTGTTGACCCATAACTAGAGGAGAAGTATATTTATTTTTTTAAAGATGATGAACATATATGCTTTATAAATATGTTTACTGTAACCATCCTTTGAAAAATATAGCTACTTAAGTCTAGCTGTGTTGGTTAGATGTTGGTGTGGATGATTGTACTGTGTTAAAATTGTCTTGAGAACATTATGGAGAAAAAAAATATTTGATTCTTTGATTCTTTTCAGTGGTTTGTGTATGTGGCTGCTTTTCAAATCAATACACTCTTACTCTGTATTCCAAAAAAGGAAAATATTACAAAAATCCGTTGTTAAGTTTTTCTGTAATCTTTTTAGTAGACATATGCTTTCATTTCTTTTGGGGAAATTTCCAGAAGTGTAATTCCTGAACTGTATATAATCTATATATACATATATAGCTTAACTTTTTAAGAAATTTCCATAACCTTCCAAAATTTTGCTCTTTTAAATTTTCAAAGAGATTATGCTACACCTTCTCCTTACTTATTGTGATGGTTAAGTTTCAAAGACAAGGTTGTTATATGAAAATTGGTGTTACATGAAGACGGAGGATGAACATAATTTCAAAGTTATATCATACATAAATGCCAAATTTTGTGGTAATATAACTACCAAATCATTAAGAATCAAGTTGACAAAGGACCTTAACCATCACATTCATACTTCATACCTCAGCATTTGTTTCTGCCACACGTGTATTGTTAATGCACTGAAAAGCTAGATACACTTTTTTTTACTATTGTACTAAATGCAAACATATTGGTAAACAGTGTAATTAGTAAGTGAGAAGGAGGTGTATCCTAGATTTACATTTCTCTCTCACTGGCTGGACACTTTTCCTGAGTTCAGTTTGTAGTCTGGACACTTTTCCTGAGTTCAGTTTGTAGTAAGTCCACACCTTTTTCTTCCCTAAATGAACAACTATTCCCACAATGAAAATGGATCTTGCATTTCTGACTTCATTTTCCTCTAGAGATTCAACTCTGCTCTCCTTACTGCTAATTAGTTAATTACCTATTTTATTAGTCTTTTAATGAGAATATGTAGATACTGGATGTAGTTACATGCTCTGAATCTCCTTGAAATTGACATTTCCTTGTATGGTTTAACCCTATCATGAATAAATCTTGTAAAAAATGCTTCTTAACTCTTTTGAAACACATTGAAGTTTTCACAAAAACAGTATCAAGGGAGAAAAGGAACAGAGATGGAGAAAACAAAAAAGAGCAGGTTTCTGATCTACAGACAGCTAACTTGTTCACAAGTGCTACAGTCTTGCCCCAAGGGTGATATAACAGGGACACGGTCTCCAGTGGTGGTTTATGTTGATAACACACACAACAAAACATATTCCAATCCAACATTTTCTATGAGTACCATGAGTGACATTACTTACATCCTTCCAATTTAATAACCATCATCCCTCTTTTTTGCTGTGTTGTTCCACCTCTCCACAACCATAAATTAATTTACTGCCCGCTAACGTTACTATCTAATCTTTCGGGTTGCTGCTGCTAATTTGATCTGCTAAAGATAGGGTTGTTGTTTTTCTTTTTTAATAAAGTTTTTCTTTTACACTAGTTTACTTACAAGGTTCATATGCATTGTTTTTCCACACCAGATCTTTCCTATTTCCTATACCCACCCCTCCATCTACCCATCAAATTGTGTGACCCTATGATTACCCCCCTCATCTCTCTCACCCCTTGGTGATCGCTCATTCTTACCCCCTTCTTCTCCCCTCCCCTCCTTGGATCCTCATGCACATTTTACTAGTTGTCTCTCTATTTCTATGTAAAGATAGTTCTCAAAGAGAACAATATTTAAAGCAGACCATCTTTACCAGTTAGCCTAAACTACCATTTGGTTTCCAGAATTCAAGGAATATTTTTGCTTTAAGCTTTATTTATTATCATAGGACAGTAGTTGCAGAGGTTCATCCAAACTTCATGGGTCCAGGAAGTCTGAATTCCGTGAAAATTTGAAATGTAATAGTTCTTAACTAGCTTCTCATCATTGAGCTTTAACTTTATACAATTGAAATTCTCAAGACAACAGCCTGAAATGTGAACTCAGTGAGATAGAATTTTCCAATTTTTTTTGTTATTGTATCTCCATTTTTTTAACAATGTCTGGAACAAATTTTTGTTGAATGTACAAGTGATTGGGCCAACATTTCCTCATCACATTGTTTGTCAGATATATATACTTCTGTGTTTTTCCCCCAGATACATTATAACCTGATATGATCATGCATATTAATCTAAAAATTTAACTACCATCTGTCCTTTTATTTTTCATATAGAACTGCAAGTCCCCAAAGCATGATTAAAACCCACTAGAACACACTGAAGGAAAAAACCCAAAAAACATAAACATCATCTCCTTAATCACTTCTCACTTCATTTTTTACCCCTTTCCATTGTTATGTGCAGTTGAGTCAATTCTAATTCTTAGTGACCCTAGAACACAGGATAGAACTAACTCCCTCATGGGATTCCTTAGGTAGCACTTTCACAAAAATGAAATCAACAGGTATTTTCTACAGCAGAATGGCTGCTGGGTCCAGACGACTTAACAGCTGTGATCTTAGCAATTGTGCCATCAAAGCTCCTTTCTTTTCAGTTAAACTTTTAAAATCATTTCTAGTTTTCATTAAACTCCTCAATTTCACTGACAATCTACTGACATTGTTACATTGTTTTTATTTTTATGTTAACTTATTTCTGGGAAATGATCATTTCTTTTATTTATTCTGATGATAATAGTCCCTTTTAAAATAATTTCACATTTAAGCAAATGAGTCAAATTGCTACTTGAAAAGGAATCAAAAAGGCCCTGGATCCAGTGGATGAAAAATATGAAATAAAACTTAAAATCATAAAAATGGACAAGTTTACTGTTCTGATAAGAGATTAATGAAACCCCTAAGACAGTGGCCCATAGTCACAGTGCTTTCATAAGTTATTTTAAAAATGGTTTTAGTAGTCATTGTCTTTGACTTTCACTTCATGACTGGCTATTGTTGTACTTATGTACCATTGAGTCAGAACCAACTCATAGCTGACAGACCAGTGAGTGTTCAGAGGCGCATTGCTGTCTAGGCCTATACTAGTGTGGGGTGTTGGTGGCCCCATGAAGGGAACTGGATAGATTGTTAATAATATAAATAAGGTAAATAGGACTTTTGGGTTAGCACCTTATAAATACAGTGTGTAGACTACTAACAAGAGGATTGGTTAGTTTGGCCATCCCACTAGGTTTAAAGTGAGCAGGGTTAGAGACAGAAAATAAGAATCTCACTACCATCAAGAAAGAAGAACCAGTGCGTAGCCCATCCTTTGAGTCTCAGATTTGGTACAAGATGGAGCAGGACAGCAGCAGCAGCAGCAGCAGCACCGACACTGGCAAGGAACCAGAGAATAGTGAGGGCTGAACTAGAACTGCTGCCTCGTGGACTTGGAGTCAAACATTTATCTTAGGAATGGAGGGGTGAAATATAAAACTGTTAGAACATGTAGAGCTTTGCAACTCTGGATCAGAGCACCCGCCTGTGAGCACACCTAAGAAAAAAACTTTCCTCTTGTGAAGTTAATGGAGGCAGGACACTTCCACCTCCACACAAGCTCCACTGTTTTTTACAGTCACCCTTCCAACTAGAAAAAAACATACCATAGCTTCACATAAACAATAGACAGACCTATACAGGAAACAATTATTGTTTTTAGAAAAACAATTCCTTAGACTGACCAACCATATAAAATCAGAATGATGGTGTTTGCCTAGGACTAAAACTCAGAAAGTAGAAAAGGATAGAATAAAATGAATAATGGAAGTGAGAATCACAGAGGAAATGAGAAGAGAGCAATTGCATTATGGGTATTGTAATTATTAACAGTCCAAAGTAGAATGTGTATTAATGGTTAAATAAACACTATTTTGCATTGTAAATATTCACTAATATTTGATAAAAATACACCCCAAAACAACAAACAAACCAGTAAAACATGCTCAGAATTTTTTAAAGAATCAAATTTAAAAATAACCTAACTGCAGTGGAGATATTATTGGAATACAATAAAAGTAACTGATGTTAGATAAATATTGAGATAATGTATGCTAAATACTTTAGTGGATAAGATACTCTGTGTAACATAAAAGCAACATACTTTGACTCCATTTGAAGATCACTCTAAAGCAGTTGACATTTAGGATGCACCTAGAAAGTTAGTCTCCTTTTATTTGTCTCTCTTCTCAGCCATAAAGGACTCAGCACAATAATGCTATTACATATTTTTTTTTAGCTTTATATGTTCCCTAAGCTGAAGAGAGATTGCAATTAATACCAGAAATATTTTCAGCAACATTATCTGCAATTGGCATTTGCACTAAGGATCTTAGCAGCTGCTGCCACAGTTTCATGTAGGTGGCAGGAAGGAGAAAGGAATGGTTTGTGTGTTTGGGGTGTTGTTTTCATTAGCAGGTCTCATTTTAAGGAAATGAAAGGGATTTTATTTATTTTTTAATCAGTTTCGTCTATTACATTTTACAAAAGACTGCCTGTGCTTGTGAAAGGGAAAAGATTACCAAATACATAAATGCTTAACATGTGGTAGACTGTGAATCCTTGATTTGTCTTTAGAATTGGTATTTTTTAAGTACTTAACCCTTTTTATGGTGACTTTGACTTACAGTAGAAAGGAGAGAGAGTGTGATAAAAGTCTGAGCAAAGAAAATGATAAGTAAAAAACTCCTATGTATCTATATGTTACAATGTTTTCTTTCAGGCTTATGAAGCAATTTTCATCAAATTATGTGCTCATTCATTTATTCACTATTTGGCAATTATGAGTTCTTTTTAAAATTATTATTGAGTTCCTAGAGTGTGCAAAGAGTCCCTAGGTACTAATTGGTTACTGTACTTAGTTAACAACTGAAATAGAGTCCTCCTCAAAGGAAAAACATAGAAAAGTTGGAAGTTGGAGTCCCACCTAGTAAGAAAATCCTGGTTTTACTATAAAGCACG
Organism: Elephantulus edwardii; assembly: GCF_000299155.1. Taxonomy (NCBI): domain Eukaryota; kingdom Metazoa; phylum Chordata; class Mammalia; order Macroscelidea; family Macroscelididae; genus Elephantulus; species Elephantulus edwardii. The sequence continues at coordinate 6,484,150 of NW_006399913.1, forward strand.
TGTCAAATCTGAATCAACAGAAACATTTCACCATAATATATGCAAAGAATTCTGTAGTTATTGTCATCAAGTCAGAACTGACGAAGACCCACAGAACAGCTGGTGGATTAGAACCACCAGCCTTTGGGTTGGTAATGCAGCTTCTTACCACTAAGCTACCAGAGTTCCCTAAAGAAGTGTATAGACTATAATAGTAAGTAACACGTGATTCTTTTGTTATTCACAGTATTCAGAGAGGAAACAAGTTCAAATTATTCACAACATTAGAGTATAAGTGTAATAAAACCTGAAATATAATTACACATAAAATGCTATTACTAATGAAAGAAAAGAGACTGATTCTGTGTAAAGGGTTTATTATATATATATATTTCATTTAGAATCCTTCAGTCAAGTCTCTAAAAACTGCCTAAGTATCTGTCATATGAAAAGTGTTGGGGAATAGGAAGTGCAGTGAAAAGATAGGACTGCAAAGAGAGAAAACAGTTCTGCAAAAACAGAAGTGCATAGAGTGTGTCAAGAAAAGAGGAAATAGTGTTTTGAAGATAAGACGAGTTGATAGGACAAGAAAAAGGGGCAACCCAAAGTGGCAACTGGACTTAATGATGATTGAGTTAAAGATCAATTCTGGGGTCATAAATACCTTGAACTGGTGGATTATTTGATTTGAGGGTGATTTAGAGATTGGTATATGGTTGTCACCACCAGAGGTTAGACAGCATATAGAAATAAAGTTAAAACCAAGTATTCTTCCCAAACTAACACCTTACCTCCAGAACTAGGGATCATTCTGGAAATATAGGGATCAAAAGGGAACATAGCTAAAATACTGTACTGCCTGACTTAATTACAATTTATAAGCAACTTCTCATTTCAAAAAGCACAGGCTAAATGAGTGGTGTTTAAATGTCTGCATTTATGGTATGTTTTGAGAGGAAATGTAAATTTGATGGATTGGGTTACATTCTCCGTTGTAAAGGTGTTCAATTATTGTTCAGCTGATCAGAAATTATGACTTTATTACATTGTCTATTATACTCAAAAGTCAAACTTCTTTCCCATTCCATTAGATTCACTCTTTCTTAGTTTCTGCATAGCATTCTTCTACTTTGCTTCTTATCTACACTCACTTTTACATTTCTTTTTTTATAGCCATCATCATATCAGTTTACACTCTTAGTTGTAGTAAAATTTGAGGGATATTTACAAATTATAGTATGTGGGTCCAGAACTGCTGTATTCAATAAAGATCGTTTAAGTGGGTTGATTTCTTTTTTCCCTATTTACAAGAGATTTACCAACTGGAGGGAGAGGTGAGCAGGGAGGAAAGTGCAACAATGAATGAGTGGAAATTTAAAAAAATAAATAAAATTCAGAGGCTGGAAAAAACCCCACTTTTATGAAAACCCTCAGAAAGTATATATCAGAACTCTAAAGAAAATATTTATTTTGCCTAAAAGAGATACTTAGAACATTGACCCAACTCATTATGGAATTACTCTGTATGGAATTAACTCATAACTGACTTCTCAGTGAGTCTTGGAATTAATAAAATATTTTTTATAAAATGTTAGATATTTATTTAGCACCACTAATGGCATAAAAAGGGAAAGCCTTATGGAAAAAGAAGATACATTTCCTGAACAGTGAAAATGGTTACATTCAAATATAAAGAGAATTCTTTTAAATCCTACTATTTTATTTCTTCATAATAGTAAGCATACACTGTGATATTAAGATATTGTGTCATTTTTATTCCCTGGAAACTTTAGACTGGATAAATTTAAGAGCAATACTTCTTATTGCATATATGCTATCTATCAAGATTATTCCAAATTGTAAGTGTGTTATATCATTTGATCATTATCACCAATAAAATAATTCTTTTCATTATTACTCAGTTTTATACAAAGTTTACATACCTGGTCCTTGGTCACAGACAGAGTGGTAATAGTCACTCTGAATATTAAGTTTAGGTCACTAATTTTTATTTATAGTGATTCTGGAGCCATTTTACTTAAAATCCTTTTTACCAAAAAGAAGACTTTTTGGAATAATTTTTAAAAAACTAATTCTTAGGACATTTTTTTTATGTACAGCTGTGCTTCCATCCCAAAAGAATACAGTTTGAGCTCACTGGCAGTTCTGTGAGAGAAAGATGGAATATCTCCTCTTGTGCTAAATACAGCCTCTGGAAACACACTGAAGGTGTCAGCCATGAGTTGGTTCTGATGTAATAGCACTTAACAACAACAACATTGGTAGAGGAAGGAATAATAATCATTATATAAAGACTGAATAATATGATAAAAGATTAGATTTTTAAAAAAATGCATATAAATAAATAGGAACAATTCATTTAAAGGAAACACTCTGAGAGGTTGAAACTTTAGATAAAATGTAAATTAATATCTTAATTTTAGAGTCTAGATCTGAAAGAGAAGAAAGTAGAGCAAAAATTTGAAGAGATATATAAATAGAATAACACAGGCCAGAAATATAATAGTAGAATTTTAGGGCACTAGAATACCAATAATGGGGGTAAATAAATGTGAGTTGTGGTTATTAGGCACCTTTGAGTAACTATGACTCAGATATATTAATTAGGACTTGTAAATAATTTAGAAATTTAAAGATTATAGAGATTCCCAAGTGGGATTAAAAAGAGGACATATCATAACAAAACTGCAGTTAAATAAAAATAAAAAAATATTAAACTATAGAGAGAGCCATTTCCTATAATAAAATAGGTAAATAGGCAATACCTTATCATAAAAAATAGTAGAACAATATTTTTGAAAGGCTGAGGAAAAATAATTTTCTAATTTAGTAGTCTCTAGCTGTCTATATTAGTTAGAGTATAAGGTAAAAGACATACATCCTCAGAAAAAAATACAGGATATGGATAAAAGCATAATTAACCATAACAGACATTTTCAGAAAGAACTATAAAACTTGTACCTCATAAAAAGGTTTTGAAGAGGAAAATGATGATGAGAAAATAAGCAAGTAACATGGGATTGTTAAGAGAGAACTTCAATTGTAGGAAATAAAGAATAACAGTAGTCTTAAAAGTTTCTTTGTCATAGAATAATATCATAGACTAAAATGTTTCTGTTATTGTTGTTATGTGCCATCCAGTCACCTGTGACTCAAAGTGACCCTATGTACAACAGCCCTAAACTCTGCTCTATCCTTTGCCAATCTCACTGTCTCTGACACACCTACCCCTAGTACCCTAGTCACCAAATCAATCCACCTCATAGAGGGTCTTCCTTTGCTGTGCTGTCTCTGCACCTTTCCAAGCACGACGTCCTTCTGCAAGGACTGCTCCCTCCTTGCAACATGTCCAAAGTATGTCAGACAAAGCTTCAAAAATCTTTGCCTCCAAGGAGCAGCCTGGTTTAACCCTCTCTAGGATGAACCTGTTCATTCTCTTAGCAGTCTATGGCATATTCAACACTCTTCTCTAACACTAGAGCTCAAAGGCATCAATTCTCCTTCTATCCTCCCTAGTTGATGCATAGCAAGTAATTGCAAAGACCATGGTCTGCATCAGGCACACCTTAGTCTACAGAGTGACACGATAGCTCTTCAGTACTTTAGAGAGGTCCCTAATAGCAGACTTTTCCATCGCAATATGTCTTTTAATTTCCTCACTGCTAGTGCCAAGAATGTTAACTGTGGAGTCAAGCAAACTAAAGCTGTGAACAATCTCAATCTCTTCACCATCCATCCTGATGTTGCCAATTGGCCCAGTGGTGAGAATCTTTGTTTTCTTGATATTGAACCTCAATCCATATTGAAGGCTACAGTCCTTGATCTTCTGCAGCAAGTGCTTCAGGTCCTCCTCAGTTTCAGCAAGCAGGGTTGTGTCATCTGCATAAGGCAGATTGTTGAATCTTCCTCCAATCCTAATGTCACACTTCTCATACAGCCCAGCCTCCTAGATAATCTGTTCTGTATGTAGATTGAAAAGGTATGGAGAGCTAACTGACTGGAGGATATCTATATTTGTTCCCATTACAAAGAAAGGCGATCCAAAAGAGTGTGGAAATTATCGAAACAGTATCATTAATATCACATGCAAGCAAAATTCTGCTGAAGATTATCCAACAACAACTGAAAGAGCACATCAACAGAGAGCTGCCAGAAGTGCAGGCTGTGTTTAGAAGTGGTCATGGTACTAGGTTATTAAGTTAGGAGAAATGTTAGATGGATCTTAACTGAAAGCAGATGTCTATCTGTGCTTCATTGACTATGCAAAAGTGTTTGACTGTTTGGACTACAACAAACTGTGGCTAACTCTGAGAAGAATGGGAATCCCAGAACACTTAATAATGCTTATGTGAAACCTATACTTGGACCAGGAGGGAGTCTTCAGAACAGAGCAAGGAAACACTACTTGGTTCAAAATTGGTAAGGGTGTCTGCCAAGGATGTGTCTTTGTAGCATCAGCCAAATATTTGGTTGCTAGTCAAATGGCTAGTGGTTGAAACTGAATCACATCTCAGAAGGAGAAAGTTCTGGGAATCTGCTCCTATAAAATTTACAGGCAAGAAAATACTTCATGGAGCAGTTCTACTCTGTCATATGGGTTCATAATAATTTAGAATGAACTCTACAATACTCAACCACAAAATATTAATTAAAAAAGAGAAAAAATAATACTAAAAGTGAAATCCTAGAAACAGAATAATTTGCATACATGATGATATACTCAAACCCACCCAAACTCATTGTCATGAAGTTGGACCCAACTGAAGGTCAAACCTCTAGCAGGTTTTCTGATGCTGTAAATCACCCAGATAGGTAGTTCCGCTCTGTTCTCCCACAGAGCTTCTGGTGGATTTGAAAGGTGGGCAGACTCCACCTTTGGGTTAGCAGCACCACTCTCTGTGGATCATGCAGGTAGCACCATAAAGCCACATGAAGGGGGCGGAGCACATCTATATAACAAAACTGTAATTAAATAAATTGCGCTGAGACAAATTGAGGCACGCTGGTGCTGTAATGCCTGCAGAAATTAACTGCAAGCCAAAAACACTGCACATTTCTGGCTGTTTGAATCTTCCAGAGTCTCTTAAAGAAAGTGGGCAAACTCTTCCTGTTAAGATTTAGGGCCTCAGAAACTAGATGGAAGGTTGTTATTTGTTGGAATAGACTGTGGCAATGAGTTTGAATTGAGACAATTAGACACAAATATGGGAGGTAAACAAATGTCTGTCTTACACCATACATTAAAAGTATTTGAAACCTTATTGGAAAAGCAGATCAAAAAATTAAATTACTCAGGGAGATATACAATAACATATATTTTTCTGAATGTTAAAATATAAAGACATAAAGGAAAATTGAATAAATTTTCATATATTCATTTGGCACATACCATTGTTCAGGTGATGTTGGTGTGTGGTAGCATCTACATACATGCCTTTGGTTACATGAAGTTATAAAAGACTTAAGAAGTCCATATCAGAAAGTGAACTGGACAGAGACACTACAATAGATTCCTGCAATCAACATGTCTTTTGTAAACAAAAAGATGGTACAGGTACAGAACATAACAAAAGACATCTATGTTACTTATGTATAGGAATGGTAGCGTACCTTCTATCTAAAATGTTTATCACATAATAGTATGTTTCAATTAAGAGGCAACAGATACTAGATTCACATATTACCCATGTTCTCTGTTTAATTTTCTTTTGAAAATGTGGTGCAGTGCAAATGCATCAAAAGTAGTGCTAGTGATAGCAGAAGCAAAGGCAACATAGAAGTAACAATTTTAAAGTGAAACTGAGGTTATTAAACGGTAGAAAACAAGTGAATGTTATTGCTCAAAATGTAGTTGTGTCTTGCTAGCCTAGAATGATAATTCTAGGAAAAAAATAAAGGAAAGGAAAGAAATCTCCATGATGCTAAAGGATATGCTTCACTGAAAACTACGAGGCTAGTCAGAGTGTGGAAGAGACATGTAACAGATAAGGAGAAATTCCCAAATGACTTTTCTTCAGATATATTTTAAGGTCCAAGTGAAAAAGCAAATTTTTCTCAGCATGGTGGTGATCATGAAGCTTGTTCAAGGTACTTAAAGAAGAAACAGAAGCAAGCTATAAAAATAGTGCATTTTATGATTAGGACATTGTATAAATACTATTTCACAGTATGTATTGTTGCCTTATGCAACACATGACTGCATGATACACATTAGAGATATTGTAGGCTCCATGCCAGACCAGTGCAATGAAGCAGTAATGTGAGAAGTCCCTAGTACATATAAAAGCTATATTTACGCTGTACTACTGGCTATTAAAGGGATCTCTGATGACTTAGTAGTAAGGAGTTGCACAGCCAACTCAAAGATATGCAGTTCAAAGCCACTAATAACTCCATGGGGGAAAGATGGGTCATTTCCTCCCATGCAATTTACAGTCTTTGAAAACCTGCTGGAGGGTCAGGTATGAGTTGGTTCTACTCAATGGGACATAACAACAACAACATAGTCTATTAAGTGTGTAATAATATGAAAAAGTTTAGAATCACCAAAATGTGACACACAGACACAAAGTAAGCACATGATTGTGTAAGACTTAGGTTCATACACTTCCTTGAGGCAGGTTGTCACAGTTAGCAATTCATGAGAAATGTAGTGTCTGCAAAGTACAATGAAGAGAATCATAAAGGTGTTCTAATGATCCAGTCTGTCATAAGTGGCACTGCTAACCCAAAGTCATAGCTTCTCTGGTGATTTGAATCTACTCTATGCTCCTCTGGACAAAGATGGGCAATCTCCTGAAGGACTGGGAGCACCTGCTGCAAAAGATCAAAGACTTCAGTATTGCTTCTCAACATCTAGAAATAAAAAAATTCCCCCAACTGGACCAATAGACAATAGTATGACAGATAGAGGAAAGATTGAAATTGTCAATAATTTCATCTTACTTCGATCCACAATTAACACTCTTGGTGTCAACAGTCAGGAGTTCAGAAGACATATTACATTGGGAAAGTTTACATTCAGAGACCTTAACAAATTACTAAGGAGTAAAGATCTCAGTTTGAAAACTAATATGTGCCTGATTCAGACCATGGTCTTTTCGATCCCTTTCTGTGTATCTGAAAGTTGGACATAGGATAAGGGTAACAGAAGAAGAATTGATGTCTTTGAGCTGTGATATTGGAGAAGAGTATGAAAGAACATGCAGATGTTCCATAGGGAAAGTGCAGCCAGAATCGTTTTTGAAGGCAAAGGTGACAAAACTTTGTTTCACAAGTTTGGATATATTTTTAGGAGAGGTTATTCCTTGGAAGGGAGCATCATGCTTGTAAAGGTGATACACTGACACAGAGACTGTAGCAATAAGCTCAAGTGTGTCAGAAATGATAGGTTGGCACAATATAGGACAGAATTCAGTCCTTTTGTTCAGAGGGTCTCTATTTGATTTGATGGAACCTAACAACAGCAACAATAAAATTCCCCTGGAAGGTCAGGTATGAGTTGGTACTGATGCAATGGCAATGAGTTTGAGGTTTGATGTCTCTACATTTAAATTTTTAGGAGGGTTGGTTCTATGTTAAAACATGGAACCTTGAACTCAAATTCATTGCTGTTGAGAAGGGAACTGATCTATAGCTAGCCCACTATTGAGTTTCTGAGGTTGTAAATGACATGGGAAGAGATTGCCGATCTTTCTTCCTTGTAACCACTGGTAGATTTGAACATACAGAGACACTTGACCTTAGGGTTAGAAAACACAGCTCATTGCAAAAAATGCCACCAGAATTACTTTATATATTAAGATCTGAGTAAAGTTAAAACAGGCTGAAGACAGGAAATAAATATTTTCAAAGCATATCACAATCAGAGTCCAGAATATACAAAATGTTTCTACAAGTCAAATAAAAACCCCACATAAATTATTTAAAAATGAGCTTGGTATTAGCAGGGGGAAACACAAATGACCAATAAACATATGAAAAGATGCTAAGAATCACAAGTAAATTTCATCTGAATTACAAGGAGATAGCTAGCGTTTTGCCCTTTGGGACAAATGAAGAAATTTGATTCTATCAAGTGTTATTTAGAATGTACAACTCAAAAAATACTAATGGTTGTTGTTGTGTTGTTGTGTTCCATTGATCAAGAACCAACTAATTGCTGACCTTCTAGAGGGTTTCCACAGGCAGTTAGTTGGACAGGAAGAAATTACCCATCCTTCTTTTGTGGAGCAGCTTGTGAATTTTAACCAAGTGCTTCGGGAAATTAAAATCCATACATTTTCCCTTCCATTTTATTTTTATTTTATGTTTGTTTGTATAAAAAATTGATATATATCATGTATAATTTATATAGATTGTGTTTTTATACATTCCTACTGTGTTTCAATCACTCGTATACATTGTATTTTATAAAGTTAATCACCATAGTTGATCTATGTCTGTTATAGTTGATCTTCTCAGGTCCCCACTGGATCTTTCCCCACTCACTAAACTCTGCTACCCTACTGATTTTATTCCCTTCCCACTCTCTCTGCCCCCTCCTCACTCCTCTCTTTCCCCGTTTGAACTTTTATATCCATCCTACTATTTTCCTTCTATTTTTACAATGGTTTTACACAGTATTTGTCCTTATGAGATTAGGTTAGCACACTCAGCAAAATGCTCTCTAGATGCTTCCTTGGGGTGTGTGTGTGTGTGTGTGTGTGTGTGTGTGTGTGTGTATTTACTAAAACATTGTTCCTTAGTGCTGCATAGTATTCTAGTTTGTGAATAGACCATAATTTCTCAATCCATTTGTTTATTGATGGACATTTGAGTTTTTTCCTTTTTTTCGCTTTTTTTTTACTGTGACTAATGTTATTATGAGAACTGGTGTACAAATCTCTATTTGTGCCACAGTTCTGTTTTTCTTCTGGGTATATTCCTAGCAGTACAATATTTTGGTCATTTGGATTCCTATGTTCAGTTAAAAGTAATTCTTCTTATATGGAACAAGAGGTACATTGCAGGGTGGGCTGGGAAAGAGGGGGGAAAACGGGAAGAAAATGTGCAACAATGAATAAATAAAAGAGAAAAATGTAAGGAATTCTTTCTAAAATCAAACTAAATATATCTGTGACTTAGGATGTACCATCTAACAATACTATTTCAAAGTAATTAGAGAAAGTTATAATTGCTTAAAGAAGCAAGCACAACAATGTTTAATGAACTCTAATTTTTTGCAACTTGAATATGAAGTGGATTGGGTATGAAGATGAGAGAATTTACTTCCTTAAAAAGGAGGCAATCAACAAACAAGTGGAAAGAAAAACTATTATACATTCACATACAATGGAATACTATGCACCACTGAAAAACAATGGAATAGAAAGATTACATAATAATCTTTAAAAAGGGGCATCTTAGGACATTAGGCTAAGTGAGATATCTCAGTCACAAAAGGATAAATACTGCATAATACCAATGTTATAAAATAAGACAGACATGGGGGGTTGCAGTTTAGGGAGGGAATAGGGAAAGAGTGGCTAAATAATGAACATTTCATTAGAACAGATGAAAGGAAGGATTGTCTGGAAGGAATATAAGATTATGCATTTATACAATCTGGAACAAGGGATTCATTGTGGGGTAAGCTGTAGGAGGGTATGGGGAAGGAAAGGAGAATAGGTGCAACAATGAATAAAAAAATAGAGCTGAACAAAAAGTGGCAAAATATCAACCTTTATGAAATCTATGTGAATGAGTGTTACATCATGTTCTTTTATTCTATGTGCTTAAAATGTGTCATGATTAAACATATAAAAGACAGTGGATGTGTGAGTTTGGGGTGTGTGTGTACATATATATGATATTGATGCTTTGAAGAGTAAATTTTAATGGGGTTAAAAGAGAAAGGAAGGTAGTCAATTTAAACAGAATCATTGAATTCTTTTTGGAGTGATTTTTTTCTTAATTTTTCCATATCTCATTATCTCTTTGGTATAGAAATCTATCTCATCTATCTGCAACTGGACTAGATTGAATATTTTAATTAATTCTACTATACATATGAGTTTGTGGTGAACTTTCCCCCTTTTATTTATAGAGAAAATATGCAGGAATATTTTTCTATTTCTTTACATTTTTATAAGATTTTTATTATTAATTGTACTTACAATTATTATTTTTATCATTAATTCTTTAATTTCTTCCAGTTAACATTTGTTAATGGGCTTATATTATCCAGAAAACAATGTTCTTCTCAGATCTCCCACATTATTTCTCATACTCCAGTTAAAATGCCATTCATTCTTCAATAAGATCAATTTCTTTTCACATCTATATGTATATTCAACTCCAGATACTGTTGTTGTTGTTGTTATGTGCCATTGAGCCACTTGTGACTCATAGTGACCCTATGTACAAGAGCTCTAAACACCATTCTATCCTTTGCCAACCTCGCCATTTCAAACGCACTCATTCCCACCACTCCAGCCATAGAATTGATCCATCTCAGCAAAGGTCTTTCTCTCCTTCGCCACCCCTCCACTCTGCCAAACATGATGCCCTTCTCCAAGGACCATTCCCTCCTTGCAACATGCCCAAAGTATATCAGATGAAGCTTCAGAATCCTTGACTCTAAGGAGCATTCCGGCTTTACTCTCTCTAGGGCAAACCTGTTTGTTCTCCTAGCAGTCCATGGTACATTCAGTACTCTTCTCCAGCACCACAGCTCAAAGGCATCAATTCTCCTTCTGTCATCCCTATTCACTGTCCAACTCTGATTAATAGAACATAATACAGAAGACTATAGCCTAGATCACGTTGCACTTCAGTACCCTTGAGAGGTCCCTCACAGCTGAACTTCCCAATGCAATTCATCTCTTGATTTCCTGGCTGCTGTTACCAAGAGTGTTGACTGTGGATCCAAGTAAACACACTATTAACTATCTTAATCTGTTCCCCATCCATACTGATGCTGCCAATTGGCCCAGTGGTGAGAATCTTTGTTTTCTTGATGTTGAGATTTATCCATATAGGAAGCTGCAGTCCTTGACCTTCTGCAGCAAGTGCTTCAGGTCCTCCTCAGTTTCAGCAAGCAGGTTTGTGTCATCTGCATAACGCAGGTTGTTGATGACTCTTCCACCAATCCTGATGCCACATTCCTCCTCATACAACTCAGCTCTTGGATGGCCTGCTCTGCATACAGATTGAAAAGGTATGGAGACAGAATGCATCCCTGATGGACTTGCTTCTTGATTTTGAGCCTGCTTCTTGATTTTGAGCCATGTAGTGTCTCTTTGCTCTGTTCTGACGACAGCCTCTTGGTTCAAGTATAGGTTTCGCATTAGCACAATCAAATGTTCTGGGATTCCCATTCTTCTCAGCGTCAGTCACAACTTGTTGTGTTCCAGATAGTCAAAAGCCTTTGCATAGTCAATGAAGCACAGATAGACATTCTTCTGGTATTCTTTGCTTTCTGCCAAGATCCATCTAACATCTATAATATCCCTAGTATCACAACCTCTTCTAAATCCAGCTTGCACATCTGGCAGTTCTCTGTTAACATATTGCTCCAAAAGTTTTTGGATAATTTTCAGCAGAATCTTGCTTGCATGTAATATTAATGATATCGTTTGATAATTTCCACATTCTGTTGGGTCATCTTTCTTTGGAATGAGAACAAATATCAATCTTTTCCAGTCAGTCGGCCAGCTGGCTGTCTTCCACTTTTCTTGGCACAACTAAGTGAGCACATCCAGGCCAGTGTCTGTTTGTTGAAACATGTCATTTGGTATGCCATCTACTCCTGGAGCCTTGTTTTTTTGCCAATTCCTTCAGAGCAATTTGAACTTCCTCCTTCATCACCATAGGTTCTTGCTCATATGTCATTTCATGAAATTCTTCTGTGTCAGCCAATTACTGTGACTCTGTGTACTCCTTCCATCTTCTCTTGATACTTCTGGTTCGTTTAACATTCTACCCAAAGTATCCTTAATTATTGCCACTTGTGGCTTGAATTTGCTTTTCAGCTCCTTCAGCTTAAGAAATGCTGAACGAGTTTGGCCCTTTTGATTTTCTGATTACAGCTCTTTGCACATTTCATTATAGTATCTTGCTTTGTCATCCCGAGCTGCCTTTTGAAATTTTCTGTTCACTTATTTGATTTCTTGGTTTCTTTCTTTAGCTTTGGCTTCTCGGCGCTCTAATGCAATACTCAGAGTCTCATCTGACATCCGTCTTGGTCTTTTCTTCTTCTTCTTCAGCCTTTGTAATGATCTTTTGCATTCTTTATGGATGATTTTTTTTATATCCTCCCAGAGCTCATTTGGTCTACGCTCATTGATGCTCAGGGCCTCAAACCTATTCCTGAGATGGTTTTGAAATTCAAGTGGGACAGACTTAACATTAAATTTTGGTTTCCATGGACTTAATTTTCCTCAACTTCAACTTGAACTTGCATGTAAGTAGTTGGTGGTCTGTCCCACAATCAGCACCCGGCCTGGGTTTCACTGCTGATATTGAGCTTCTCCACCAAGTCTTTCCTCTGGAAAGGAGTAATTGTATTTTATTGGTAGCCTTGTGGTAAGAAGCTGCAAAGCAGTCCCAGAGGCATGCAGTTTGAAGCCGCCAGCTGCTCCGAGGGAGAAGGATCAGCCAAGTCCTCCAGTACAATTTACTGTCTCTGAAAAACCCTTAGAGGATCAGCTTAGGAGTTGGTCTCGGCTTGACAGTAAACAACAACAACAACAACAACAGTGAGTGGTGCATGTTGTTGTTGTTAGGTGCCATAGAGTCAAATACAATTCATAGCAACCCTATAAACAGTCAAGCTGAAACTTACCCTATCCTGTGCCATCTTCTTCATCTCTGAGATTCTAGGACTCATTGCTGAAGTCACAGTGTCAATTCGTCTAAACAGGGGTCTTCCTCTCTTCACTGACCCTCATCTTTCCAAGAATGATATCCCTTTCCAAGGAATAGCATCACCTAGCTATATGTCCAAAGTATGAATAATGAAGGTTCATCATTCTAGCCTCCAGGGAATACTCTGGTTGCATACTTTCCAGGACATAGCTTTTTGTTTGTTATCTTCTGTTTGCTCTTTTTGGAAGTTCATGGGAAGTTCAGTACTCTTATCCAGCACCACAACTCAAAGGCACCCACCAATTCTTCTTCTGTCATCCTTGTTCATTGTCCAGCTCTCCGATGTATCAAGCACAACTTAGACCTCGAACTGACATCATTGCTCTTCAATATTTTGGAGCAGTATGGTGTATAATACCAAATAAAAACCAAACTCACTTTCCTTGACTTGGTTCTGATTTATGGTAACCCTTTGAGGCTGAAAGTCTTAATGAGGATTTTCTTTAAAAAGGAAAGAATGACTTTCTAGTTAATATTTTTGTTATCCATTATGCCAATTAAGGAATATCAAGAATACTAATTATATTACTATTATGCATTTATCCCACACCTACCAAACCCACTTCTTTTGATTTAATTCTAATTCATATAGTCCTAAAGGACAGAGCAGAACTACTATTTAGGGTTTCGAAGCCCGTGAATCTTAAGGGGGAAGAGACTTCCAAAGAGTAGCTGATGAGTTTGAACTGCCAACGTTAGCATTTTAGCCCCTTATCTATTACCACATTATGATGCCTTATGGTATATAGTAAATCCTCAATAAATTTTTGCAGTGCTTACATTTTTGAATCAAGCTAATACTGCATGGAAAATTTTCTTATTGCAGATAAAAGAGATAATACATATAGGCCATAATAGAACAATTTTTACTACTTTGTGCAGAAGTAAAGTGAAATACTACTTTTATTCTTTTTTAGACATATTCTACAATATATGTTTTATTCCTCCTATTTAAGAATAGATTAATACTAGATCTTAGACAAGAGTCATCAAATATTAATTTCAAATATATCAAACAAAAAAGTGAATGTTTATATTGATTCCATACATTCTATATGTTTCAAGTTTGTGTTTTCTTAGGTAAGTTAAACTCTAGCTCAAGATAACTTTTGGAGCAACCAGATATTAATCTAGGATTTCATTTTTATATTTTTATAATAAGTATCTAGGAATGATATATTTATGTGAATCTTAGAAGAAAATAATTCTCAGGCAGAAAATACAATTGTATCATACTTAATGGCTTGATTTAAACAGTGCATTTACCTTGAGAATTCAGAAGAGGCTCACATAGTGTGTGTTGAGGCATAAACCCCAAAGCTGCTTAAAAGGATTAATGTTGCCTCTGAAACTCAGCTGCACAGTAGGCTTCTGTCATATGAGGGGTATTAAAAATGAATCTATAAAGGAAAAGGTCTGTCCAGGTACTGATGATATGCAGATGGAAAGTGTCCAAAAAATTTGTTTTCTCTACATAGCAGAGCAGCAAAAGGCATTTATCTTAATCAGCAAAGCAATGGTTAGAGACTATTAAAATTTACTGGAGGCAGCTGCCACCCTCTCTGGAAGTAGGCGCATCTGCCCACAGAGAACTCTGGGAAGATGACTGTAAAAATGTGCCAGTGACTTCATTCCATTGATATGACACCCACCTTTCAAAAAACTTTTACAAATGTGGATATATCGAAGACTTTTTAAGCCTTTCCCAATTTGTAGAGTTCCTTATTTTGTCATAAATTCTTTTGACAAATATGTATTATGTGCATAACATGAGGACAAGTTATCATTACAAATGTCCTGCCCACACTTTTTCTACAAGTTGCTTATTCAAGGAACAATAGTCTTTATTCAATGAACAATAGTTAGTTCTTCCTTCACTGGCTGACTAAAGTTACCTTCTAAAGAATCCTAACTTAATTGGTGTTCTTTAATAACAATTTAGGAGAAAATAATATTACTATATTAAATTAGAGGCCTAGTGGCATAATGCATCATGTACTGGGATGTAAACAGAAAAGCTGGTGGTTCGAATACACCAGTCTCTCCACAGATAATAACTGAGTCTTTTCCTTTTAAGGTACACAGTCTCTCATATTTGATGGAGGGTCACTGTGGCTTGATGGTAATGAGTTTGTTGTATCTTTTTTCTTCACCCACATATTAAATTGCTATAAAACCTTGAAGTCATAGGAGTGTGAAAAGTTGTTAACATAGAAGTTGTTAACACAGAAGTTGCTTTACATTTAAAAAAAAATGACCAAACAGCAAAGATATCTTCAGATCCCAGTTTTACTGACTTAAGAAGTCTTAACTTATGCAGGGAATGCTAAAATTATTTTATTTTTATGGCATTCTGATCAAAGTAAATAAACATTCTTTGATTCCCTCCTAAAGCATCAAGGGTTTTAAAGCCCAGGGTTGTGTGTGTTCTTTTTCCCCTTCTCACCTCTTTATTTCATCTTAAATTCTTAAAAATAGAGTTTTCTACTCATTAATTTAAAGGGAATTGCTCCCCTCCCTATCCTCTATTGAATGCACTATTATGTTAACTGAATTTTCTTTTAACTGCAACATGGCTTGGACAATCCTGGGTGCCAGCATAATGAATACCTTCAGAATCACACAGTGTTGAGATAAGCTGTGGTCCCACCAACTGCCTCCTTTCAGACGAAGCAGGAGTTATCATTTATTTATTTGTTGGATTTCTGTGGCACTTTTTCTTCAAAGAACACAGAGTGTGATGCGAATAACTTTGCACAGGGGTTGCCTAAGAGTGTCAAAGGAAATGAAAAGGGAGGAGAGCTCTTAGGAAGTGAGAGCACACAGCAAAAGCAACATCTCAAAGGCAAAACTCCAAAAATCCCTCCATCCTGAGTGGGAACTAGCAATTGGCTTGCCCCCAAGGGTGCCACCATTGGCTTCTCAGAACATTGAGTTTTACCACAAGCTTTCTCCTTCTTGGCAAATTTTCTGCTCAAAACTCACATAATCTGGATTATAAACTCGTACAGCAGGAAGAAGCCTTAAACATTATCTGACCAAGTCTTTAATTTACAGATGAGACAAATCAAATAAGGACATCAATTGGAAGCACAGCCAGAGTAAGAACCCAGACCATTCATTTGTTCAAACAGAACATATATTATTTGCTTTCTGTTAAGCTTTATCCTAGGCCCGGGGGTTACCTTTGTGAATAGCATGGACAGGTGTTGTGATTAGCACACACTGAGTTATACCTGCAAATGCCTATAGCATTTAGAAGGCTGTGGAACTTTAGAATCCAGCATTTACCAGACTCCAGACCTCAGCTTCTTTAAGATTAGACCATAAGTGATATGCTGAGAGAGGGGAGCTCCTTCCAAGTGTCTATAAGAGGGCACACATTATTTAGTCCATAGAGATGAATTTAAAACATTTACTGAGTTGTTTCTAGTTTTTCTATCACTAGACTACAAGTTTCCCTTGCCAGCTTGACTCATTTATTTTTCATTCTCTATAGCAGAATTTGTAAAAGTGTTAAACACACTCTTTCACTGGAAGAAAAACCTGCCTATTAAAATTGATTTTACCTCAGAAGTTCCTTGAATGAAGAGGCTAAGATATTCAAGGTATAAGCACCTAGTGGTCAAATCAAATATGAAAATGCTTCCAAAGGAGCATGGCTTCAGAGCTGCCATAAATCCACCTTCCCAAATGTGAGATTACTCACAGCCATCATTTAACATCTGTAAGTAAACCCTAGGGTTAACAAAACAGATCAAATTGGTCTAATTTAGGTCAAAGGTATATTGAAGTCCCCTCCCCACCCTCTGTCTCCATGCTGAAAGCCTGTGCTCTTGAAAAGGAGTTCAGGTATGTTAGAACTAAAGACCTTCAGAAGCTCTTGGAAGGACTCTGCATCACGCTGGCTTTACCCTTTGTCCAGGACAAGTCTGCAAAGAAAGCATGCCTTTCTCTTACTAGTTAGTTGTAGTATAACCCATCAGAGGCTGCTTAGATGTAGCTAAATGTGACTTTGCTTTCACCAAAGGAAGTTGAAGAGGGACCAAGGGGGAGAATGTTAATATTCCCCTGTCTACAAGCCCCTTTAATCCTCTGGGTGGTATTCGGGCTGCAGGACCACCTGTTTGTGCCCCCAGGGCGAAGGCAGTGGTGGCCCTGGTCTCCTCGTGTCTAGCAGCTCCTGTATTGGCTGATTTACCTGTGAGGCTGTGTGTGGATCTCTTTTTTTGCGCGGCCACTGCCGGCAGCACGTACTGTCAAGACAAGGCAAACCAAGCGAGGAGAGGAGTGTGAGTGCAGGAACCTTGGAAGCTGGAGGTGAGCCGCCTCCCGGACGAGTTGACTGCGGCTTCCCTGCCTCCTGAAACGCATGGAGTTTGGTGGTGACAGTGCCTAAGAACTGCAGACAGGCACTTAGCCCGACTGGATGTGTGTGAGCTGGCTACGAAGAAGGCAGCACCCGCCTCACCCGGACCTCCTGCTGGCAGGATGTAAATATACCTGCAGCCTGGCCAAGCAGGGCTGCCTTTCCCCCCACCAGCCCCCTCCCTCCTCCCACCTTCTCCCTCGGCTAACCAGCATGAGAGGAACCGAGAACGCAACAGCCTGCAAGTGACAGCTCCAGCCTGATTCCGTTCATCTTGGAGCCGGAGCCGAGGTGGGAAGTTGATTGTGCAGCAGCTTCTTTGTGAATTCCTTCCACTGGCATCGCTATGTTTGCCTCCATCTGGTATGCCAAGAAGCTGGGTCGCAGGTTCGTGCACAATGCCAGGAAGGCGAAATCAGAGAAGGTATGGGATAAGTGGGGATGAAGGTTATCTTTGTGATTTGCTAACTGCCTGCTCCTGCCTGCTGGTCTGAATAGATGGAGTCTCCCCTTGTTAGCTTGAGATGCCAGCCTACCCTCTCTCTGTGAATGTGGCCCATGCCACTCAGAGAAGGGGTAACTCCTAGTGCCCAGCTCAGGAGAAGAGCATTTGGTATTAAGCAGGATCATTGGCTAGTCAGAATATATTGTAGAATCATCAGTTTTGAGGGAAACTTAATATCCCTTTAAATGACAAAGATGTAAGAAACCTCAGAGTGGTGATTCCCCGCCCCCCCCCTCAATCAGGGAGCTCTCTAGTAAACTTGTTGCTACACTGAATTATTTTTATTACTATAATCTTTGGTTCAGAAAGGTGGTTCAAAATACCTGAGACTTTGGTCCTGGCAGCTGCACAGATCTGGGACTCTGAGAAACAGTAACTACACTCTGTAGGAGTACTTGATATCATTCCAAATCAACAAAGCCATCATTTAAAAAGTGTCTCTAGTGAGGGGGAAAAAAGCATGCTTGTAATTAGACAGTCATGAGCATTTAGCGAGTGGCTTTGCTTTTATTTATTTATTCAGTGTGCCTGGTTGTTCCTTGAGAATCTCAGTGTATGTTAGCTGATTAGCTTTCATTATAAAATTGAAATAGCCTGTAGCCTTAGGATGAAGTACAAGATTGGAGATAAAGGAAGTGATTTCTGAAGCATTGACCAAACTGACCTTTAGGAAATCGGTATCCAATTTGGTAGGTGCTGGAGATACATGTAAGGGGAACAAAATCTGGTGAAACTGAGATTTTTCACTATTACCCAGAGGACTTGATCTTTGGCCCAGTCTCCATTCTGCCTTAAAATCTACTTGTGAGATTGGTCAAGAGACCACTGGCCTGGCCTGTGGCACAGTCCTTCCCTTCCCTTCAATTGAAAGGTTCCCTCACTGTAACTTGCTATTCATTCCTACAGGGTAGGAATCTTGATATAGTGAACCAGAATCCAATGATAAGCTGAGATATCATTGTTCATTAGTAACTGAAAGGCACCGTCAGTGTGGTTTCTGGCTTTAAATTTGTAACCTTTCAGAAAACTCAAATCTGAAGATCGAGAATGGTGACTAACTTGTGATTTAATAACATTTTCAGTGGAGGAGGGACAGAAGTAGGCTGGTCTAAGATCACCCTTCACCACTCTGCATGTCACTAGTTATGAGACTGCAAACATAACTGTCACGTAGCAGTACCACACATACTGCACACTTTTTTGCTTCTGAAGTAATTTTTTAAGAAAAGGAATTTATAAGTAGGTCTCTTAGGAGCCAAATCTTTTTTAAAAGTGCCTTCTCCTTATGAAAATTATAGGTTATATGGATGAGAGGACTGTCAGGCACCACAAATGGCTCTGAAAGCCACCGAGAGATGAAGCCCTAAACTGAATTAGTATGCAGAGAAAAGTTGGCTTTCCCAGGGCAACTTAATTCAGGCCAGGGCCCAAATGTGGAGAAGAGCAGTGCTGTGAAATTCAGTGTGGCGGACCCCACAGCATGTCAATCCAAAGAAGTGGCCCAGCGTCTGCTTCTTGAGTGGAGGAAGAAGCTGCTAATGGGATAGTAATATCTATCTTCCTTTTTGTGATGGCTGATACTTAGTACAAGCAGGCAAAACAACCAAACAAACTACATTTTGGATAAAGGGTTTTAAATTCTTTTTCTGGTTAAGAGCAAACACAGGAAATCAGCATTGGAGAAATGAAGTTTTTTACTCTGTGAGTGTTTAAGACTGTGGGGAAATGACTAACTCTGATGTCCTTGTCCTAATCGATAGATCCAGGAGGGGTTAATTTGAATAGGAGATGATGAGAGCCTATGTGAAAATAGCATCTATTTCCTTGTCTTTCTGTCTCTCTGTCTCAATTTCTTTCTCTCTCTCTCTCTCTCTCTCTTTCTCTCTCTCCCCTCCTCCAATGGTATTTGTATTCACAGGGTTCCTGGAATAAATTGAAAGGTGTGATGCCTTGAACAATGCAGATACTCAATCAATACTTGTTGAATGAAAATAGTGTATTTGTTCTGGGTATCTGATTGCATCACATGGCTTATTTAAACCAAGTCTTGTAGATTAATATTTTGTTTAATGACTCTAGCAATAGACTTTAACTAAAGGTAGTTTAAAATGATACTGAAAGCTGAATTAATTAATATAAAGTGTTATTATAACATTATCAAATAATTGGAAACCCGGGAGCGGGGAGGAAAGAAATAAAATGCTAATGAAATATTGCCAAACTTTATTATCCAATAGAAGATCTGCAAAATAAGGTCATTTTTTAATCTTATATGGAAAACAGCCAGTACCCTTTCGGTGTGAAATAACTATTGAGAGATTTGGAGAACTGTAATAGATTAAAGAAAAATATTTTGGTATGGTGGATGTGTTTTGTGATTTCTTTTTTAGTACTCACTGTAAATTCTAGGGGTTTTTTTGATAGTAGGCAATCAAGTTCATTTCCATCTCTAATAAAACAAGCTATACTTATTATGACCCCTCAATCTATCTTGGATTTTAGATACGTTATAGGAAATATTTTCCTCAAGGCTGGAGCTAATTGAAAGCTAATTAGGAATGAGCAAGCTTAAATGCTATCCTGAAGCATGCATTATGCTTCATTCCTTGCTCTCCTGCTTTCCCTTGTTCTGTGTCAGTAGAATTCACTAGCATCATAGAATTGCAGCCATAATAGTCATAACAGTAATAATATTAATTCTAGCCCATGCTCATATGTATAGTGTGTCAGCTGCTTTATAAACCTGTGGTTCTACTGAATCCTAACAATATAAGGTAGAAATTATGCTCTCCATTAAGTAATTAAGACACTTGAGTCTTAGTAAGTCAAAGGTCCTGGGATAGTAATGAGTTGCAGTCCTGGGATTTGAACTTGAGCCTGCTAGAGCTGTTCTGAAGCTGATGTTTTGAGTGTCTACTATTGTTCTTTTTTTTCTTGTGCACTTTTCATTCTCCTGGATCTCCTAACTGTGTATTGTCTGAATGAAGTTAGCTGTTCCTTCTTAATGTTTTCTTTTGATATCAGAGTTCTAAAGACATGACTATAGATTCAAAACTAAAAATGATGTATCACCATTTTTATTTCATGTAAGACTACACCTATCATGATTTATCTAGACAATTGTCTATCTTGTTATTAATGATTTTTACATTCTTTGCCTTTTATTGTTGAATGAGTGTAGATAGCAAGTCACCATCTTGGTACTTCCTCTTATATAGCTCCTAATTATTGTATCATCATAGACTAAGCATTGGCATTTATACTTATTGCTCATTTCTTTAGAAAACCAAGATATTCTTTATCAAAAAGGATTTCATCAACTGTGCTTTGTTGGCAATTATAGATGTTCTTTCATTTGAAAGTGAGTCAAAGATGATAGATGATTCATATTGCCATTTTTTATAAAAAAGAAAAGGCATTTTTTTCATTAACAAGACAGTTTGTGCATACCAACAAATTGTATTAACAAAATAAGTTTAAAGTGATCATCTAAAATAAAAACTGGCTGGTTGGAAGAAAATACTTCTCAACTAATTATTTCCTCTTATTTTGACCTTTGGTAATTAATTCAGAAGTTAGTGCCTTACTTTTTATGTCTGTTTGTCATATTTGAACCTAAATTGCTTAATTTAGTCAGTATCAAGATTGTGTTACTCTAAGAGGACAGCTGAGAAAGCTTTAAGAGAAATTAAAATGCGACTTTCATTGACATAATTATACGCCAAAATATTAAAATCCCTGAAGTTTTGAACCTTCATTTCTCTGTCAGCAATCTCCCGGTTCTTTAATTTGTTTTTTGTTTTAATGTTTCTACTTATTTATTTGTCTTTTGAGAATGTAGCCTGACGAATGAATAACACGTTTGTAATAGACTAACATCAATATTCATCATCTAATACACTGAGCTGTGGATAAGCTTGGCAGTGATATATAACCCATAAGTGAAATAACTGAGTCCAAATAGCCTGACATTAGGCCATATTCACCTCGGAGAATTTTTAAGGAACCCAAACACTGCCTCTAGCCTCTTCTTTCTCTAAACAAAACATATGAGTTCAACATAAACTAAAATGAACGATAGTCTAGTAATGCATTTGCTGGCAGTATGGTCGAGGAGAAAGAATAATGTTCTGGGTAAATCTAATAGAGTGTAAAGAGCACTGGGTCAACGCTAACAGAGCCAGAGGGAGACATATTAGTCCTCTTTAGTGCTCAGCTGGAACCCAGTAATCAGTTTTTTCCTAAGACTCAGTTGCCTTATCTATCAAATGGAACTAATTCCTGGACTAGTAGATCCCAAGTGTCTAATGGAACTAATTCCTAGACTAGTAGATCCCAAGTGTCTAATGGAACTAATTCCTAGACTAGTAGATCCCAAGTGTCTAATGGAACTAATTCCTAGACTAGTAGATACCAAGTGTCTATAGATCAAAATTCAAATCCTTGAGTTGTAAATCCTGTATTGATATGGCCTCTGCTTTCCAGTTAGCCATCAAGCTTTGCCTTTCTTCCATGACTCTAAATTCAGCAAATTAAATTCCTAAAATTTTTTAATGACTATGTTCACTCTCTAGCTTCAGTGGACCATTGTTGTTTATTGTTAAGTGATGTCGAGTTGTATGTAGATGATTCATAGCGACCAAACGAAGACCTGAACACTTGTATAACTTTCATCATTTCTCCAAGTTCATAGAGTTTCCAGAGTCATCTACTTCCAAGCTTGTTTTAATAGGGGAGCTCCACCAAACACTGTCCCACCATGGGTTATAATTATCACATTTGACACGTTAGTGTCACAGTGTTTAGCAACACAGCCACCTCAAATTATCGCTATACAGCAAATGGACAGACTATCCCACTTAGAAGAATGTTTGACCCAAAACAATTAAAATCAGGCCCGAGGGCTGCATATTAAAGTCAGCCACCTTTGGCTTGGTAGCATCAGTTTCCGTCCACTAGGCCAACTGAGCTCTCTCTATGTTGTTGGTGTTGTTAAGTACCGCAGAGTCATAAATCCGTTTTGTTTATCCTGTTCACTGAGCAGTGGACCATAGCCTAGCTTTACTCTTAGGTGACATAACATTGCTATCAAGTCTTCACAAAGCCCTACAAGTTCAAGAAGGGTCTTCTATCTGCTTCCGCAGCAGCTTGCACATCAACTATAATGATGTTTATGTCCCTAAATTGATCATAAGAATGTCAAACCTTCACAGTTAAGGATGTTCAGCCTTGGTCACTATTACGATTCTAAAGTCTATCAGGATTCCTGCCGTAAGATTCTCTCTCATACCCTGGTGTGCTGATTTGTAGTTATTATCACTTATAAGATGCATCATTATGTCATGTATTACTAGGAAGGAAGAGAGACTGCCAATTGAACTATGATTCATCATCAGTTGCAATATATTTCCTGATTCTAAAGTTGTTAATATGTGAAAAAAATGTACATTTTTAGAATAAATGCAGAATCTATTATTTCAATCAATATTTGTTGGAGAAAAAATGGATTCATTTTGAAGATAAAATGAGTTAACATAATGCTGAAATCTTTACACTTGCTATCAAATTACTTTCATTTCTTTGGTGTATATAATAGGTTGCATGTTGTTGATAGTTGCCAGTGAGCTAATTTTAACTCATAGCAATCCAATGTAAGCAAAACAGAACTTCCCATTAGGTTCTCAAAGATGACCACGGGGGCTGCCTTCGTAAATGCCTCTGTGTGGGTTCAGACTACTAACCTTTCAGTTTTTAGTGCTTAACCATCTGCAGCACAGGTGCTTCTTAATAAGTAGCATTGGAACGTACAGAAATTATTCTAGAAAATGAACATACAGAAATTATTCTAGAAAATATCCTTAGACTTAACTGTCACTGTGTAGCATTTCTGGGATATTGAGAGGTATGCAAATATAAGGAAAATGAAAATAAAGGTGATAAAGAAGAGATGCAAAGTTACAAAAGAAATGTAGAAACAGAATAAAAATTTCTAGAAAAATGTAAAGGAGTAATCAGTCTTCAGTCTTTTTGTAAAAAAAAAATTAGAATGTTTAAGAAGATTCTTAGAGCCTCAGGATATATTTGCATAAGTCTAAATAAAAACATACTGGCTAATATTGTTGAATTCTTTATATGAGCTTAGAACTCTATTAAGTACTTAATCCTTATTAGGAATCAGTGAAGTTAGAGATCATTACAATATTGGTTTTCAGAAAGAAACCTACCACCAGTAGGAGGCTAGGATTAGACACCATGTCTTAACACTGGAGTTAAAACTCTTAACTCTCTTTTCCATGTGTCTACATAATGAGCTATACTTTCAAGGAGTTAGATACCATCTCTATTTGTCTCTATTAAAGGTAACTTAAAAGAATTGGTTTAAATGTAGAACTAGAACTTTAGGTATAAGAAGAAATGGTCCTGATGCTGAAGATTCACCAATCCTCAGTACGTGATAGGATCTTCCTAGGTCTATTTTTGCCTTGTTGTAGATTGAAGTGTAGCCTGACCCTGAGAGAAGGATGGACAGACTGTCCTCTCAGGCCCCTTTCGTGGAGCCTTCTGAGAGTTTGAGAGCTCATCGGTCGTGAGCAGCTGCATGACTCAGCGCCGGTGTCTGTCTAGCTGTGGTGGCAGAGGACAGGTGTTTGTCCATACTTAATGCAGTGCTGCAGTTCTCCCTGTCTCTTGGCATGTGAATCAAGCAGCAAAATGGACAGCAGCACCTGCTCTGAGGTCCTAGGACTGCCGCCCACCTGGCAGAGCACAAAGCAGGCTGTTACCAGATCAGCAAGGGAACATTGGAGGATCAGATAAATGGCTTAAAATGAAGGAGGGAGAGAGTAAGCTAGAAAGCAAAATGACAGGTGACAAAACCACTACGTTTCAATTGCTGTCAACAATAACAATTACTATTTATTGAGTAGTTTATTCAAGTCAGTGGCATTCACTTTTGATGTGTCCATCTAGTCCTCTTCACTACAACCTTACATGGTAATCATATTAGTTCCATTTCATAGATGAAGACACCAAGGCAGAAAATGTTAGTCATTAATTGCCCAACATCCTAAGTGGTAGAACCAGGATTCAGGCACAGAGCTGGCTGAATCCAAACCCAGTGGCCCTATGGCCCTACTCACTCACACTGTATGCTTTTCTTTAAACTTTTCTCAAGTTAGATGTGCCTGAGGCCAAGAACAGTCTCCTTAACAACTGCCATCTCCTTATCTGGCTGTGGATCACCCAGAGCTCTCAAGGATTTGAAACAGTTCATTTGGCTTCAAGTCTCTGCTAAAAACATGCCTTTCCATTCTATGTAGCTGCTTTTCAGTGTCATTTACTATATTCCAACCCATAGTGACCTGTGAACAACAGATGAGACCATGCCCACTCCTGAATCATCTTCACAATCTCTGTTCTGCACCCTCGTCATTGTCATAATCACGGTGTCAGTACATCTCACTATGGGTTTTCCTCTCCTTCATTGACTACCTTTCTAAGCATGACATCTTTTCCCAAGGACTACAGATATACTGGATCCAAATAAACTTCTGCAAGATCTGCTGGTGATTCTTGGTTGATTCGTATGTATTTTATGCATCTGGGGAGCTTGCTAAAATATAGACTCTGATTCGGCAGACCCAGGATTTCACTGCTGCTGCTGCTGCTGTCTGATGTCATTCTCAAGTTCACTGGCGTGCTGAAGCCAATGGGCACATTCGCTGTGTCAGTCTATCTTGCTGAGGACCTTCTTGTTCTCTGACCCTCCATCTTTCCCAGCATGATATCTTTTTTCCCAAGAACTGGTTTCTACTGTCATTAAAGTTTACCATCCTTGCCTTAAATGAATACTCTGTTTACACGTCTTTCCTCTAAGGTAGATTTTAGTTGTTGTTGTTGTTATTTTGTTCTTACTCAGTACTCTTTAACAACACAACTAACTCAAAAGCATCAATTCTTCTTCTGTCATCTTTATTTATTTTTCAACTTTCAAGGATAGAAGGTAAGTTCTCAGCAGGGAGTCAAACAGGAATGAACTTGTTCAAAACTCAGGTCCGTCTGTTACTGAAAAAACCTTATTTCTCATCAGAGTCCTTCAGGAGGTATAAATTCCATTAATCAAACTAGGATCTTCTTAAGGACCTTTATTTGGCAAGATGTCTGTCTTCCCACCCCGTACCCTAGAATGACTTTCCTAAGGTGTCCTCTTCGCTGAGTGGTTAAAATGCTTGGCTACAAACCTTATAGTCAGCAGGGCAGACCCACCAGCTATGAGGAAGTCTGCTTCTGTAAAGCTTTACAGGCTTGGAAACACAAAGAGGCATTTCCATTCTGTCCTTTGAGTTGCTTTCAATTGGAATCCACTTGATACAGCAATAGCCACTTTGACTTTCCTTTGGTTTGGCTTGGAGTTTCTCTACCTGATATGGTCATCTTAGATTGAGGGATAAGGATGAAAGGGTACACCATCCACTCAGTGGGATTAGCTCAGTCATCATGATGATCACTGAAGAGCAGACATGATAATCAGAGAATCCAGACATCTTAATTAATACAGGTATTATTCAGGAGCCCTGGTGGCATAGCCTGTTACGTGTTGGGCTGCTAACTGCAAACTTGACAGTTTGAGTCCTCCAGAAGCTCCGTGGGAAGAAGCACCAGCAGCTTCCTTTTACAATAATTTACTGTCTTGGAAACCTGATGGGCAGTTGTCATGAGTTGGCATTGATTCAAAGGCAGTGGTTTTTCAATTAAAAAATTTATTATGTATGAATTTGCCAGAGAAGTCTTCTAATATGGCATTTGTACCATGTATTTCAGTCTTTTTAAAATGCCTTGAAGTATTCTCTAATCATTTTCTCTGGGGTAGTCTTATCTTCCTAATTAAATTATTAAAATTTTGTTTAAATTATTAAACTGCTATAAATTCTGTCTCACTTAGTCAGGATACCTAGAACCAAATTAGCCTTAAATAAACCCTGATGTGATGATTGACTTTAATGGGAGACTCTCAACTGTCCAGGAGTAAAGCCTGGATAAAGATATATTGGACCTGATTTTTAACTGGCTCTACTCTCAACATCTGTGCCATTTTTGGTAAGCATCATGTTTTGGAATCATTTTTGTTTGAAAACAGATTCCTTTCAATGTTAATATTTTCTTAAAATGTTGATTCATTATAGTCTATGAAATCCATAATGAATAATTTGTTCTTATTTGTGTCTGTGCTCTCATCACTGAGCTCTGGTGGCCCGGTATTAAGAACCTGTATAACAATCCTGAGTACACAAGATTTGAATCCACCCTGCTCCATGGGAGAAGGCTGGGCAATCCTCTCCTGTGTGATTCACTGCTTCTGAAAACCCACTGGAAGGTCAGCTATGAGTCAGTTCCAACTCAATGGTACTCAACAACTCTCGTCACTAACACAATGCCTAGTGCTAGAAAAAGTTATATATCTAAGAGTCCACAGAGAATTATGCTGGTAACCCAAAGCCCATACACCTCTGATAGTTCAAATCTACCAGTGGCACTGTGAGAGAAAACAGGGTGATATCCTTCAATGGAATTTCCAACTCAGCTGCAATGAATGAGTTTTTCAATCTCTCTCTCTCTCTCTCTCTCTCTCTCTCTTCATGTGTGTGTGTATGTAAAATGAATACAAGTTTTCCAAAGCTGTAAATTACAAAAAATGCAATTGGCTATCTTTACAAGGAGCCACTGTTGGATTCAAATCAAGCCAGCTTTGCTGTGGATGGCACTTCCAGAGCTTTGAGAAGCTATCCATTCCATAGCCTCTTAAAGCTGACTGTGAAGACAAAAATTTTACTGGAAGGAGATTTTCACCAAGGTTTGCATTAAAATATGATGAAATGAGCAATGTTGGTAGTAGGAGGTTAAAGCCTATGCTGCTGCTTTTCTTTTCAGTAGGGTGAAGCTATGTCATTTGACACAGGGAGTGTAACAATTAGTGGAACTCTTGTGGCCTAGTAGATAAAGGAACTGTGCTGCCAGCCCAAAGGCTTGTGGTTAGAATCCATCAGCTGGTCCATTGGAGAAAGATGGACAATCTTCTCCTATGCAATTTACAGTGTTTGGAGGGTCAACTATGAGTTGGTTCTGGCTTGACACACATAACAAGAGAAATAGTATAACCTTTGGATAATGCCTTCATTTAGGAAGTTTAACAAATTACTTGGTATAGAAAACTTTGTATGGGGAGTTGGGGATAAGAGGAGTGCTTAGGAAAATGAAGTCTTTTTTCATGTTCTTTCTTTATGTGAACAACATTCTAACCTAGGAATTAATTATTCTGAGTTCCTTAGTTGGCCACCTTCATTGACTCTCATCCTTAACTCATTTTATTCATTCTCTGTTTTAGCATATGCCAAGGTAGCAGTTTGGCAAATGTGGGTTCAAACTTGGCTTGTCATCTTACCAGTTGGATGACCTAGAGCCAATAACTGCATTTCCTTGATCATTAATTTCCCTATGTGCTAAAAACCAAGATAAATATTCTTTCATGGTTTTAAATATTCAGTGAAATAATGCACCCAAAGTATCTTGCACATTGTAGAAAACTTTTCCTTCCTTCCTGCTTTCCATTCATTTATTTTAATACCCTCCCTTATTTCAGACAGTCTGTGAAACAGCTTTTGACACTATTTTTTAATGATTTCTCCTAGAATTTGTAGTCCCTTGTACTTCAGAGTGAGTTTGACCTCCTGTCTTGGATTTCTACAATGAGGAGATAGGCAATTATTTCTTTTTTCACTGGCGGGAGGGGGGAAATGATAGAAAGAAGCAGCCTCCTTCAGTAAGTTGAGATTGTCAGTGAGCTGACTCTGAAGGAGTTCAGGGTTCTTTGAGTTTTAAATGGTCTGTATCACTCTTAAAACCTTCCTTCTCTCTCATACTTTGCCCACACCTCCCCCTCTGAATACACATCATACCATTTTTAGGAAAGAGAGAGAGGGAAATTCCCTGGTATTTTGTTAATGCATAATCTTTCTCATTTGATGAGAAGTAATATCTACTGCATAACCTAAGGTGCTCCTCTCCCAGTTGGGAAATGCATCACGTCATCTTGATAGTTTTATTACAGGCCTTGGAATTGGAGGTGGAATAGCCTCCACTAATGATGTCACCTTGTATTCAGAACAAAAAAGAACTTTAGAGACGGTAATTCTCACATAACGACTTCTTGAGTCCTTGCTATGGATCAGTCACTATCTAAGGTTTTGAATACATAACTTGGTCAATCTTTGCTATCATCTTATATTTTTTTCTCTTTTTTATTATTACTAATTTTAATGAAAATTTACAGATATTTTGGATTTATTCATTCATTGTTGCAATTTTCTCCCTGCCCACCCCTCACCTCCAGTTCATTCTTCTCTTTGAAAAGTAAAAGAAAAATTCTTTCATTGTTATACAATCCCTTCTCCCAATTCTACTCTGCTATGCAGCCTTCATTCTGGACTCATGTCATGACAATAATACCTAATCATGTATATCTTTTAAACAGTTCTCTCTCTCTCTCATATGTTTCAAAGCAGTATACATAATTTAGCCGATCATTCTCAGTCTTCCCCTAACCCGTATGTCAGTCCCATTTTACAACAGTGGCACTATGCAGTATTTGTCCTTTTGTAACTGAGATATTTCACTCAGCTTAATGTCCTCCAGAGTCACCCATATTGAATAATATTTCATGAGTTCCTTGGTTTTCAATGCAATGCAGTATTCCATTGTGTGACTATACCACAGCTTCTCTATCCATTTGTTTGTCCATGGACACTTAGTTTGTTCCCATCTCTTTGCTATTGTGAACAAAGCTGCGATAAATATGGGTGTACATATATCTGCTTGGATGGTGGTTATGGTTTCTTTGGGCTTCATCTTATATTTTTATGTATTTGACAAATGCTCAAGGGATGAGTTAGCATGTCCATAGCTCACAGAAAGTTCCTTAGGCAAGATTGGACTCCCATTCTATGGTTCTGCTTTACTTCCTGTGAATTTTTTCAGATGAGTAAGCTGAGTCTGAAATGTGGAAATTTCCTCGCTCTCATTGTCTCTTCTTTGGAAAAGATTTTGGATTTGAGTTCCCCTTTTCTGGTAAGGCCCTCAGGGGCTGAGCACACTATAGAGATGAATCTGTGATTGGATTTCAGAAAGTGCTGACCTCTCTCCTAGCAACATTTGCTAGGTACCTCTCATTTCACCCAAAGTATCTTTATTATTGAGAGTATTATTATTGACACTAATATCATATTGGTGTTATTTGCAATAGTCAACCCAAGTTTACTATAACTTCCGAACCTGTTTTGTTCTGTTTTTTTTTTTAAAAAAAAAGTCACTCAACGGTATGGCATTCAGAAAACAATTCCACACCAGTGGTTGTATTAATTGCTACTCTGGATGTTCCTGCTGTGAATTGAATAGAGTAGCTTTGGATCTATTTCTTAGAAATAACCATCTTTATTACCTCTCTTCTAGGATGCACATTTTGAGAGTTTTAGAGGCAAATATTTTCACTAATCTCTCTTTCTAGTTCCCATTTTCATTCCGTAAGTAATCCTTTTCATTGTTATCACAGTTTTAATGTCCTCAGATCTAATTTATGAAGGGTAGAGGATGTTATAGGACATTTTCTCCTCTTGCTCTCTCAGCATATAATGTTCTGGTAACTCCCCAAGTGTAACATTTTGAATATCATGTTTAATTCAAATAGGATCCATTATTTTATTAAAGTTTTGTCTTTGCATATCTGGAATTTTGTAAGAGCTTTATGAAAATGGTTTGTATGATGCACAGACATTTCTTTGCATATAAGCCATTCTGCAGTGATTTGAGAAAAGCAGGATGAAGTGTAGCAGAGTTAAATACTGTGTGTTGGCAGTTATGAACTATGTTATG
Source organism: Elephantulus edwardii (assembly GCF_000299155.1). Classification (NCBI taxonomy): domain Eukaryota; kingdom Metazoa; phylum Chordata; class Mammalia; order Macroscelidea; family Macroscelididae; genus Elephantulus; species Elephantulus edwardii. The sequence continues at coordinate 6,514,854 of NW_006399913.1, forward strand.
CCTTTTAGAAAACAAATTTAAATGCATGTCAAATTAATTTGTGCTTTATTCTCCCAGTTCCTTTCAAGTCACCTATCTGATTGCCCAAAACAGTTTCAAAGTCATATTTTTTTTTTCAAGTTGACTCAAGCTGGCCCCAGAAAAATAAAAGTAAGATGATGTATTTTCCGTAGTCTTCAAAAACAAGTAACAATCGATAAATGGGTTTTGGTAGGGGTGGTTTGGTGTTTTTTGGTTTTTTGGGGGTTGGTTTTTTTTGTTTGTTTTTTTCTCTTCTACTGAAAAAAATGTTCTAGACTTAATTGCAAACTATGATGATTACTATACTGTGATTGATATGAGGAATGCACAAATGACCAAGCTATATGCCCCACTTTAGGGAAGTTCAAGTCTAGAGTAGAAGAAAAACTAAAAAATCATTGCTGTCAAGTTGAAACCAACTGATGGCTGGTCCTCCAGAAGATTTTTAGCAGCTGTAAATCACACTGGTGGCCTAGTGATAACTATTTGCGCTGCCCACCCAAAGGTACAAGGTTCGAATCCACTACCTGCTATACATGATAAAAATGGCCAATGTGTTCTCATGTGATTCACTGCCTCTGAAAACTCACTGGAAGGTCAGCTATGAATCAGTGATGACTCAGTGGTATTCAACAACAACAACAACAATAACAAATCACATGGGAGGAGACTAGCAATCTTTCTCCTCCAGACCTGCTGGTATGTTCTTAAATTGTCAAAGAGGCTTTGCCTTTGGGTTGTTGTTTGTTGTTGTGGACTGTAGAAGAGGAACCAACCCTTAGCTGACCCTCCAACAGGTTTTCAGGGGCAGTTAATGGCCATTCTTCTCCCGCAGAGCAGCTGGTAGCTTCAAACCGCCAGCCTTTGGAATTGTGGCACAGCTTCTTGCCACTAGGCCAACAACTACTTTGCTTTGGGGTTAGCACAGTGTCCTAGGGAGTACACCATGAAAGCGCCCTAGGACAATAAGACATATATACATAAAGAGAACTTTTAAATGAGAGGTACTGTAACAGTGTGAACAGCATACCAGCCTTTAATGTTTTATTTCTGTCCGGTCCATTTCTGTGCCTTTAGCATTTGGGAGCTGTGGAATTAATTAAAGTGGTTATACACCACCTGGCATATCTCTAGTACAGTGAGTGCTGCTATGCAGGATTTAAATAAAACACACCTGGTCTGGTTACAGTCTTAGCATATGTAAATATCCATAATGTCCTTCTAGGAAAAAGAAACAATGTCTGCTTATTGGGTGTGTTTTTGTTTTTGTTTTTTCATACTTTCATTAAAAATATATTAAGGTCAAAGAGTAGAGATAGTTCCTGGGGCTAGACTTCCTGAGCCCAATCCTAACACGTCATTTACTAGTTATAAAGTTCTGAACAAGTGCCTTAACATTTTTCTACGTGGCTCATCTTTAAAATGAGAGTAATACTTGTCTCCTAGGATGTTATGAAGACTGCATGAGTTATCATTTGTGATATAACAAATGTTTATTTGTTCCAGACAGTAGTATCTCTGGGGGAGGGGTGGGTTGCAGTGAGGATCAAGGATCATATCGTCAGAGGAGGAGAAATCATAATGACCCCAGAGTCCCCATTACCTGGGTTTAGAACCACAGAGGAAAGGACTTCACAGGAAGTAGTAACACTGAAGCTGACACTTATCATCCGATAACCGCCCCCCCAATTTGCTAGTCAGAATTTGTGGGTGGGTGGCCATAATACCACCCTTGGGCAGAGAGGAGGATGTCTGTCTTGGCCAAGGAGAGGAGTTGTGTGGGACTGCCTGCAGTGAAGAACAAGGCACTTTGTAAGGGTGAGGTGGCCTGGCCACTCCACCTATCACTGAGGGATTCACAGACTGGCCCTGCCATGGCGTAGGGTCATACCATGACTTCTATACTGGGTGAGCCCAACACTAGTGATGCCACAGGTTCCAAGTCATTTAAAGGAAGGGATTTTGGAGGGTAATTGTGTGGAACTTTCAGATGACTGGCCAATTTTTTGATCCCATTTTCTGACACCAAGTTAGACTTTGATCCGCATCATAGTCACGTATTCCATAATATCGACATGGATGGGCAGAAAAAACTTGGCCTCAATACACTGAACCTGTGCTTCACTGAGCAGTGCTTTGGCAGGTTACTCTGATCTGAAGTCTTGATTTAAGCAGTTTGTTTTACTTGGGGTACTAGGATTGCTGCCATTTGGTTGTTGAGTCATTAACTTGAAAAACAGCCACCTAAGAGTGTCTGCCTTGATATCTACCCAAGAGAACATCCTCTGAGGAGATAGGCCAAGGGCTTCTAATTAGTATAATAGTGTGAGAACATTCAACTAGCAGAAGATGGCTTATTTTTGTATTTCTGATGAGCACTCTGCAATCTAGAATGTGTATTATCTTTTTTCCATAGCATATGCCTATTAATAATTTATACAGTTCCATCTGGTGGGACAAATAGCACATCTTTTTGAAATAGATTTTCTTTAGAGAAACTAGTATTAACTTTGAATAATTGAGAGGTATAATCTCAACAACCCATATATTTTATTCATTCAGTAGCTACTGAACAGTATGTTTCGAGATTGATTTGTGGTGGTCAATGGCCCATTCATTGCTCGAAGATCGCATAGTGAAAAAGCAATTGCAGGCACTCATAGTTGGACAAGGAAATGAGCAATTGCAAGACAATGAGGTCTGAGGATCCTACACATTCCTATCATTACCTGGTTAAATTGCAAGTAGTGAAGTAGAGAAGCACAGGCTTTGAAAGGGTAAAGCTAATACATTGGAATTTTTTTTAACCCATGTATTTCAGTAACAGATGTCAGGCAGGACATGGATAAAACTGAATTTAAGTTGAATTCTTAAATGTTCTCGTTAACTTACCGAGATAAAACACTATTTCGTATTTAAATCTGAGTATTGTTTTACTGAAGAACTTTCAGATTTTTTCTGTTCTATTTCCCCATAAAACTTACTGCTTAACTTACAACAGTAATTCCATCTACCTCTAAAAGCTATTCTAAGGATGTTTTTTCAGAATATTTACAAATGCCTGAAGGTCCATTATTTCTTTGATACGATTTTGGAACATCTAAGGTAATAATGCTAAGCACTTCTTTGCAAGTAAAGCAATTTCATTTCAGCTGAGTACCTTTAGTTTTACTAAGATTAGTAATTAAATATTTAGTTGTGTAGTAAATTAGCCATGCCATGTGATCTTTGGAAAGTGGGTACTCCATTTACTGAGACATAAATGTTTTACAAGATATTGTAATGTAACTAGTAAATTAATAATGACAACTTAGGTTTCAGCTAATTAAACTCTTCCTTAGCATTTATTAATTTGAGGGTCCGAGGTAAAACAACTTTGGCAGTGATAATAACTGTTGCTATAATTTAGCTGTATAAACTAAAGATAAAAAATGGAAAATGGAGAGTACAGAACTAGTTATAAAAAGTGAAATGTCCAACTAACTGTAAATTTTGGTTGGCAAATCTAATGTAGCATTAAATATTCATCAAGCAAGAAGATCTTGTAGTCAACTGTTTGCCCTTATTTACTCAAAACATTTTTAATAATAACTTACATCAAGGCCATAGCAAACAGCCAAAGAAATAATTGTTCATGAAAATGAGAATCATCAATGTGCCAGGAACTGATACAGACTATGGAGATAACATAATTGAATACAAAGGGCTCAATTAATAATCATAGATTACTATGTCTGGAATGAATGATGATAATATTAAACATAGCATTATGTTTAATATTATAAAATTTTGTAATATTTTATTATAAAAATAAGTTAATAATAAATGATAAAATATTTATTATATATAATAGATAGCCAATTCTTTCTGTTGATGGAGAATAAAGTTTCAAAAATATGTAGCTTCTTAAAGTTTGAATAGTTATAACCTAAATGTAAATTTACTTCCATTTTATGGAAACATCATCCCAGGAAACTTGAAAATATAGCAAGGAATATATGCTTGTTTAAGAATGCTGTGGCTTCATTGAGGAAGCAACAACTTCAGCAACTGCAAAAAAATGTCTACTGGTAGCCTAGCAGTAATGTGCTAAGGTCCCAAAGGCACGCAGTTCAAATCCTCCAGCTACTCTGCAGGGAGGAGGCTGGAAAATCCCCTCTCCTGTGATTTCTGTTTCTAAGAACCTTCTGGAGGTTCAGCTATGGAGCTATGGGTCAGTTCCAACTCTACTTCTCACAAGAACAACTTGTAACACTGTCATAGATGCTCAAAAGTCAGTTTATTTATTAATTTATTCTAAGAAATATTAATTGGCAAGCCTCCTCCTGGGTCATTTACTGCCTCTAAAAACTCACCAGAAGGTCAGCTATGGATTGATTCTGACTTGATGGTACTTAACAACAACCATATATATCAAGGGGGGTTCTGGCCGACTAGTGGTAAGGTGCTATGAACCCAAGACGTGTGGTTAGATTCCACAAGCTGCTCCGCAGGTTAAGATGCGCAATCTCCTCCCATGTGGTTACTGCTTCTGAAATCCTGATAGTGGGTCAGCCATGAGTCGGTTCCAAGTTGGCAGCACTTAACGGCAATAAATCCCAAGTATCTCAAAATGAGATAGAAATAAATCTATCCACAGATCCTCCTCAATTTCTTTGAAGATTTCTGGCTAGTGAGGGAGATGGATATGTAATTAGGATTCATATATGCTGCTGTTGTTGTGAGCTATCAAGTTGGCTATGACTCACAGCGATCCTCTGAACAACAAACCAAAAATCTTACGCTACCTGCACTGACCTCACTATCTCTCCTAGGCTCAAGTCCATTGTTGCAATCATTGTCTCAATGTCTTGCAGTCTGGCTATTTAATTTCTTAATCAAAGGGAGCTCTGGTGGCATAACGGCAAGAGGCTGCACTGCAGTCCGCAAAGCACGCGGTTTGAGGCTACCAGATGTTTTCACAAGAAGGATTAGAAATCTCCTCTCATACAATTAACTGCCTCTGAAAACCCACTGAAAATTCAGCTATGGGTTGGTTCCACCTCCATGGTAAATAAAATTGAAGATGTGCAGCAATACAAGTACTGTAGATGTGCAGCAATACAAGTACTGTAGACACAATTTATTTATAAGTATAGAGTGAGAAGCAGAGAAAGGGTGAAGCAGAAGAGGCTTGGTGAGGACAAGACAGTCAGGAAAAGTCTGACAAAATGGAAAAATTAACACAATGGATATATAGGGAAGGAAGAAGTGACTTTGGAAACCTAGGCAGGGGCTGGTTGGTAAACTGATGTTGTCATGGTTGTTAGATCACCTACAACTCACAGTGACTCCATGAGGAACAGATTTGAACTTTGCTCCATTTTGCATCAACTTCAAGATCTCTGATTTTCTCCAGGCCATTGTTAAAATCACTGTTAATCCACGTTGTTGAGAGCCTTCCTATCTTCCTTTGGCCCTCTTCTTTTCCCAGGATTATGTATTTTTTCGGAGGACTGGCCCCTTCTGACAACATGCCCAAAGTGAGATGAAGGTACACCATCCTTGCCCCTTAAGAGCATCTTTGATGCACTATCTCCAAGTCAGACGTGTTGTTTTGGCAGACCTTGGCGTATTCTTGCTTTGATTTGGTGAGACACCTAACAACACTGCCATGTGCAGGACGATTTGAATGGGGTTGAAATAAACAAATTTAGATCTTAGAAAAACTGATCTGGTAACAGTATGAAGATTGCACAAGAAGAGAATTAAAGAATTCAGGAAACTTGGGCATTACTTCTGGAGCTTTGAACCAGATCACTCTGATTGGACCTCCTGCTGGGTACTTGCACTTCTCTTTCAGATATAGGAATTTTTTTTAAAGAAACCTACATTTTAACAAGATCCCCAAGAATCAACTAGGGATCTTGTTAAGATGTAGCTTATGATTCATTAGATCTAGTGGAGGTAGCAAGGCAAATTCTTAGCAAGGAGTCCTACTGGAATGAACTGGTTGGAAGCCTTAAATATTTCCTGGAAGAAAGTGATTCTCAATACATGGCATGTATCAGAAACACCTGAAGGTCTCCTTAAAACACAGATTACAGAATCTCATTGCCACTAGTTCTGGTCTGGAAAAGGAGGCATGGTGAGTGGCACAGTGTTTTAAGCACCTGACTGTTAATCTTGAAAACCCGCAATTCAAATCCACCAACACTCCCTACAGACACAGACATAGCATTCTTTCTATAAAGATTTAAATGTTGGAAAACTAATGAACCAGTACTACTCTACTCTGTAAGGTTAATATGAATTGGAATTGACTTGGAAGCACTGAGTTTGGAATGGGAACAGACAAATTTGCATTTCTAATGAGTTTTCAGGTGTGCTGTTACACTATTTTGAGGAATAATAAAAAGGTAAGGGGACTAATGCCAAGAGACCGCCTAGGTCCTGCACTGAGGCACGATGGGTAGTGAATGAAACGTAATGGGCCTCATTGTTTAGAAACACCCAGAGGACGCATTTTAACTGACTGGAATTTTGTGCTTGAGTTGTTTCTATGCCTCAGGCATTTCATAATGCTGGACACTATGCAGTGAAATGAGGTACCAGCACACCTCCTTTTTTTTTTTTTGAATTCTGATACGTTTTTCTTTACTGTGCTTCAAAGACACTGTGTTCTTTACAAACTGAAGGTTTGTGAGAACCCTGCACTGAATGAATTGATAGCACCGGGTTTATAATAGAGTGTACTTAACTTCCTGTCTGTAATAATTACCAAGTAATAATTATCAAAATTACCATTTTGGTAATTCTCTGTCTTGCAAACTTTTTCATAATGCACACTTGATAAAGTAGAAGTATTTAAAACGACTAAAAAATCCCCACCACCATTTAATGGATTCTGACTCATAATCACACCCGAGAACAGGGCAGAACTAACTACCCAATAAGGTTTCCAACTTAAATTCTTTACAGAAGCAGATGGCCTCACTTCACCTCAAGTCAATAGCTGGTGGGTTCAAACCACTGAGGTTTTGGATAGCAGCCGAACGTTTTAATCATTTTGCCACCACAACTCCTGGACTGCAGTGTAGTATAAACACAACTTTTAGTTGCACTGAGAAACTTAAAAATATATATACATATTGGATAACTCTGTGAGGTGGTCTGGAATTGAATCTAAAATATCACCACCCAGGTCAGCCTGTCAGCCTGTTATTTCCTACTAGGATCAGGTAGGTCAAACTGACTTAGTCAAAATGATGGCATAGCCCTCAATGAAAGTTAATGGCTGGAAGCACTCCTGGGAATTTCCTAACTCTAAATTTATTGCTAAGTGAGGAAAATGTGGGTTCAGAGAAGAAAGACTTGCCCACAGTACAGGAATAGTTCTCTGAGCAGCTGGCTTTGGGGCACAGAGAGCCAATACCAGGGCTAGTTCACTCTGGTTCAACACCCTGCTGAGAATTTGCATTTCCAGTTATGCTGAATCAGTATCTACTGTTGAATCAGATTCCCAGATGATTCTAAAACAGACATAAGAACTCGCCTAGTGATCTCTAAGCATGAACGGGTTGGCAGCCCTGGCTGTTACAGAGGAGACTTGAATTTTGATTTGGCCACATTTTCTGTTCTCAACTATGCTGTGATCAAAGGGAAACAAATCTTGCCCCTTTTTAATTTTTCAATCTTCCAATTTTTAAAATAAGCACGTACTTTGTGAACAGGCTTTCAGGATCATTTTCTTCCGATAAGAGGCAATTTTTCTTCTGTTTTTGTTTATTTGGTGCATCTATTTGTCCTAAAACCTAACACCATCTCTTTTTATTACCTTTGATTGTTACTGAGTTTTCTCTTTCCTACAGCCTTTGCTGTTGTAGTGAAATGGGTTTCATCTGCTGAGTGTGGGAAACATGTTCTAATCGACATAATTAGCTCTGGGATGGTTACCTTCACTTTAAAAGAGGCAGTTGATTCTTTCAGAATACGCACGCACTGCCTGATAGAACCAAGCATGCTATGTGTAATAATGAAGGTGATTTGAGAAGAATTCCGTGCTCTTAATTAGGAAGAGGATGAGGTAGTCATTTGTTGGCAGAAGGCTCAGGACCAAGGCTCTCAGCTGATTCCTTCTGGTTCAACTTATACTGCTGCAAATGTGCATTTCTGCCTCAGATATACTAAATCAGAACCTGCAATTTAGCAATATCCAAAAGGAACCATTATAAGTCCTGTCTGCTCAGGAGACAGGTCTACAGTGATGAATACAATAAGATTACCTCACACTTGAGATGATTACTGCCTAGGGGGACACAGAATTTTCCTTCAAACATAAACTAGATTTAGGAGTAGGTATGTTTAGCCAACATGTTTTGAAGGTACAGGTCTCTGTGTAGTTTGAAGTGTCTTTCTCTCTCTCTCACTCTGTGTGTGTGTGTGTGTGTGTGTGTGTGTGTTTAGTGGACAAAGAGCAAAACATTTGCTTTTCTTACCTATCGTGTTTCTGATGGCTTTTGAGAGTTGTTCTGTGTGTGAAATGGTATGCTTGGGATGCTCTAAATGATGTCCCGGATAAATAGTGTCCTTCCATAAACACTTGGTGTGATTCCCTAATATTGCAGTTCATGAACGTTTGCTGAGATAAAATACTATTACATTAGAGAGTGTAATTTCTCCCAGGTCTAGGGGTAGATATTGAGCTGGTATTAAATGCAAAGAGCAGTTGAAAGCATATATAGATGCTGGAATGCATTTTCAAAGGAAGAGATGGTCTGAGGTAATTAAGCATCAGGGACCTTCCAAGAGCCATCAAATAAGGGAGCTCTGCCTCTGTTCTTCCTCTCTTGCTTGCTTTCTGCCTCTCTTTTTTTCTACTGCATCGACACAAAAAACTTTTGAGTAGCTTCTCACCAAACAAAGTGTAAAACATAAGGAGTATACAGGGATGAAAAGAATCAATCTTTTACCATCAAGGAGTTCACATATTCAGGCAAGAGGTAGGCAAGTCAGTACAATTAACACTGCAGTTTGTACCTTGAAGGATAACTTGAAGGAGTTTTTGGCTACATTAAAGAGCGAACAAATAATCCCAGCATGAGACTAGAGAACACTTCATAATTAACAGTGAAAAGGAACTGGTCCTTAAATAAAAGGAAAACAAAATGAGGAATTTTAATAGCAGTAGAAACAGTTTAGGGTGAAGACACTGGGAGAGTTAAAGGACATGTTTGGGAACCTGGCTGCATTTTTGGTTGAATAGTCCAGAGTAATCAGAGGGCACTGGGAGGTGAACCTAGAGACTTGTGAACCGGGGAAGCCTTACAGCAAAGGGCTAGAATCTAATTCCCATGAACAGAGGGAGGTATGATATAAATAACAACTTAGAAAAGAGTATACCATGCACAATGGATAAAATGCAGAGACTCTACTTTGACTCCTCAATTTTTATTGTTTAATTTTAAGTAATTTATTTAATGTCTCTATGCCTTAATTTTTTTATCTATAAAAATTATTGTGAGAACTCATTATATGGAATATGCAAAGCTATTAATGTAGCCCTCAGCTATTCTGACCCAGTATTGCAATTTTTTTGTTTTTCACTCTTTACCATTGTCATGTTGGCTGAAAAAATGGGCAATCTACTCCTGTGAATATTGCAGGTTCAGAATCTCCCCAGAGAGTTCACAGTTCACCATGAGGTGTTTACAATTCATTGGCAATGAGTTGAGTCTGGCTGTTCCTAGGGACTCACCATGCCCTTAACACAAGAGACTTAACACAAATAACTAATATGTTCACACCATGACAGTAAATTTTTTAAGATGATGCAAGAACAAGGAATGTTGTTCTGTTGTACAAAAGATTGCTATGAATTGAAGTTGACTAAATGTCACCTAGCTTGGATCCACAAGCAATACCCTTGGCAATAGTAGTCAATAAATAAAAAAAATGTAATGTCTTGGGTAAATCTGCTGCTAAGGAATTCTGTAATGTGTCAAGGAGCAATGATGCTGGTTTAAAGACTAAGGTGCATGTAGTTCAAGCCATGTTCTTTTCAAATATTTTTAGTTATCTGAAAATTGGACAGTGACTAAGGATGACAGAAGAAGAATCAGTGCATTTAAACTGTGGTGTTGGGGAAAAAAAGTACTGAATATCCATCCCATGGACTGCCAAGAGAATAAACAAATAAGTCTTAGAGAAAGTGCAATCCGCATGTTCTTGGAGGCAAGATGGTGAAGCTTCATCTCACATATTTTGGGCATGTTGTCAGGAGAGGCCAACCCTTAGAAAGGACATTATGCTTGGAAAGGTGGAGGGTCAGCAAAAGAGAGAAGACTCTCCATGAGATGGATTGACTCAGAGACTGGAACAATGGCCTCAAGTATACCAGAGATGATGAAGATGGCACTGGATAGGACAAGATTTGTTGTTGATTGTTTTTATGGTGCATAATAACAACAAATAACATCTAACAATCTATGTTCATAGCACCACACTAAAAAATAACAGATATTTTAATAAAGGGTCTTTGTGAACCTTACTGTGTATTAGGACTTGTGGAGAGCACAAAGATGAATAAGAATCCAACATGTGAACAGGAATTCTGTTGCCTTACAGTCATATTATAATGCAAGCTCTTTGTAAAGTGACTTTGCAGCACAAACTCATCAATATGCTCTAATTTTATAGTAAAAAGAACCCTCACTTTGTTATATAATACAGATATAAGTGAAACATGGATTTTAGCCCTTTAACACATTAACAGAAAGCAAGAATTTTATATTGCATGTAAGCCAAAGGTGCAAAATCTGTGTTGATTGATGCCCTAAGTGTATAATTTGGGTGCAAATAAGAAACACATGCTCTGCTGAGAAATAGGACAATAAAGAAAATGAATTTCATTAGCCATCTGTAATAAGGCTTCCTGGAAAAGGTGGGACTCTAATGTTGTTGTAAAGCCTTTAATAAATTGACTAAAACGGAAAAAGAAAAACCTCAAGCTTACTCCTGTCAAGTTAGTTCTGACTCAGTGACCCTCAGTCAGGTTTCCAAGTCTATAAATCTTTTTTTTAATTAAAAAAACCCAAAAAAAACCCTTTCCTTAGCTTTCTTCTGTTTGTTTGTTTTGAATTTTTATTTTATATTGGTTTTCATACAAAATTTGCATATATTGTGTTTCACACTATCCTTCATTCACGTGTTTCATACAATAATCTTCATTCATTTTGTTTTATAAAATTATTCAACATTACATTGTGCCCACCATTACCCCAACATTTCAGATCCCCACTGGGTCTTTCCCATTTCCTTTACCCCCTCACTCCATACACAGAACTGTGTGACCCCCTGTTTATCCTTACCCCTCTCCTCTCGCCCCTTCCCTCCTTGAAATACATGTTTTACTATTTTTATAGTTTATTCTATTTTTACAATAATGGTCATATTTGTGCTCATAAAATTGAGTTAAGTCATTCAGCATAATGCCCTCCAGTATCTCCCAAGTTATGTCATAATATTTTTAAATTGTTACTCCTGAGTGCTGCATAGTATTCCATCATGTGAATGTATCACAATTTCTCAATCAATTCAATTGTGGCTGGAATCTTAAAAAGAGGAGACTACCCATCTCTCTCCTTCTGAAGAGGCTAGTGAACTGGAACCCCTGGAATCTTTTAACCTATTACTTAGCAACACAACATGCTATGGACTACACCACCAGAGCGCTTATTATATTGACAGATAATGTGAAAGAAAAAAAAAGCCATTTTGTGTCCCGCTGAATTCTGGTGATATTTTAAAAAAGGCAAAAAAGAATTGATAATTGAAGAAGAAGTTGTGTACCTATTCTAGACAATATTTGAGAAAGAAGGGTGAGCAGACAAGATGGCACTGACTGACTGGTTTTAGATGAAGAGAAAGTGACAGAATCAAACTGACCTGCAAGGCATATACAAGTATGCAAGGCATACTCTGGAGATATTGTGGTTTTGAGTTCATGCCACTGCAAGACAGTTAATATAACAATACATCATGTAGATTGTTAGGTTTCTCTGTGCATATGCAAGTTATGTCTGCAGCTTAGTTTATTAAGTAAGCAGTAGCATTATGAAGCTGATTTAAATATTGTGAGAAATACTAAAACATGACACAGAGACATGAAATGAATATATACTATTGGGGCGGGGGGACAGAGGGAAGCACCAGAAGACTTAACTCACTGCAGGGTTGCTATCACCACAGTATCTCTAAAGTATGTCGAATAGAGAGGTGTGTCTGTGTTACATGGTTGATTTGTGGGAGGAGGGAAGCATGCTTATTATGGATTGTCTATATGAAGTACAGGGAAGCTCTGGTGGCTTAGCAGGAAGGAGTTTTGCTACCAACCCAAAGACGGATGGTTCGAATGCATCAGCTGCTCCACGGGAGAAAGTTGGGCGCTCTTTCACCTTGTGATTTACAGCATCAGAAAACTCACTGGAAGGTCAACTATGAGCTGATTTTGACTCAATGGCACATGACATCACATTAAGTAGAAGCCTCTAATAGTTTGGGGAAGGAATGAACTTTAGCATAGGATGAAATGAAGAAGAACATACTAGCATCTATTGGGTACCATCAATGTACCAAGGATTGGATATTTTCTGTGTTTTGTCTCATTTCCATTTTCTACTTGCTTTCTAGATAGAAAACCTGAGGTTCAGATTAAATTCTCTCAAGATCAGAGTGAATTACATATTTCAGGTAAAGAGTTCACACATAGAATATTTCAGTTCAGAATTTCCACTGACTCACATAAATACTATGCTCTTCGTTCATTCCCGAGAGCCCCCTGTGTGCTGGGCATGATGTTACTACATAAACATTCTTGTTTTGCACCAACAAATTGTCTTCTCTGGGAGAAGCGTATTCTCTGTGATTATTTTTCAGCTGCTAAGTAAGCCACACCACATCCTTCTCCTGTGAATTTAAGAAGTAAATTTACGCTCTGATCTCTCGTTTAGCACTTGAGCACTTAACAGCTGTGCCACCAGGCCTTCTTGACCTGAGTAGGAGTGCCCTTTAGTGCTTCCAGATGCAGGGGATGAGGAAGAATCAACAAAGTTGGTTGAAAAGGAATGGAAGTGAAAAGAAAGGAAATCTATGAGAAGGTCCTGTCCTAGAAACCAAGGACAAGGGAATGCCGAGGTTAATCATTCACATATAAAGAGGCGAAAAATTTGCCTTCACATTCAGGTTGTCTAAACCAAAGATAACTTAGTAGAGGACTGGCAACAAAACTATGAGTGGAGTGGGCTAAAAATGTTACGGTGAATGCACATTTTTCCAAGTATGTACTAATGGCCCATAAACAACAAGATGCTGAGGAAGAATATCTTAACTCTAAGGCGCTGACTTGACTAGAGTTTTCGGGTTCACTCTCTTCTGGTCCTAAGTGGCTCAGTTTTGTTACACAGTGCAGCTTGACACCTATGCAGAATTTTTTTTTGTACCTTAACCTTGTTCTCCTTATTCCAACTGTTCTTTTAGGGATCTAGAATCCACCACAACTCATAGTAACAATGTGAACAGAGGATGTGAACCTTGCCCTATCCTGTGCCGTCCTCAGGCTCACAGTTATGCTTAACTCCTTCGTGAGAACCCTCGACCTTTCACACCAGTATTCAATATTAAATGTAAAATCGAAATTATTTCGCATGAGAAGTTGTGAAGTATGATGTTAAACATGGGATTCCAATGGTTAAACTATCCTCTTAGACACCCCTTCTGCAACTATAATGTGGGGGTTTTGTTTTTTTATTTTCCTAAAAAAATACAGATATCTTCTTTGTTCTTGGAAAACACTTGTAATCTGGAAATGTTCCAAGAACTGTGTAATTAGCCATATCTTGTCACCTGAAACCGAATAATTTTGCAAAGGAGGTCAACTCCTGTAGAAGGTGGTTGGCTCAGCTTCTGCTGCCTCCAACTTTGTAAATGTCATCCAAAGAGAAATTATCTCCGATGTATCCCCCACCTGTGGTTTTTAGCTTTTTCAACCTCTGTAATGTTGAGCTCTTGGAAGCACTTTGTCAGCAGCTTCTTCATTCAGTTTCCTTGTTTTGCAAAATATCTTTTTTGCCACTAATAAAATGCTTTAGTTTTCTTTTTAAAAATAACCTTTTTGAGAATTAGATGCTATGATATATGTGAAGGTACTAGGTATGATGTCTATATTGGTCAATTAACCAGTCTGTGTTGATTTAAAATTCCTATTTCAACACTTAACAGGTAATTGTTGAAAGAAATCTCTGATATTCAAGGCAGTGCAAGGATAAATATATGGGATTGCTTTGTTTTCTTTCATTGAATTCTATCTATGTGGGACACTGCAATGATGGTAAAGATGATATTGATGATGTTGTTGTTGTTGTCTTGTGTGATGAGTTGCCTGTGACTCATGGCAATCCTTTGTACAATAGCTTTGAGCCCTGCTTTATTCTAAGCTGGTCTCACTGTCTTCAACACACCTACCCCTATATACCCTTGTTACTTTGCCAACCCATATCATCCAGGGTCTTTCTCTCCTGTGCCATCTCATCATCTTTCCAAGTATGATGCCCTACTCTTAGCACTGGTCCATCCTGGCCATGTGTCCAGAGTATGTGAGATAGAGCTATTGAACCCTTGCCTCCAAGAAGCAATTTGATTTCACCCTCTCCAAGACAGACCTGTTTCTTCTCTAGGCAGTCCATGTATGTTCAATACTCTTCTCCAGCACTACAACTCAAAGGCATTGAATCATCTTCTGTCATCCTTAGTCATTGAGCAGCTCTCTGAAACATAGCAAGAAATTGTGAAGACCATGGCCTGGATCAGGTACACCTTAGTCTCTAGAGTAACATCATTGCTCTTTAGCCTTTTGGAAAGGTCCCTGACAGCGTATTTCCCTAATCAATTCATCTTTTTATTCCCTAACTGTTCATGCTCAGAGTGGTGATTGTGTATGTAGCCAAGCAAGCTGAAATTGTTAACAGTGTCAACTTCTTCTTCAACCATCATTGTGCTGCCATTTGGCCCAGTGGTGAGAATCTTTGCCTTCTTGATGTTGAACTTCAGACCATATGGAAAACTGCAGTCCTTGATTTCCTGCAGCAAATGCTTCAGGTACCCCTCAGTTTGGATAAGAAATGTATTATCCACATTATGCAGATTCATCTGACATACTTTGGTCATGTTGTAAGGAGAGACCGGTCCTTGGAGAGAGACATCATGCTTGGGAGGGTAGAGGGTAGGCACAGGAGGGGAAGGCCCTCTGGGAGATGGATTGATTCAGTGACTGGGGCGACTGGGATGAGTGTGTCAGAGACAGTGAAATTGGTACAGGATAGAGCAGAGTTTAGAGCTGTTGTACATAGGGTCACTATGAGTCGCAAGTGACTCAACGGCACATAACCACAACAACAACTTCCTATAATACCGATGCCACATTCTTCCTCATAAAATCC
Source organism: Elephantulus edwardii (assembly GCF_000299155.1). Taxonomy (NCBI): domain Eukaryota; kingdom Metazoa; phylum Chordata; class Mammalia; order Macroscelidea; family Macroscelididae; genus Elephantulus; species Elephantulus edwardii. The sequence goes on from NW_006399913.1 coordinate 6,530,348, forward strand.
AGCCTCCCTAATTTATTTGTTTCACATACAGATTAAAAAGTATGGAGACAGTACATGTTCCTGACACACTCCTTTCCTGATTTTGAACCATCCAGTGATTCCTTGATCTGTTCTCAAGACTGGTTTCTGGTCTGAGTATACGTTTCACACAAGCACAATCAAATGTTGTGGGATTACCATTCCTCTCAAAGTTAGCCACAAAACATTAATAATTCTAGCTGCAATCACTTTAAAGCATATACTCTGTACTTAATACTTTAAATCAATTCATCCTCAGCAAATGTCCCTGAGATCAAAATATCTCTGTACCTATTTTACATAGATAGAAATGCAGACTTCAAGAGATTAAGTAATTTTAGAAAGATGGCACGCAGCACACATGGAAAAGCAGAATTTAAATCCCGAAATATCTTATCACAAATTGCTTGTTCCTAAACATTAGGCAAGCCTGTCTTCCTATATAACAGAATATGATCTTTAAGTTAGAGTTGTCAGCAGTATCTGAACTGATGTGTTTTCCCTTTAATTTACATTATGTGGAGTTGAATACTGCTATTCTAAATGCCTCTTTCTTAAAGGAGAGAATTCTATTCTCTTCTTTAAGCAGAAAAGAAGAAAGAGATTTTGCTACATATCTTTAGACATCCCATGACACACATCTACTGAAGCACTGATTTGCTTTGACATAAAATGTGAGATTCAATTTTTTCTTGGTCTGGGAATCATACTCTTAATAACACTGAATTTTAAAGTCTCTCTCTCTTTCTCGTGTTACTAGAGTAAGGATTAGGAGAGGTTCATCTTCAACATTTATCTAAGGGAAACGAAAGTAGACCAAATGATAATGTAAATGAAATTAAGAAGGAAGGGTTATCAGTCTCTAGGCAGGGGCCTAGGAGAGATAAAGGCATTGAATTAGCCTTTTGATGTTTTAGGATTTGGGAATTTTGTTCAAACTGAAAAAAATGAATGGAAATTGAAGAAGGGCAATGATTAGTTTGCATGAACCCGAATTGTAATTGCAGTTACTAGAAAAAGGAAGAGGGGGAAAATAACAATAAAAGCTCCTATTTCTTGATGACTCTGGACTTCGATCTAAGCATATACCATATGATTAACCCACTCCTCTCAATAGATGTTGGCATTGTTATATTTCCTTTGTTTAAGAAGGATCAAATTTTAATCAGTTAAATAACCTGAAAAATACTGTATCTCCATGAAAGCCAGATGAATCTCATTAATTTCTGTCTGATTTTGCCAAGTGACCACCATGAAGAACAATGAGTCAAATGTAAAAGTAAAAAACCATCTCCCATGCATCACTGGCCTTGGTCAATTCTACCTCAGATAATTCACCTTGGGGTTACAGGTCCAAACTTTTCAAGCTGTGATGTGATTATTTTTGGATGATTCAAAAACTTGACACTTGTATCATTAAATGCATGCTCTTCTTCAGTAAGACTCCTTTTTAAGGCTTATTGTCCTCGTATACAAATACAAGGACTGTAATACAAAGGTTAAATAAAATAAAGTATAAAACATTTATGTAGTTTTTTGCTCTTCATTAATTTGTTTAAAAATTCACTGTTTTGTGCTCTTTGTTGACCTCCACTCATGAGAACCTATGTAAAATTAATATTGTTTGTTGTTACTGTTATGGACCATTGAGTCAGAACTGACACATAGCAGAAGCAGACCCTCCAGCGGGTTTTCAGAGGCAGTAATCAGACAGGAGGAGATCTTTCTTCTGTGCAGCAGCTATTAGATTTGAACCATATGCCTCAGGTTAATACAATGCCTGGTTCCCAGAAGGAACTCAATAAATGGTTATCTTTATATTTGCAGGAACAGTGGTAAAACTGACAAGGCTTTGCCTCATATACTTTGGACATCAAATCAGGAAGGGTCAGTTCTTGGGAAAAGTCATCAAACTTGGTGAAACAGAGAGCCAGAAAAAAAAGAAGACCCTCTGTGATGTGAGTTGACACAATAGCTACAAGAGTGGGCACAGCAGCCGTTGTGAGGATCATGCAGCAGCATCAGTGTTTCCCTCTTTTGTAAAGAGGATCATTATGAGTCAGAGCTGACTCAGTGATAACTAGAAACAGCAATTTTACGTTATGATTTATTAGCCTTTGATTCTGTGAATATCAGCAGGTACATGCAATGGGATCTGCTGCTGTACCCCATGAAACAGCTCATCTGTCTTTACTAATAATGATAATCAGCTTTCCAAGACAAGTTCTAATGTGTGACAATGTCACAGCAAAGCCTCTTAGAAAAACATCTTTATTAAATAAAAACTATATGCCTTTAGGGAGAGAGTAGTACACATTGTATAATCCTCTGCTTTGCATATTGAAATTCATCTGGCAGCCTGTGTAAAAGAAATTCAGGACACATCTTAGAGCAGAGAATGACCTTCACATTTTCATAAAATAAATGATTAATGTGTGGACCATTAATTCTACCCATACCCTGTTCCCCAAACAACTTTATCCATCGTGGAAAATAGTTTTTAACTTTCAAGGATACATATTTTTAATACAATTATTAACAATCAGGTATGTAATTTATATTTTTTATGCATAATAAAGTACATAATTAAACATCACTCTATAATTAATCAAGGCATTAAAACCTGGAAGTGGCAAGAAGCTACTTTGCAGCGACATCCTGAGTTGGGGAGATTATTTATAAATAGCCTCATGGTGTTAGGACTGCTTTTCATTCCTGTCTCATTTTCTCCTGTTATTGCACAGGTCAACTGAGATGGCATGCAGCACTTGGATGTGTGCTTAAGAAGAATAATCAGAGGGCAGAAAACATTTAGTTTTTAAGTCTATTTCCTCAAACTACAGAATAGTAGAGAACATGCTGTGTTAGAAAATATTTTAAACCATTGTATAAATTATTTTCATTGTTTAATGAATGAAATTATTTTTTTAATTTCTTCCTCACTTCCATGTTTTAGGTTTTTACTCATAGCTCTCTATCAGGTTTCGGAGGCTATAAATGAGAATGGGAATTGACTGCCTATCTTTTTCTTAAGGAGCCACTGGTGGATTCAAACTGCCGAAGACACATAGTGTCTGGGTTAGCAGCACAATGTTCTATAAACTACGCCACCAGAGCTCTCTATTCTCTTAATAGAAGGGCATTATATATATAAAATTGAGGTTATATATAAATGTATAGGAGTAAGTTCATTTGAGCTGCTGAGAGAAAAATATAAGAAGACAAAAGTTAACCACAAGTAAAATCCATTTAAAAATAATCAGCTAGAATGGATTTTCCCCACAGATGCCTGTAAATTGCCCTAAATTGATGCTTCAGATTATTTATGCATTAAAAACATATAGTAAAGAAAATAGACAGTAAGCTATTTTTAATGGCTGTGAGGTGATAGTAAAAATAAGCATTTCCGATTCATCTAACTGCCTTATAGATCTTGGTATCTATGACAAACAGCCTTTATTTTTCTCCTTATTAATGTTGATATTTAAAATGTTATTAAAAATAATAACTGTAAGCATTTAATACATTTAATAGATACTGTGCTAAGGCATTTAGATATAACCATATATTTAACCTTGAAAATAGGTGTGTAAAAGGAGTCTTGTGCCATTATGTCACAGATAAGGAAAGTGAGACGCTGAGAAGTTAAGAGACTTACAGGCTAAGTCTGATTAAAAGTTTTTAAAAAGAAAAAAAATTGAAGAATGTAATTAGAATTTCACATGATGAGTAACTGGCTGGGGTTTGTCTTGGGAGCTAGTGTTGATGTCATGATGAAGAGGGTCCAGCACAGAATAGATGTCCTATACACCTAAATGAAATGGAAAGTTCCCAGCAGGCACTCTGTTAGTTTCTTCCTGGAGGAGTCAGAATGTCTGAGCTGATGATTGTACTGAAGGGAAAAGAGTCACTGCATTACCATACCTGTCAGGGAGAAGGATGGATAAGTACGGAGGAAAGGTTCACTGAGCTGCCCTCATCAGAAGTAATCATATTCCTTATTTTCAAGTAATGCCCCATTTGAGAGCAGATGCCAGCAGGTATTGATTGAGTGTTTCCTGAGAACCTATGACTGAACCCTGCAGGGGTTTACTAAATGTGGAGGCTCCTCAAAACACAAGCTATCTGATAACAGTGAATTGGACTTAACTGTATTACCTCCTATTTCCATGAATGCCCCAGGCACCTTGAGGGAGGAGCACAAAGGTGAGGCTGCTTCCACTTCTGGATCTTTTTACTGTCAGTCTTTGTGGTATCATGAAGTTGTTCTGCCCACGTGTGATAAATTCACCAGGCTGCCTGGCATTCTCAGAATGTACTATCCATCTTGAAACTTTCTATTTGTGTTTCATCTCTCTTTTATCTGGGAATTTCTTAATTTTTCCTTCAGAGTTAAGTGAAAAACCTCTGTGGAGGAAAAAAAAAATTCACTCATGATGCTCTGTCTGCTGTGTTCCTTTCACATCAGTGGATTTTCATCATGACACTTAACATTTACAGGTTGCTAGGACTTGTGAAACCTATACTTGGACCAAGAGGCAGTCGTCGGAACAGAGCAGGGTAACACTGCATTGTTCAAAATTGGGAAGGGTGTACGCCAGGGATGTGTCCTATCTCCATACCTTTTCAACCTGTATGCAGAGCAGATTATCCGGGAGGCTGGGCTCTATGAGGAGAATTGTGGCATCAGGATCGGTGGAAGATCTATTAACAATCTGCGTTATGCAGATGACACAACCCTGCTTGCTGAAACTGAGGAGGACCTCATGCACTTGCTGCAGAGGGTCAAGGACTGCAGCCTTCAGTATGGACTGAGGCTCAATGTCAAGAAGACAAAGATTCTCACCACTGGGCTAATTGGCAGCATCAGGATGGATGGTGAAGAGATTGAGATTGTTCACAGCTTCAGTTTGCTCGGCTCCATGGTCAACACTCTTGGCACCAGCAGCCAGGAAATGAAAAAACATATTGCGATGGGTAAGTTTGCTGTTCGGGACTTCTCTAAAGTACTCAAGAGCAATGGTGTGTCTCTGGAGACTAAGGTGCATCTGATACAGGCCATGGTCTCTGCAATCACTTGTTATGCATCAGAGAGTTGGACAATGACTAGGGAGGATAGGAGAATTGATGACTTTGGGCTGTGATGCTGGAGAAGAGTATTGAATGTTCAATGGACTGCCAAGAAAACAAACAGATTCATCCTGGAGAGGGTTAAACCAGGCTACTCCTTGAAGGCAAGGATTCTGGGGCTTCGTCTGACATATTTTGGACATGTTATAAGGAGGGACAGGTCCTTGGAGAGGGACATCATGCTTGGGATGGTGGAGGGACAGCGCAGGAGGGGAAGACCTTCTATGAGGTGGATTGATTCAGTGACTGGGGTAATCAGGATGGGTGTGTCAGAGTCAGTGCAATTGGCACAGTATAGAGCAGGGTTTAGGACTCTTGTACATAGGGTCACTATGAGTCACAAGTCACTCTATGGCACATAACAACAATAGGACTATAGCAGACCTTGGACCTGCATGGAAGAATATCCCAGGACTGAAACATCTTTCGTAAGCAAGTACATCCAGTCAATAAGGCAGTGACTTCTACCATGACAATGGCATTCATTTATCCTGATGCAGTGTCAGACACTGTATCAGGGAAGAGTGAAAGACTTGTTCTTTGTCTTCAAAGAGCCTAGAGTAGGCGATATCATAGTAAGAAGAACAGTGGTATTTGCCATGTCACCAAGAAGAAGCAAGGGTCTTTAGACTAGGATTCTGAAGCCTACCAGGAAGGATATTGGACTAGAGAGCATGAGTGCCAGGAAGACAACATTTTTGAGATCACCAGTAGACCTTACAGATTCTAGACTGTTGATTCTAACCCTTGGAATAGATACCACTAGAACAAGTCAAGGCGCAAGCTCTGCTTGGAACTATACTCTAAGAGGCAGAGGGAACATGAGCTCAGAACCATGAGCCCTTTCTTGGCATAGGCTTTACTTGGACAATAGAGGAAACTCCGGTACAAACTGAAATACTGTTTGCTTTGCTTCCTTATTTCTCTGAGATCTATCTTTTTGCATTCTAACACTGTAACTTAATAGCTATGAGATCATGAACAAACTTGTTAACCTTATCAAGCATAAGTGTTTTTCGTCTATATAGAAATTTAAATGAATTACTTCTTTCAGTAGACTCAGAAAGTTATATACTACTATTAAGAATGGGCAAACAACCTGAGGATAAAAGTTGGTATCCTAGGGCCCCAGGAACATAGTCTCTGGGCACATCAAGGTCAATGGTATACTGTACTCCACAAAAGCAATGTTATTCATCCTATTTAGTGTGTGGTAACTGATTCTTAACAGTCTCTGACTGGCCATCTAAGGTTCAATTCCAGTCTCTCTCTATCTGGAAGAAAGAAGAAGAAAGAAAATCAAAGATGTATAGAATCAATTGTTAGCATAGTCTGTAGGAGTTGTGCTGTTCAATGCACTTCTCTGGCAGTTCAAATCCACCAATAGATTGTAAATGTACAATCTCTTCCCATGTGATTTAAATCCTCCCAAAACCTCACTGGTGAGTTAGCTAAGAATTTGTTCTGATTTGCCAACATGAGCGAGTTTTGATAGCCTGATTTTGTTTTCTGGCATTCTAAACTCAAGTAAATATATTTTGAGATTTAAAATGCGAATACCATGTGTAAACACAAACAATAGGTAGCTGCTGTGGAGTTGACTATAAGTCAGGCTAACTGTTATGTACAACAGAGAGGCACATTGCCTGGTCCTGGGTCATCCTCATGATAACTGGAACATTCAGATCCATTGTTGGGACCACTGTGCTTATTCACTCCACTGATGGTTTCCCTCTGTGGCCCTTCTTTATACTTCTCCAAACATTATGACTCCCTCAAGAACTGATCCCTCTTTGTGATGTGTCCATGGTAACCAAGTTAGACAGTGTTCTGTCATGAGTCATAAGATTTTAATTTTTCTTTTTTGGAAGTAGATCACCAGGCCTTTCTTATTCTGGAAACTCTGCTGACACTTCTCTCCCATATGTGACCTGCTGGCATTTGAAATACTGATGAGATAGCTTTCAGCATCACAGAAAATATGCAAGCTGATACAGTATGAAACACTGACAGATGGGTAATGGGCTTTGTGCATGTTGTTGTTGTGAGGTCCTTTTGAGTCAGCTCCAACTTATAGCAAGCCTGTGTTCAACAAAAAGAAACCCTTCCCAATCCTGGATCCTGTGCCATCCTCACAATTATGGTGTGTATACACTTTATTGGGAGGTATTGGAAATGATTGTGTAGTCTCTAGCCTTCCAACAAAGAATATGTTTCAGCCTAGTAAATGAACTGTTGAACTCCTGCTTCCCCATGAATCCACTTATCCTCTCATTTATTTCGTCCATATCAATGTGAGTGAATAAGACAAAGAGCACATCACAGATGTCTTCTAAATTGTTTAAAACAGTAAAAAAGTCTTTGTACATTCTCTTATTTTCACTGATTGCATCAATATACAACTAAGATATAGGTGATCCATTGATTTCAATTTAATTTGTCACAAACGCTGCTGTCCATTTTCAGTAGATTTCTGACTCTAGTAATCAGAAATAGGCAGGCATCTGCCAACTTGTTATTTTCTGTAAAGATAATATATGTCCACAGAGCATGCAGATTTGTATTCATAAACATCAGCATATATGTTTATGAGCTGTTATGTCAGGAGCACTGGAAAATGTGATAAATATTAATTTCAAGGGTGGTATTTTGTCAGAATTTTTAGAATCAGCATTTCATGCTTTTGTTTGTGCCCTTGAAGTCTACTAAGTGATGGAAATAATATTCTGTGCGCTTTAACAGGGTCATGTTCTTATATTCAGAAGTCTGCCAATATTTTATTTTTCTACATGGTGGAATTCTACTGTTGATTACTAAACAGCTGTGTTTCCTGGCTTTTGACTATGTATGTCTAGTACTCATGGTTATGTGGAAGGAAGATATGTGGGTTTTACTTAATTTCTTTGCTTTTTTCTTTTTTCTTTTTTTATTTACAAGTCAGTACTCACTGTCAATAGATCACAAAGAAACAAGAAAATGGTAGTCTATAAATTTTAAAAAGAAGTGGTGTTCTGAGAACTTTAGTATGTTACATATGTGCTCTTGAACAATCCTTATTCTTTGTGTCTGTGGAGTTTTTAATATAGAGGAAGGAAACATTGATAAGTATTTATTTTATTTACACTAGTAAGGAATTTATCTAAATTGACTGAGTTTTTGTTTTGCTTGTTTGGTTGGCTTTTTCCAATTAAAAGTTTCCAGCCTCTGGTTGAAAACTGTTCCCTTTTTTTCTATCGGCATTTAAAAATGGTATTTCAAAAGCCCATAAGAAGGCTGTGTTGGAAGACTCCTTGAATGTACATTATATAGACACACGGTTACTTGATAAAGAAACCTTAATCAAAGGACCACAGAAAGATTCTAGCTTTTCTATTTACTACAATGCAGAGATGTTGGCAGGAACTCTGATGAAGGAAAGAGAACTGCTGGCAGAAATAAATCAAACAGCTTACTGCCATTAAGTCAGAACCAACTCATAGATGACTCTCCATTTGCTTTCTGAAGCTGTAAATTGCCTGGGAGGAGATTACTCACCTTCCTCCCCTAGAGACACTGGTGGATTTGAACTACCAGGATGCTTTAGGGTTAGCAGTACAGCTACCTGTGAATTATGCCATCAGAGAAGGTCCTTTGGGTTTTTGCAATGAATGAGATTCTTTTCTGATTGTTGCATGATTTCACCGTTAATAATACACTTTCGTAAGCGTTCTGACTCTAGAACAGACTAGAGTAACACACAGGGTAGAGACGTTGAAGTCTGAAAGAGAAAGATTGTGTTTGTATTTATTGTGTCTGTGGAAGTGCAGAGAATTCAGTGTTGCTGCAATATAATGTGTAAGGCAAAGAAACAGGAGACATAACTGAATCAGTAAATAGAGGTCAAATTGTGGAATGCCTTACAAATGTTAAGTCATTGGAAGATTTTTAAACTCCAGAGTGATGTGATTAGATCAGCAGGGGAATCATTTGGTCAACAGTGTGGAAGATGAATTGAAGGAGGGTGAGACCACAGACATCAGACCATTCTGGACCTTAATGCAGACATGCACTGAGGAAAGACATGGATCTGAACTAAGGCTGAAGGAGCAAACTGAGCTGGTTTGTAAAAATACTTTTTCTGGCCCATGTTTTATTTAATAGTTTGCACAAATTATTCAAGATAAATAAGTTTTAGTCCTCATCTTCTTCCTCCTCTTCATCCTGGTTAATTTGAAAGTAATGTCATTCATTGCTTTCTTTGCTGTAAGCCACTAAGCCAATCAATCATGTAGATTATTCTTCAAATATTTTTTGGTGAGATATTTCAAATACCTTTTGGAAAAAGGTGCCTCAGAGATTACAGTTATCTTGTTCTTGCTTCTTTCGATGGTTACAACTCCTTCACCAAGACTACCAGCCTTTCCATTAACCTTGATTCTTTCTTGAAGAAATTGCTCAAAATTAGCAGCATCCATGATTCTATCTTCTACCAGATGGATACAGTCAAAAGTGAACCTCGGAATCTGCCTCTTTTTTTACCTCCTTCGCCACAGGTTTTTTCCACAGGTGCCATGGTGGCAGCAAAGTCAGAAATAGGTGGATTGTAAAATATTTTAACTATAGAGTTGGCATGACGATGGCTTCCTAGATACAGTGACAGCCAGGTGGTACTTGGGTTCCAGATTGGCCCTTTAGTTCAGTGCCGCTCCACGAGATCCTGGATGCCCTCGCCTTCACGACACTCTCCCTAGTCCAGCTCAGTGAAAGATCTCAGTTCTACAACAATTCCATTGCATCTTCTTTAGCTCATACTCATTCTGTGTCTGGAATGACAGTTCTTTGTATGCAAAACCATCTTTTTTTATCAAATTGACCTTTGCCAGGATAAAGATTTTTAATCCCCAGTAGAGGCTAATTTTCTTAAGTAATATATGTTCATTTTCCCTTGTGATACAAGCATATTTGGGATGGTTCATTTTTTTTTTTCTAGGCTATATATGAAATTGTTTTTAAAGAATTGGTCTCAGGGTATGGAGAGCCACTTATGCCTCATTAGTTGACCACTCTAATTGTTAATCATTTTCTAATTTCTTTTAATTTGCTAATTTCCCTACATCTCAAGATCATCTTTTGCAACTGCCTCAGCAACCTTAAGCTAAATACAAAGATATTATGCTAATTATACTAGGTGTATTAGAGCTAATCTCTCTGTCCAGCTTTCCTATTGTTAGACTCGGTGAAGCCAGCAACTCGTTGTGACTTGCTGTACAACTGAACTAACCATCGCCCCATGTCCTGCTCAATATTCATAGTCCTGGATACGTCTGAGTCCGTTGATGTGGATAATGTCTATGTTAAATGCCTTCCATCTTAGGGGATGGATTCTCCAGATATTTCTGTTTCTAAGGGATAGTCTTCACTCTCTCATTGCTGGTGAATAAAAGCTGACTCAGATCTGACCCTCCATTTGATTTCTGAGACTTTAAGTCACATTGCATTACATTGTCCATCTTTCTCCTGTTCAGCTGTTTGTAGATCCAAATCACTAGGAAGGCAGAGCCTTTGGTTTAGCAGCATAGTTCCCTGTGTCCGAGGCTGCCAGCTCTCTCAAAAGACATTTGGTTGATCCAGTGTTTGTTTTGCATGAGGAAACACTGGTTATACATTTGTACCTTCATTTCTATAAAGAGTTGTGCTGCCAACCCAAAATCATGTGGTTCAAGTCCATCAGCTGCTCTGTGAAAGAAAGATAAGCAATCTTCTCTTGAATGATTTGCTGCCTCTGAAAACTCACTGGAGGGTCTGCTATAAGTTGTTGCTACCTGAATGGTACATAACAAAAACAGCAAGTGATCCTGTGATCCATCTTATAGAATTCTTATGATGTATGAAAAGCACATCTAAAAAGGTTCTGAGTAGTGAAAAGAATCCTTTTTCACTCCAACGCAGGAAACCAAGGCTACATCCCTGCACCTTCGGACTTCCTTGTAGCTATCTGTAAAGTGAGTCTAGAACTTTCTATAAAGATTTACCACTATCTAAGTGCTATTAGGTATATTAAAATGAGCTGAACAAACCTAGTGATAGCCCCACTACCACTTTAATTGAAGTAAATGATACCTAACTTCATCATGTCTGAATTGGAATATTGCAAGGGCAGGAAAACCCTGAATACAGAAGGAAAAGAAATAAGAGTAACTAAAACCAACTACTTAAGCAAACAATAACAGTAAGACAAAAGAACAGATGGCGTAGGTCCAGAGGTTGTTGAGAAGAAGGCTAAGTACAAAGCACAGGATCCAAAGGTATGGCCTTAGAGAGCAGGTGGCCATCCAAGCAGTCAGATGGCGTGGGGGATGGGGCCATGATGACCACAGCAGGCCTGCAATGAAAAAGCAAAGGAGGAACCCTGGGGCATGTCATGCTCAGAAGTCAGAATCAGGGAAGTCTGTCAGGGATTAGCAGGGTCCTGGCCACCTGCCTGGGTTCATACATAGGGCAGAGATTAAAAAGGGAAAAGAGGAGGGAGGTAAACAAGAGCAAAAAGGGCTCCAGGTTTGGAGAGCCTGACATATTAGGCAGGTCTCCAAAGGAGAGAGATTCAGGCAGAGAAGAGCAAGACAGAAGGTGAGTTCGCAGAACTGGGGCACCAGGTGGGGACCGAGTTGCAGAAGCGCAATTATAAGAACTGGGACAAAAGGTTAGAGCTGGACTAATAGAAGGTAGGTTAATGCAGGCACCTCAGATTTTAGAGTTTGGGATGCTCTAGGGTCGCCTCTATCTCACAGCTTTGCAGAACAGTAGTTTCTACTCCCCTTCAGGAGTTTACCCATAACTGATAAACTCCCTTCTCTCCTTTCTCTTCCTCTCCCCTCCACACTCCTTCTCTTTGTCTTCATCAGTTTCATGAAGAACTTGAAAAATGCAGAATATAAATGAATACTATCTGGCCTCTGTAGAAAAGGACAAGATACAGGAAAATGTGACACAACATAATGTGATAAAAGCAGCATAGAGGTGAACAAAGTACAGAAAAGGTGTTTAGTGCCAAGCTACTTCTTCTGAGGCCCTGTGAGGAAGGCGTCCCAGTGGTGGTAGTCTTTAAGAAGAGCTTTGAAGGGCAGGTAGCCTTTTACAAGGTTGAGTTATGGGTAATGGCTGAGAGAATTATATTTGTGTGTAAATGTGGAGTTGACAAAAGAATGAATGTATTTAGGAAACAAAGAGTTTAATGTGGTGATAACTGAGACAGATGGGGCTAGTTGTCAGAGATCTCGGAGGGAAATAATTAGGGAATTTTCAGAAAGCAAATAGCCCTGGAGTTGATTGTAAGGGAGATGACACTCTTGGTAGTAAAAGGGAAGATGGATAGGGTGGTAGCAGTGAGACCAAAAGGGAGCCCAGTGTTCCTGAGACCGGGTGAGAGTTGACAGGGACAGGATCAATTTGTAAGTAAAGATGAGAAAGAACAGTCAGATTCAAGGGAATTAAGCTAGAGATCCATAAAGCAGCCACTGAGCTAGCTTACAATCAATTTCCAGGAGTCAGGAGTAGACAACTAGCAAACAGAGAATTGAGTCTTTTGCTCTCAAGGAGTCACTGGTTACTCTAAAAATACCACATTGATGCATTCCATGTTCCTTCTTCATGCTTTAGTTTTCTTCCCAACATTTTCTAGTAGATATCACATTATATCATATCATATCATCTTACATCATATATTTATTGATTTTGTTGTTGGTCTCCTTTACGTCAAATGTGGCAAAGAAAACAGTAATGATTTTATCCTTTTTCTAATGACTGTTTATCCTCTTTATTTCCTGAAATACACCTTGAAATACATCAGAGTAAATATTTTATAATTAGTTCATGGTATCAAGATGCCAATTGAATATGACCAAATCTTCCAGCAAGTTAAGACTTAAAATTGTAGAATATTTGATATAAAAGAAATCCTAAAGGCTGACCCCATAATTTTACAGAAGATGGAATGATTTATTCAAGGTTACACACAGAGGCCATAAGACAGAGATAATAGGATGTGAAGGCTCCATGATTGTGTGGAGATTGGTCTCCAAGAGGCTTACTGGCATGGAGGATAAAAAGATCAAAGTGAAGATGCTATGGTCTGGCTATACAAAGAACCAGTCAGCTACAGGCCAGTGCTCATGTGATCTAAGTGAAATTTATCCAACATAAAATTAGTTAATCGTGTAATCCTTTGTAACCATAGAACTGAAACAATTCTTCTCTTTTGTTCTTTCACAAATGTTATTTGATTTTCATCTTCTTCCTGTTCCCATTTGTAAATTTCCTTCCCTCCCTACTGTTACAGATGGAAAAATAAGCATTCATTTTATCTGAACTTAGATGTATACACACACACACTCTGCCCTTCTCCATTATATTATAGTGTTCCAGTTTCGTTCCTTTTGTCTTTCTGCTTCAGGAAACAATAAAAACCACTGGTCTACTATATGTGAACAACATTTAGTTATTTTTCCTAGGTAGATATGTTAAAAGATTCTAAAAGTGTGAGGATTTGGAAATGGTAGGAAAGGTTATATAATCACCTTATATTTCACCTGTCATCCTCTTACTTCATTTATTATATAAACCTACATTTCCTTAGCACCTATGAATTATACAGCATTGGGCTGGTAAAAGTACAAAACAAATCAAGAAGTTTACAACTTGGTCAGAGAAAAGTGCCAAGAAACTGCACTGGAATCCCAAAAGCTTGCAGTTCGAGGCCACCAGCTGCTCCACAGGAGAAGGATGGACAGTCTCCTCCCATGCGATCAAACTGTCTCTCAAATCCCTCCGGAGGGTCTGCTATGGGTCAGTTCCGACTCTATGGTAAACAACAAAACAATTTAAATTACATATTTATTGATGTCACTCAACAAAAAATTATGCAGCAGCTATTTTGTATTCAGGTATTGTTTAAGTAATGAGGATCTAGTAGGAAATAAGAAAAATACAGGCCCTGCCCTGGTGGAAATTACGTGGAATGGAGGAAGCAACCATTAAGCAATTATTACATATGTTACAATGGAAAAGTGTGAGGTTATCAAGAAACTTTTTAAATGATGTTATAGGGAGATGCAGGATGCCAATTTTCCTTAAGAATAAAGGACACTGCTTCAAAGATGTTATCTTTGAGTTGTACTCTGAAAGAAAAGTGTAGATAGGGAAGATCCAGGCAGAGGGAACATCATGGATGCCATCGAGTTGACTAAGGCTCATGATGACCTTGTGAACAACAGACCAGAACCTTTCCTTACTCTCCTATGCCATTATCACAAACTCTGCTCTGCTCAAGCTCATAGTTACAGTTACTTTGTCAATCCACTTAAAGGGTATTCCTCTTTTTCACTGTCCCTCTACCTCTCACAGCATGAGTTTTAAGGACTGGTCTTTCCTGACAGCAAGCCCAAAGTACATGAGACAAAGTTCCACCACGATATTTGCTTCTAAGAAGCACCTTGGTTGCACTGCCTCTGAGATAGATGCATTCCTTTGGCGATTCATGGTATAGACAATAATCTTTGCCAACACCACAATTGAAAGATATTCATTCTTCTTCAGTTTTCCCTATTCCAATGTAGAGAAAGCATTCCTTATTAAAAGATTAGAAGAAGGCAATATGATAAAAAGCAAAGGAGAAAAT
>NW_006399913.1:6555214-6556214 GCF_000299155.1 Elephantulus edwardii
CATCAATTCTCCTTCTATCCTCCTTGGTCATTGTCCAACTCTCTGATGCACAACAAGTGATTGAGAAGACCATGGCCTGTATCAGATGCACCTTAGTCTCCAGAGAGACACCATTCAGACAATAAAATACATGTTTCTTTAATGAAATATATCCATTTCAACTCACCTTAATAGCTCACTCAGAGAACACAAGTATTAAATAAGAAGTGTTTTTTAAAAGTACTGGACAAACTTAAGTGTACTTACCATGATATTCTAATCATAATTCAAATGCTACTTTTTTATACATAAATTTCCCGTCTTTTCAAATAATTTATATGCCTCAAGGGTAGGGAAAATGCCATATGTGTGTTTAGCCCTCTATATATGATCTCCAGGTCCAATGATTAAAATATTCATTCACTATAGTGCAGGAGGGGAAGACCCTCAATGAGATGGATTGATTCAGTGACTGGGGTAATCGGAATGGGTGTGTTGAAAACAGTGTGATTGGCACAGGACAGAGCAGAATTTAGGACTGTTGTACATAGGCTCGCTATGAGTTGCAAGCAACTCGACAGCACATAACAACAACAACAACAACCACAATCAAAAGGTCAGTGGTTTAAATCCAGTAGCTGCTCCATGCTTGATTGATGAGACAATCTGCTTCTGTTAAGATGTACAGTCTTGGAAACATTATGAGGACAGATCTACTCTGCCCTATAGTTTCACTGTAAGTCAGAACCAACCAGCAGGATCTCCAAGCATAGGTTGTTAAGATGTAGAGCTTCTATACTATATTTAAAGACAGTAGAGAAGTTGCTTAAAGAAGTTAAGGGGGAAGGGGTGGACAGGGAGAAAAGGGCAACAGTGAATGAATGGAAATCCAAAATCTCTGTAAATGTTCATTAAAATTAATAAAATAACTTGTTAGTTAAATTTGTGTCTTCTAGGCTGCAACACCTCCATGATACATCTTCAAGGATATGAACATGTACGGCTAAGCACAATTGATAAC
>NW_006399913.1:6556314-6564819 GCF_000299155.1 Elephantulus edwardii
GACCACATCAAGGTTCTTTTTGTACTTGTTCCCTAGAACCACAGGAAAACACTGAAAGAAAGGTTATTCACACAAGATACCGTGATTTGAAGTTAGGAGAATGGACTGGAGCATGGCAAAAGTAGATGAGGTGGAAAATAATAAAGATGAAAGAGATATAGAAAGATCGCAAATGGTAATTCATAATAGAAGATTACTTTCTGCCCAGAATGTTGAAAGACCATTAATGGGAGTAATGATGGCTTTGGACCTGGGCATTGAAAAAAGTATAGAGTCAGGAATGTGAAAATGGGAGTGGGAACTCTGAATTACTAAGGCTCTTTTCAGCAAAAGACCAGCGTGTGATAAGTCAGGAGAAGAAATCAAAAGTCGACAATATGGGAGGAGGATGGGGAGAGAACAAACCAGTAATTCTGGCTTATTAGACAATAATTCTGGAGTATTAGACAATCATTTTAATTAAATAAGTAGCAAATAGACTTAAAATTCGAGCTGAGAGTATGGAAGACTTTGTGTCTTACACTATTTGAAGGTCATTGTGTAAACAAATACACAAAGGAAGTTATGGTGACCTGTTGTTGATTGCCATCAAGTGGAGCATGACTCACAGCGACCCTATAAACAAAAGGACCCTATGAACAAAAGGCCTAAAGCCTTTCTGTACCAATTGTCATTTATCAAAGTTCACAGAGTTTCCCAAGGCAATGGGAAATTGTGCTGCTAACCTAAAGTTCATCCATCTCTGGAATAGGCAGTCTCCTACAGTGTGCTTTATAGCCTCAGAAACCCAAAGGTGTGTCAGCTTTGAGTAGGCTCCAGTTCAACACCAGTAAGTTTTTAAGTGTGTTGTAACAAGAGCCCTTTGGTAACTGTGAGCCACAAGTACATGTGTACAGGTTTCTCAAGGAGATTAATCAAGCAACAAAGTCCATAGAAATTGGATTGGAAAAAATAGAAGTTGGAAGGAATTAGAACAGTTGGGAGGCAAGAACAAGAGATGTAACTAAAATAAATTATGCCTTGAGTGTGGGTGATGGTCCTAGGAACTAAACAGAATTTTAAAAGTATCAAAAGATTCAAAAGACATGAATTAAGTATATTTCATGTTGTTGTTGTTATTATGTGCCGTCGAGTCACTTGTGACTCATAGCGACCCTATGTACAACAGCCCTAAACTCTGCTCTGTCCTGTGCCAATCGCACTGTCTCGACACTCCCATCCCGATTATCCCAGTCACTGAATCAATCTACCTCATAGAGGGCCTTCCCCTCCTGTGCCGTCCCTCCACCCTCCCAAGCATGAGGTCCCTCTCCAAGGACCAGTCTCTCCTCGCAACATGTCCAAAGTATGTTAGACGGAGCCTCTGAATCCTTGCCTCCAAGGAGCCACCTGGTGTAACCCTTTCCAGGACGAATCTGTTTGTTTTCCTAGCAGTCCGTGGTATTCTCAATACCCTTCTCCAGCACCACAGCTCAAAGGCATCAATTCTCCTTCTATGCTCTTTGGTCATTGTCCAACTCTCTAATGCATAACAAGTGATTGCGAAGACCATGGCCTGTATCAAATGCACTTTAGTCTCCAGAGAGACACCATTTCTCTTCAGTACTTTGGAGAGATTCCTAACAGCAGACTTTCCCATGGCAATGCACCTTTTAATTTCTTGGCTACTGGTGCCAAGAGTGTTGACTGTGGAGCCAAGCAGACTAAAGCTGTGTACAATCTCAATCTCTTCAACATCCATCCTGATGCTGCCAATTGGTCCAGTGGTGAGAATCTTTGTCTTCTTGACATTGAGACTCAATCCATATTGTAGGCTGCAGTCCTTGACACTCTGCAGCAGGCGCTTCAGGTCCTCCTCAGTTTCAGCAAGCAGAGTTGTGTCATCCGCATAACGCAGATTGTTGATAAATCGTCCACCAATCTTGACCCCACATTTCTCCTCATAGAGCCCAGCCTCCCGGATAATCTGTTCTACATATAGGTTGAAAAGGTATGGAGATAGGATGCATCCCTGGCATTATATAATTTTATTTTGTTGTGTATATGATTATATGAGGGAGATTATAAAGTTGGCCCGGGATACAGATTGATAGCCACGTGATATCTTGCCACATGCTTTTGAATAGTCATGCCATAACTATTGCAGTTTTTGGGTGACTCCCAAATGGACTGGGTTTTAAATGTTAACCTACTATTACCGTCAATTTCAATTAGCTATCAACAGAGCCATCTGTTCCTACTGACAGAGGACATCTTCTCGAGAATGAATTGGAGAATGGTGAAATATTAGATGTTTTAAAAACCCAGACTAAAACATCAGAACTATTTTTCATTTATTGACATGTCAACCTTATAATGACAGTGAACAACATTGTTGGTGTTATGTGCCATCAAATCTAATGAGACTCACGGGGACCCTACATACCACAGCTCTGAATCCTGCCCTATTACTATCTCCAACACACCTAACCCAATTGTCCCAGTTTCTGTGTCAATTTATCTCCTCCTGGGTCTTCCTATCCTGCACTGTCCCTTCACCCTTCCAAGAAGGATGCCTTTCTCCAAGGACTGGTCCGTACTGAGTAAACAGTATACTACCTTACTGTTTTGTATCTATCAGTAATGCATGCTGAGGTGCTAGAAGAGGTTAACATGGACTGTAAAGGTTAAGATTAAGTGTCAATTTTACTTGATATGATTCTCATTTATTTGGAAGTTATGGAATAATGTAATTTAGCAATTATTTAATCATCTTTTATTTTATAAGATGATATGGTCATCCTTTATTTTAATATAATATTGATTTTTTCGTAATGACCTGAAATTTGGAAACTATGTCAATAAATGAGGAGTGGATGCATAGCTGTCTGGGTCCTACCTTCCCCCCCTGAAAAAAAAAAGTGGAATAGAGAAATACTTATCCTTTTCTCTTCTGTGAAGCTGATGTAAGATACATAGGATATGTATTACTTTATACTGCTTGCTGAAACTGAAGACCTGAAGTGCTTGCTGCAGAAGGTCAAGGACTGTAGTGTTCAATATGGATTGAAGCTCAACATCAAGAAGACAAAGATTCTTACCACTGGGTCAGTTGAGTACACTATGATGGTTGGAGAAGAGATTGAGGTTGTTAACAAGTACAGCTTGCTCAGCTCTGTAATCAAAAACACCAGCAGTCAGGAAATCAAAAGATGGATTGCATTGTGAAAACCTGCAGTTAGGGATCTCAACAGATTACTGAAAAGCAGGATTATCAGTCTAGAGACTAAGGTGTGTGTAATCCAGGCCATGGTCTTTGCAATTACTTGTTATGCTTCATACAGCTGGAGAATGACTAAGGGTGACAGAAAAACTAATGCCTTCAAATTGTCTTGAACATACCATGAACCATCAAGAAAACAAACAAGTCTGTCTTCGAGAGGGAGAAACCAAGATTCTACTAGGAGGCTAGGATTTTGAAGCTCTGCCTCACATTTTGGGCATGTGCCCAGGAGAGTCTGGTCCTTAGAGAACGACATTATACTTGGAAGAGTGGATGGACAGCTGAGGAGAGGAAGACTTCAGATGAGATGCACTGATAAAGTAACTGGGGCAATAGGGTTTGGTGTGTTGGAATTAATGAAACTGGCTCAGGACAGGGCAGAGTTCAGAGCTGCTGTACATAGGGTAACTATGGATTGCAACTGAATCGATGGCATATAACAACATTTTTTAAAAACTGAAAGACTAATTGAAAATTATTTTAAAATTGGAATGAGAAATGTAACTAGTGGGGGGAAATTACTGTACTTAGAATAAAAATGCAAGTTTTGAATTTAATTTCTTCATTTTTTATCAGTACAATCTGTGTTGTCATATATTATTTTAGAGGATTGATTTTCCCATGTGTAAAATAAAGATAAAAAAACTAAGAGTGATTTAATGCATATATAGTTACACACCAGTGCATATTAGTATGTATTTCTCTCTTTTTTCCTCTATATTTTAAAAATGTTTTGTTGAAAAGTGCTCCCAGAGAACTGAGGTTTTGGTAACTGATGGATGCCAGAAAGAAATGGCTTATCTGAAGACTCCAGATATTAGGAAGAAACAATGCAAAGTATTACTGTTGTTTGAGTTTACCTTAAAAATATAATTTTGATAATATATGGACTACTCCACAGATCACCTCCAAGTAAATAAAGATTCTCACCCCCAGGCCAAGTGACAGCACCATGCTAGATGAGGAAGAGATTGAGATTGTGATAATTTCAGTTTACTTGAATGCACAATCAAGACTCTTAGCATCGGCAGTCAGGAAATCAAAAGACAAATTGCACTGGGGAAGTCTACTGTCAGGAACCCCCTCAGAATAGTGAAGAGAAACGATGTCAGTCTAGACTCTAAGGTAGACCTGATCCATTCTATGGTCTTTGCAATTACATGCTTTCCATCAGAGAGCTAGATAATAACTAAGGATTACAAAAGAAAATTTGATGTCATTGAGTTGTAGTGCTAGAAAAGAATATTGAACATACCCCAAACTGCCAAGAGGACAAACAGTCTGTCCTAGAGAGGATAAAACCAGGTTGTTCCTTGGAGGCAAGGATTTTTAAACTCTGTCTGACATAGTTGAGGCATGCTGCCAGGAGAGACCAGTCCTTAGAGAGGTACATCATGCTTGGAAGGGTGAAGGGCCAGTGTAAGAAAGGAAGACCATGTATGAGATAGACTGACACAGTGACTGGGGTAATGGGGTTAGTTGTGTCACAGAACTTGAATTTGGCTCAGGGTAGGACAGGGTTCAGAGCTATTGTTCATGGAGTTGATATGAGTTGATAGAAAAGTACACTTAATGCTACCTAACTTCATATTAGTGTTTATATGTTAAGAAAGTTCATCTGCTTCAGAGTAGCCTACATGAAAATGATAGATGGTTGATATAAAAATGGCTTTGTTCTTTTTAAAGTCATATCTGTAGCTGGAGAGTAGAAAATGAGCTTTGGGGGTCATCACCTAAAATAATCCTGTTACTAAGTAAAAAATTAAGTTTAAAACCAGGTCTAGGTTCATATATTTTTCCTTCTGCCAGAACTTGTATCTATACTATAATAAGCCAGAGCACCAAAGAAATCCTCAATGAAACCATTTTGACAGTGGGAGCAGAGGAGATTCATTTATCCAACAGCTATTTTTAGAATACCTACCAAGTGTTAGTCACTCTGGAAATGTAAAACAGAAGCAGACCTTGTCCTCATTGAAGGATCAGTCTAGTAGAGATGAAGGACATTAATATTCACAAAAATATATAATTGCATATTTTCTGAGATAAAAATGGTACAGGACACTATGAGAGTATGCAATATGACTTTAAGTTAGCCTTTGAAGAGTTTGCTGTTTTCTTTATTATACTTTGCATCTCATTTTCAACACTGAAAGCCAGTTTGTGGTTACTCCTTGGAGGTCAGAATGACCAGAGGTTTGTTCACTAAATAAATTTCTCACTATGTGACCTTAGGAAAGTTACTTTAATTTCTCTAAAGGATTTCTTTTCCTCTAGGGCCTCAGATAACTTAAAATGGTTCCATTTTAGTGGATAGAAACAAAGGAAGTGTATGTGTCGCAGACTTTCCCTTATTTCTGACAATCTGATGGAACCAGTTAGAACTAGATCAAAGTCTTGGTTTCCTCAGCCATAAAATGAAAGCAAAAGCAGTGGAGGCAGGAGTTTGAGAGGAAAGAAAAACAAAATGTATAAATTAGGGTTAAACTGACAAATATTTGGAACTGCATTTTGCACATTAAATGCTCAGTGGATATTAATCACTTTAGTCTTTAAAGACTATCCCCTTAAGGGGGATAGGAAGATGAGGAGTGATTTGTTTATTTTGTATTGTTGTTGTTGTTGTTATGTGTTGTCAAGTTGCTTTCTACTCATAGCGACCCTATGTACAATAGCCCTAACCCCCACTCTATCCTGTGCCAAACTTATTGTCTCTGACACACCTACTCCCATTAACTCAATCACTGAATCAATCCATTTCATCGAGGATCTTCCTCTCCTGTGCTGTTTCTCATCCTCCCAAGTAGGACATCCCTCTCAAAGGACTGGTCCCTCCTTGCAACATGTCAGTATGTCAGGTGAAGCTTCAGAATCCTAGCCTCCAAGAAGCAGCCTCGTTTAACCCTCTCCGGGATAAACTGTTCATCCTCTCAGCAGTCCATGGTATATTCAACTCTCTTCTCCAACACCACAGCTCAAAGGCATCAATTCTCCTATCATCCTTAGTCACTGTCCAGCTCTCTGATGCATACCAAGTGACTGGATATACCATGGCCTGTAGAAGTCGCACCTTAATCTCCATACTGACATCATAGCTTTTCAGTACTTTGGAGAGGCCTCTGACAGCAGACTTTCCCAATTAGCTGGGACAAATATAAAGTCAGTAATTCAAGATTTTGTACTTTTGAGTCTCTATTATTTGTTACTAAAACTTAAACACATTCTAATTATAACAAAAATAGAGAAAATCTCGGAACAGAAAGACATATCTAAAGTCTGTTCAATGTATTTTTTACTAGAAGTACAGAGATATTTTACAAGAAAGGATATAGTATCGATTGAAAGGATGAAGCTTACTTTAGAATTCTGTTCTATAGTTTTGGTTATAAAGCAGTGGCAATCCTAAACTTTCTAAACAAGCATTGATAAAGAATTTTCCAAAGGAGGACTTGTCTGTTAGATGGGCACAAAAATATAAGAAGACATGCCAAAGTTACAAGCTCACTAACATTGAGGTCCTGAAAGATACGCATACACTGATAAACAGAACTTTGAATAATGTAAGCATTCCTTGCTTCCATTCTTATGTTTACCTTTTTTATGAACTATATTATCTAATTAGTCTTTATGAGACACCGTTTCTTTGTATAAAAAGGTTGTTGCTGTAGTTAGGTGAAGGTGAGTCAAGTATGACTCCTAGTCACTCTATGAACAACAGATTGGAAACTTGGCCTATCTTGTACCTATTTCATCATCACTAATATACTTGAGCCTATTGTTAAAGTAGATGTGTCAATTCATCTCGTTGAATGTCTTCTCTTTCACTGACTCTCCACTTTTCCAAGCATGATGTTGGAACCAACCCATGGCTGATCCTCTAACGGTTTTCAGAGGCAGTTAATCATCTGAGAGGAAGTTGCCCATTCTTCTCCCATCAAGCAACTGGTGGAATTGAAACGTGTGCCTTGGGAATTGCAATGCAGCTTCTTACCACTTAGGGACGAAGGCTCCCTTTTCAAAGACAAGCCCCACCTAAATACATACCCAAAGAATGTGAGACAAAACTTCTCCATGCCTTCCTCCAAGGAGCACCCTGCTTGTACTTTCTCTAAAACATAATTGTTTTTTCTCTTGACAGTCCATGGGATATTCAGTACTCAGATCCACTGCCACAACTTAAAGGCATCAATTCTTCTGTGAGCCTTGTTCACTGTTTAACGTTTAGATGCATTGCAAGAAATTGAATCAGGTGCATTTTAGCCTTTAACATTATTGCTCTTTAGAACTTTAGAGAGGTCCTTGATAGAAAATTTTCCCAATGAAATGTGTCTTCTGTATCTTGACCGCTGTTCTCAAGGGTTTTGGATCATGGATCTAAGCAAGACAAAATCATTGACCACTTCAGTCTTTTCTCCATCTATCATGATGCTCCCCATTTTCCCAGTGGTGAGGATTTTTGTTTTCTTGATTTTGAAATATATAATGCTTACTGATAGTTATAGTCCTTGATCACATTCAGCAAGTAGGGTCATCTGTATAATATAAGTTGTTCATGAGTCTTCCTCTGACCCTGATGTCACATTCCTCCTCATAAAGTTCAGCTTCTTGAGTGATTTGCTCAGCATACATATTAAACAATGTGGAGAAAGGATACAGCCCTCATGTACACCTTTCTTGATTTTAAGCCACCCAGTAGTCCCTTCTCTGTTTGTACAACCACCTCTTAGGTTTTGCATGAGCACAATTAAGTGCTCTAGAACTCCCATTCTTCTCAATGCTAACCATAATTTGTTATGATTTACACAGATGCTTTTGCATGGTCAATAAAGCATAGATGAACATCCTTCTGGTATTCTCTGCTTTCAGTTAAAATCCATCTGACATTAGCAATTGTATCCCTGGTGCACAGCCTCTTCTAAATCCAGCTTGAACTTGGGGCAGTCTCTGTTACTATACTGTTCTGGCCATTTTGGGAGAATCCTTATCAAGATTTTGCATGCATGACATATTAATGATAATGTTCTACAATTTCCACATTTTATTTCATCACTTTTCTCGAGAATGGGAATAAATATGAATCTTTCTAGTCAGTTAACCAGGTAGCTGTCTTCCAAATTTCCTGACACAGACAGGATAATATCACTTTATATGTTGTTGTTGTTGTTGTTATGTGCCGTCGAGTCGCTTGTGACTCATAGCGACCCTATGTACAACAGCCCTAAACTCCGCTCTGTCCTGTGCCA
>NW_006399913.1:6566449-6580219 GCF_000299155.1 Elephantulus edwardii
AATTAATAAAATAAAATTTAAAAAGAAGTTAAAGAGCACACCCATTCTAGCGGACAATGTAGTGCTAGACAAGCAAGGGCAGACTTAGTAGTCAAAGACGTAGCTAGAAATGAAGGATTACATTTATTAAGCAATAGTTGCAGGCTTATCAGTGCTGTAGACTGAAGTTCAAGCTAAGACACTAAACAAAGAATAGTCTTCTTCCACTTAACTTTTATATACAGGATGAACTTACTCTGTCAGAGGACACAAAGTGTCACCATGGCTCCTCTTCTCTAGAGCCCACTATCCAGTGAATGAGCAGATCAACAAGCATAGAGTGCAGCTGGAGAAGCTTTAAGTTATATCTGCTTGGGGGCAATATGATTAAAAAGGAAGATCTGGAAGGCTTCTAAGGAGGGTAGAATGTGAGTGGAGGAGAAGTAGCACCAGCAGTGAAAGGTAATAGAAAGGAAGAGGCATTTTCTTATTTACAAAAAAAAAAAAAAAACCAAAAAACAAAAAACAACAAAACCCCTTTTATATTTTAATTGTCACTTTAACAAAAGTTTACAAAAAAGTTAGATTTTCGTTCATTCATTGTTGCACATTTTACCCCTTCTCCCTTCCTTCTCCCTCCCCAAGATGACTTTTTTTCACTAATTTATGTACAAAATTGTAATACAAATTCGAACAAATTCTTTCAATTTCACTTACCCCCGACCCATCAAATTGTACAATCCAATGAGTAATCCCCTCTTCCCCCTCTACTTCCACATCCCTCTGCTTCCAGCCTCTTCCACCCTTACTGGATCTTTAAACTCCTTCTACAATAATCGTCTTATGCAATAGTTATCCTTGTGGGACTAAGTTAGTTCACTCAGCATAAAGTTCTCCACTCCCTCCCAAACTAGGTAATAATTTACAAAGTTATTTCTCCTGTATGTTGCATAGTATTCCATTGTGTCCTTGTACCATAAATTCTCAATCCATCCATTTGTGGTTGGACATTTGGGCTGTTCCATGTTCCTGCAATGGTGAATAATTTTCACAGAGGAAAATATTTGAATGGCAAGCAGACACATGAAGAAATGTTCTAAATCACTGGCAATAAGAGAGATGCATATCATAATAATGAGGTAGCATCTCACTCCAATAAAAGTGGCAAAGTTTAACAGGACAGCAAGTAATTGATATTAGAGAGGATGTGGTGAGAAAGGAACTCTTATACATTTTTGGTGGGATTGCAAAATGGTGAAACTACTCTGGAAGGT
Organism: Elephantulus edwardii; assembly: GCF_000299155.1. Classification (NCBI taxonomy): domain Eukaryota; kingdom Metazoa; phylum Chordata; class Mammalia; order Macroscelidea; family Macroscelididae; genus Elephantulus; species Elephantulus edwardii. Next base: position 6,567,703 of record NW_006399913.1, read on the forward strand.
AGTTTGGTGATTCCTCAAAAAGCTGAACATAGAAATTGCATATGACCCAGCTATTCTACTACTTGGAATATACACTGAGAATATGAGAACTGAGGCACAAACTAAGATTTGTTCACCAATGTTCATAGCAGGAAGAGGAATTTTCAATCCTTTTCTCCAGTGGTGACATATCTAAGAAAGATTGCCATTCTTTTTTTAAGCTAAGAATTATGTATTCCCTTGTAAGAGATGCAGTCAAGATCCTGATTATTAATTTGTTATTGATTCTTGACTTTTTATGCTCACGAGTCCTAATTTGCTTTTTATTTCTTACATGTATTAAAAAGTGAAAATGTGAAGCTGTAACTTAGAAAATGCCATTGAGTTCTAAGAGTGAATTCACTGTAGGAGTCTAAGTGGAAAAAAAAATCAGCTCCCTAAGTTGTTTCTTTACTGAGAGTGTTTTGAGTCAGCAGCAATTCTGGCTGTAGACAGGGCTTCATAAATTAGGCTGACCTAGAATACTGCAGCTGATGTTACACCATTGAACACATGGACTCTTTTGATCCTAGGAATGGTAGAAACCACTATCCATGCTGCTCTTTCCTGGCATGTGAATGATGCTTCTGAATGTTGTCTGATTATTTTTTTTTTACCTTTATTCTCATGTACAACGTCTGAGAAGAAACACCACTGGACTGATTGTAATATCCTTACAACAGTGCTAGGAAAAGAGATTTTAATTAGTAAAGATATGTGTACTGCAAATAGACTTACTGCAAATTCTTCATTAAGGATAGGGGCCTTAAGATGATCCTGGTTCTTATCAGGTGCCCTGAGTGGGTGTATTCCCATTTCTTTCTTAGGGTTGGCAGAGATAGGTGGAGATTTATGGAGTGAAAGTGAATAAAGGCAGCAATCCTTCTTGGCTTCCTGGCTTATATCTCATCAGTCCTACTTTAATAGCTTATTTCCAAACCATGCTATGTCGTTGCATGCCTCCCACTCCTTTTCTTTGCAGTGCTGGACTGTGTTTTCTCTTTGTCCTGTTCATTAATACTCTGTTCTCAGATTTCCTTCTGCCCTTCCACTATTTCTGGTTTTGTCCGCACACTCTGTTTTTAATTGTTAGGACTTTTAAAATAGCCTTTAACATAACACTTGGCAACACTTCCTCTCAAGGTATCTGTTGAAGGCACTACCATTACCATTTCACATTGAGATTCCTTAAATTCTTGTCAGATGTGCCAGAGTTCTGTGTAACATCTTAAAAAAAAAAAAGGTAGTAAAAATACAAGGACACTTTTCATTTAAGTAACAACAGCACTTGGATTCCCATAGTCATTTTTCGCTTAGATAGATTTCATTGTTATTAAAAAATAAAGCATAATGAAGAAAGACCTAATGTATGACTGATTGTTGCATCAAAGCAAAGAATGATTCATTTGCCCCAGATAAAAATTGAACCCTTGCTAATTTCCATAAACTGGAAAATGTAGTTTCCTCTAACCCAGTCTAGCAGTTACACTTGTAAATTTTGGTAATAAGCTAGACTCCTTAAAAGTACAAAAGAATTTCAAAATGCCAGCATGACATTCATTATGTTATTGAATATATTTCCTCATGGCTTAATGATAGTATTGGAGGTACTATACATTAATTGTTGTAACAAAGAATCCCCAAGCTTCAGTCTTTAGTTTGCACACCTGTGCCTAATCCAGTGAGTCTGTTCTGTTCAACTCTCCATCATATAGACATGTAGGAGTCCTTGGTCCTTACATAGTTGTCACTGCCTTTATTTTTTTTTAATGTCTTGCCCTCCAAAGTTGTAAAAAATTACAAAGATAAGTCGTAGAAAATTGTATAAGTGTTTACATGACAGGGACTGGACATGGTATGCATTGCCTTGAACAAAAAATGTTCAATAACCCAGTCTGAATGAAAGAGAGGTTGTGAAATATCATCTCTTGGGCTCAAGAAGAAAACAAACAAGCATGCAAACAAAATCAAACCAGAAAAAAAGGCACAACACAGTAGCAACCAGGCTGCATTTTCTCAGATATGTTTGTATTTTAAAATAAAAAATTGTTTATTTTATAAATAATAAATGTTCCAGTGTTTTGTCTTGTTTTAAAAGAAATTTCCCCCAGGAATGGTTAGTAAAGGAAGGGAGACTTTATTTCACATTCCTGTTGAAATTCCAGTCTACTTGCAGCTAGCATTTTTTCCCCTCTGAAATCTTCTTTCTTAATCCAGAGCTCCCTTATTCATGACTTTAGAATCAGGTTACCTCAAAAGAAGGCAACTCTAATAGTATAATGAGATAGTGTATGCATCACTAGTAATATTCAATGAGTAATAATTACTACTTCCTAATTAGTTAAGACTAGATGAAGGCCATTAATATAGGTCATACTGAAAATGAACCTTCCAATTCTTTAAACTGAGGTCAGTTCATTGAATTCAAACCACAGTTAAGCTCTCAAATCTTCAAGCTATTCTTAGAAAAGATATTCTCAGTTTAAAGAAAGGAATTGGGTAAGGCAGAAGACTATCGCTGATTACAGCAGTCAATAGAATTTTATAGATTTTTTTTTCCTTTTTATTGAGATGGGGTTGGTAGCTGCCAATCCACTGGAACACAATGTCTGCATTCCCAATAGCAATAAAGATGACTCACCAGAAAGCTTGTTTTTGCCAACTCTCACATCTCATCTTTATAGAGAGGAGGCCCAGTTGTACCTCTTAAGCAGAACAGCTTACTGAGGATTTTCTCTCCCTAATTTCTTTGGAGTATGTTTTCTTCTTGATGTATGCACATAAATCAAAGGCATTTACAAAACAAGCAAAATATTGAATCTTGGGCTCAAGTAAATTTATCACAATTAAGTCAAAGGGTTCTCAATCAATGCCCATGCAGGAAAGCAGTTGTGTTGTCTCGCACAGAATGTTTCTTTCCTTCAGATTAGGAAGAGAAAGACAAGAAAACTAGAGTGCATTTCTACTATGTATTTGTTTTAAATCATCTTTTATGAGAACTTTTTTCTGAGGAGAGAGCGGTGAGGACTTTCATGCCTAATGTTCCTCTTTTTTGTAATAATGCAAACTAGAAAGAGATTGAGCCTACATTAAACCCAGAATTTTGAATTTATAGAACATCTGTGTCTTTTCTGAGAAATTTCACTTAGCTGAGAAAATTTTATTTATGGGAAAACTGGAATTCTAAATATATTATTCCCATTCAGCAAGTGGAAAAACACAGGGAAGTTGAATAACTTGCTTTAATAAAAATGGGAGCATGTATCAAGACATTCAGGAAAGTTAATGAGAGAGTCAAAATAGAAGAGAACAATAACATGTTTATTGAGAGGTAAACACATGAATTGAGTGTTCTGAAAACCTTGTATAGGGAGCTCTGCTGGCCCATTGGTAAGAAGCTGTATACTGCAAACCCTCAGGCATGGGATTCAAATCCACCAGCTGTTCCATGAGAGAAAGTTGGGCAATCTTCTCTAGTGTGATTTACTGCCTCTGAAAACCTACTGAAGGGTCAGCTATGAGCTGGTTCCAATTTGATGACAAAATGATCTATTGTTCAGGAGAATAAAATTACGGAGAGTTTTACTTTGGTAAGTACATACACATATAATTCTAAGAAAATTCCTTGCTAAAATAATGTAATACAATAGTGAAAACTGCAGGTGAATCAGTATACAAATCAAGAAGCAGTAGCCCAAACATAACAAAGGAACAATGAGTGGTTTAAAATCAGGGTTGTATCCTTTCTCCTGACCCCTTTGATCTGTATGCTGAGCAAATTATTTGAGAAGTTGGACTCTATGAAGAAGAATGTAACATCAGGAGTGGAGGAACACTCATAAATAACCTTTGATACTCTGGCAACACAACCTTTTACTGAATGTAAGGAGGATTTGAACTACTTTTATGCAGAAGACCAAACATTGATGCCTTCAATATAGATTGCATTTCAATGTCAGGAAAACAAAAATTCACACCACTGTGCCAATAGGCGACAACATAATGGAGAAAAAGATTAAACACCTTCATCTCACTTGGATCCACTTGGTATTAGGAGATCAGGATTACCACACTGAAAAAGTCTGCAGCCAGGGACCGTTAGAAATTATTGAGCAGCAAAGATGTCAGTTTGAGGATTGAGGTGCTCCTTTTTCAGGCCGTGGTCTTTTCAATTACTTGCTATGCTGCTGAGAGCTGAACAGTGAATAAGGATGACAGACAAAGAATTGATGCCTTTAAACTGTGGTATTGGAGAAGAATGCCTAATACTTCATTGATTGTCAAAAGAAAAATCAGATACGTTTTAAAGAAGGTTCAGCCAGAGGGCTCTTTGGAGGCAAAGATGGTAAAAATTTGTCTCGAATAATTTGGACCTGTTATGAGGAGAGGCTGTTAATTGGTGAGGAGCATCTTGTTTGGGAAGATGGAGTGATGATGAAATAGAGGAAGACTGTCCACTAGGTGGATTGACAAAGTATCTTCAGCAATGTGTTCAAGGCTGTTAGAGAATGGGAAGATGGCACAGGTTAGAAGAGGGCTCAAATAAGTTGTTACAGGTTGGCGATGAGACGTGCTCTTCTTCACAACTAACAAAACAACATACTGTGTTGCCAAAAGATCAATAGTGACAAAACTTATAAAGTAAAATACAAAAATAATTATTATAAAAGTCAAAGTAATGTTACCCCTGTGGAGGCAGAAAAGAGTTAAAACCAGGAAACAACAATATATAAGCACTCTTCAAAATGTACATGCATGTTTTGTGGAGTCTTCTACTGTGTTTATTTATGTTTATGTACATATGATATTAACAACAATATCCCAGTAAGATTTTTTTAATAGATAAGGAGGTAAACACATTAATGACGTCTGTTCTTTGACATGTAAGTAAGTTTCCCTTATCTTTGTGGTATTTTGTTAGAGGAGAATCCCAGAATGGATATAACAATGACAAACACACTGAGTTTCTTTCCTTTTTTTGGTACCCTTTATGACAATAACTTAAAGGCCTGTCTGATTTCCATGATATTTTTAAAGTACACATTACTTGACCTGCTAAATTGCTTAGAAAAACATGTCACCTTAAAATGCCATCAAGAATGCTCACGTACCATTTACCCTGACAATGGCTCATTTAAATGTTTATTTTGAGGTTACTAAACAATTCCATTCTATGTTTTCAAGTGTTGTTACATTGTGTTGAAACATACCTTATTATCATAACATACAGCAGAATGGCTAGGAATGTGTCCTCTGGATCCCAACTACAGAAGTTGTAGTCCTAGCTTTGTCAACAGCAGCTAAATAGAAGAAGCTATTTTTCAATTTCCTCTTATGTAAAATGAGAACTAGAACAGACCTTATCCCAAAGTATTGTTGAGAGGATTAAGGATAAACTGGTGAAATAATGCCTTACTAGTAATCACTCAATGTATGTTTGTAATCACTTCATATTATTGCAAGAATAGACCAATATAGGTTTAATTAAGGCACAAATAATGTTCCATGATACATAAGTGTAATTAGTAATATATAAATGGCACGGTCAATTTAGAAGACAAGTGTAAACCTACTTCTTCAGCATTAGGTGAAGGAGGTCTCTAGACATCTATTTACTTTGAAAGACTGATGATATAGTGTGGATCAGAGGGAAAGAATGTGAGACAGAGGTTACAGCATATCACAATGCTGTAACCAATCATTTCCCTCAATTCAAATGGATATTGGGCTATATGTCTAGCTCTGCATAGTTGTTGTTATTGTGTGCCGTTGAGTCAGATTGGACCCATATGTAACCCTCCACCAGGTTTTTGGAGGCAGTAAATTGCACGGGAGGAGATTGCCCGACCGTCACCTCAGGAATGGCTGTTAGATTCAAATCACATGCCTTTAGGACTGTAGTGCAGCTTCTTCATACTAGGCCACCAGAGCTCCCTGGCCATGCACTGCTTTAGTTCTTGGGTGCTGTTGAGTCTGATACAACTCATAGAGACCGTATGAAGAGCTGACTTGAATCCTTGCCTCTCCTGTACCATCCTCACCAGCTCTAACACACTAGAGTCCATTGTTGAAGTCATCGTGTCAATCCATGTTGTTGAGGGTCTTCCTTTCAATTTTGACCCTGTTATTAGATACCACTAAATTGGCTTCAACTCATTTTCTATGTACAAGAGAATGAAACTTTGCCTGATTGTGAATCATCCTCACATCTTGGCTATGGGAAAGGGCTTCCTTGCAGTCACTCTTATTCCGCCTCATAGAGGATCTTTCTCTCCTTCACTGTCTCTTCACTTTTTCAAGCATGATGTCCTTTTGCAGGGACTGGTCCTTCTTGGAACCATTCCCAAAGCTTACAGTGCAGTTTAGATCTAGCAGGGACAGAGAAAATGGTATCAGTACAAAGTACAATAGGAGCACATAAATAAGAGAAACAGTCTCATTGAGTTATGCCTGGAAGAGATTGATTTAGCATTCACCAGGGTATAAATTGGTGACAGATATGTTATTTCCTTTTTTGAGTCTTATAAGATCCATTAGGTAGATACGGTAATCCCGATTTTATAAATAGTGAGGCTGGGATTCTAGCAGGATAACTGAGTAGATAAAAGTGTTTCCCTCATTTCCAGTAGCACACACATTCTAATCAATTTATGGAATGAAGAAATGACTCTCATAGCACCCTTCAGATTGTTTCTTTTCAGGGACAAAATAAATGTGTATATATATATATAAAATATAAAATGAACTCTGGCACAAATTGAGCATGCTAAATTGTAAACAGCTGCTTTGACCACTTTAGTTTTTTTAAAGATATCAACAGGAAATTCCTAGCCTAAATTTAAATTGTGCTTCAAAGGGAGATGTAACAATTCAAGGGAACATAATCAGTATCTGGTTTTGTTTGCCCTCTATTCTGCTGTAGTGTCATTATTAAATGCTCAGAAAGTGTCCAGATCCGTTTACCTCTTTGTTAGTGTTCCACTTGTGGTTGAACTTGTTACTTTGACATCATCCTTGAATTCACTGGTTATAGGTTAGTGCGAGTGAATTGAACTGCTATTAGTTTTATGAGAGAGCTATTGCTTGATTCTTTATATAAACATATGGTGTAAATATAGAGTCGTGGAAAGAGAAAATATCAGAAGTATTTGTTAAAAGGTAGATTTATTTTAAATTGCCTAAATGAACGGATACACAGCAGAGGTTGTGGGTAAGGTGGAGGTGAGGTAGAGTTCTTTTTTCTGCCTACAGTCGCCATGACTTGGAGCTAACTTGATGGCACCTATAACAAAAACTGGCTGTAAAGAAAACCCAGATACCTTGAAGGGTAGCAGTCAGCATCCTGGTAGGAATCAAATGAGTAATCAATGTTTTTGGTTTCTCAATGTTTTGGCTTCTTATGTCTCCTCTTAGAGTTTCTTGAAAACTTCAGCAACAATTGCTAATTTGTTCTTTTTTAAAAACAACAGCAACAAAAACCCAAAACAAACCCAACCATAAAAATATGCCAGAATATACACTTCAATGTACTTTGTTCTTTTCAATTAATTAAATATTCTGGAAATATTCCCATACTAGCACTTGTTTGTAGAGCCTTTCATTGTATGGATCTCATTTTAATTTATTTAGTGAGTTCTCTGTTGTTGGGAATTCTTTAGTCTTTGCTTTTGTAACCAATCCCTAACTTTCTAACTTTATTCTTCTTTTCCAGTTAGGATAAGGTTGGCCTCTGGCTTCTGGTTATTGAGATGAGAGTAGAATTCAAATAAGACACATTTTCTAGCCTGACCCTTAAAATATTCTGTGCAAACTTAAGACATCTCTGCTTTGCTCTTCAACCTTGGAAATCATATGTTCTGGATGGTACGGTTAAAAGATGAAGGGCAGCTGCCTTACTAACCTGTGAGATGTGCTGTGAGCCTGAAAGAAACACTCTTTTAAGTGAAGTCCCTGAGATTCTGTGGTTACTACAGCATTGCCAGGGAGGCTCTGTTGGCTTAGTAATAAGAAGTCATGCTGCCAACCCAAAGCATGTGCTTCAAATCCACCAGCTGCTCGATAGGAGAAAGATGGGCAATCTCTTTTTGTGATATATACTGCCTCTGAAATTGAACTGGAGGCTCGGTTTTAAGTCCTTTTCCACTTAATGGCACATAACAGCAATAGGATTGTCTTGAGTTCCTATGTGGTGCAAATAGTATATATGCTTGGCTGCACTGAAAGGTTGGAGGTACTGGTCCATCTAGAGAAGTCTCAAAAGAGATGCCTGGCTAGCTACTTTCAGTAATTCTACCTTTAAAAGATCTATGGAGGGGAAAGTCCAGTTCTGTTCTGACATAGAGTCCCCATGAGCTATGATTGATTCCACAGCAAGATCTATCATTATAGATATAATTGTGAAAGAAGTGCTTTACAATGAAATTTCAGTCCTATAGTTAGCATTGTTTTTAAAAGCAGGTATTCACCAGAACTGACCACATCTCCCAGGATGTCTCCTGTTCAACCCTGGTCTTACATTCCATTGACACTGTCCTTGATTAAAGCATTTGGTATTTATACTTGAGCTGTATTCCTGCCACTGTCCTGTGCATCTCTGAACTGGACAAGAAGTGTTACTGACAGTTAATCTTTCTTTGTTTTCAATACTGGTGCAATAAAATGACAGCAGCAGCAATAACAAAAGATACACAATTTTTTTTGCCTTTGAAAATTTATTTCAATCACTTGATTATCTACAGGAAGATTAGTTTCCATATATCTGCCCTGGCATCAATACTGCCTAACAAATATGTAGAAAGAAGTTCACTGCAGGTTATCATAATTGGGGTTGATTTTCAGTTTAGTTACCCAGTATAATCCATGGCACTGAGTAGCCTACAATAAATAATTATTGGTATTTTATTTTATAAAATAAAATAGTTTATTCCAACACCAGAACAAGCCTTATGTATGGTAAACATTCAATAAATCATTTCAATAAATCCAATTTCATTCAATTCTATCAGGGAAAACCTACAACTTAGTGGTATGTATTGCTACAGTATTCCTTTACTTCTTTCCTGTAACAACTTGGTCTTAAAGTTTAATCTTTCTTCAACTGTTGAATAATTGGAGGGTGGAATGGCATATGATTCTGGTTAAACATCCAGGGAAGCATTCCATTGTAACTGGATGGATTATACAATAGTGCATATGGCATCCAAGGATGATTGTAGTACTTAAGGCAATATTAAAAACAATGCATCATGCTGAATATTCTTATCTAGCATCTATGCCCAAATGACACTGCTAACTCATAATCAAGTTGAAATAGCTGGTTTTAGCATTTTTGAACCATAACATTCTAAAGTGGTGTTTTAATATTGCTACCTCATGAATTCAAAGTGAGCCCATATATAATCTGAAGGATTGAAAAGTGCTTATAGATTGAATTTTATAGCCCTTCAAGAGCTGGCTACATTTCTGTAATGTAGGAATCGTGAAGTAGCATGTATTTCTGTTGACAACAGCTAGCTAGTTCCAAAATAAACAAACATTAATATATTACTGACTACTTTCACAATGATTTAGCTTATTTATGTGAAGAAAATGCATGAAATTATCCTGGATAGCATATCTAGCTGTCTTAAAAACTCTGAAGAGATAAATGAAAACAAGATAATGGCAAGCCTAAACCACAAGAAAGATGACTATAAATTAACTTCAAATTTCTTCTTTTTGAGGTCATGTATGTATAATGCCTTGCTATTTACAAACACTCAGTGCAGCCCTGGCTATACAGTGGTTAAGTGTTCCGCTGCTATCCAAAAGACTGATGGACAGAACCCTCCAGCCTCTCCATGAAGGAAATATGTGATAGTCTGTTTCCATAAAGATTTGTGGCCTTGGCAGTTCTACTCTATGTATATGAGATGGTTCTACTCTGCTGTGTGTGTGTGTGTGTGTGTCTGTGTGCGCACGAGCGTGCATGACATACATACATACATATGAATGTGGCATGTATGTGTTTTGTTGCTGTTCAGTACTATCAAACCAGAACCAAACCATAGCTGACTATCCAGAAAGTTTTTAGAAGCAGTAAATCACATGAGAGGAGAGTCCCCATCTTTCTTCCACAAAGCAGGTGGTGGATTTGAGCCATAGGCATTTGGGTTGGCAACACAATTCCTTACTACTAAGCCACCAGAACTCCCATCATGTATGTGGCTGTGTAGTAGAGAGAGAGAGCGCACAAGCAGATGCCCATGAACTCTGGTGGCCTTATGAAAACGGCTCTGGATCTTGCCCTACCTTGAGCCAGCCTCAAGATCTCTGGCACACCTAACCCCACTGGCACAGTCACTGTGTCAATCCATCCCATCCAGGGTCTTCCTCTAGTGCACTAACCCTCCATACTTCCAAGCATGATATTCTTCTCCAAGGACTGGCCCTTCCTGACAACATGTCAAAAGTATGTGAGACAGAGTTTCAAAATCCTTGCCTCTAAGGACCAACCTGGTTTCACCATCTCCAGGACAGACCTGTTTTGTTGGCAGTCTCTGGTATGTACAGGACTCTTCTCCAGCACAAGTCAAAAGCATTGAGTCTTTTCCTGACCTCCTTTTTCATTGACAAGCTGTCAGATGCATAGAAACCAACTGAGAAGCCCATAATCTGGGTCAGGCACATTTTAGTCTTTTTTAGTTTTTAGATTGACATTGTTGCGCTTTAGCACAGTGAAGAGGTCTCTGACAGCGAATGTTTCCAGTGCAACTCATCTGCGCCTGACTGCTGCTGTCAAAGGTATTGATTGTGAAGTTGCCTAGTGGTCAGATTTTTGTTTTCTTGAGGGTAAGATGCAATCCATATTGAAGGTTATAATCCTTGACGTTCTGCAACAAATGCTTCAAATCCTCCTCAGTTTCAGCAAGCAATGTTGTGTCATCTACACAGGTTAAGCCTTCTTCCAGTACTGATGTCATATTCTTCATAAAGTCAAACTTCATCAGTGATCTATATTGAAAAGGTATGGAGAAAGAATATGTCCCAGACACACTCCTTTCTTGATTATGTACCATGCAACAGTTTTTCCTGGCTCTCTTCAGATTACAGCTTCTTGGTTTAGGTATCGATTTCTCATGAGCACTATATATAAAATTCATACACAGAGAGAAGATAAAATGAATGTGAATGAAACATATGTAAAATATATTTAGTATTGATTTGATAGCATATGTTTTTCAAAGTAACAATTGAATGACAACTTTTTAACAAGCTTCACTCTTGATATTAATTCCACATGTTTTGCACCATTATAAACATGTTCAAAGCACTCCGGTCCTGTACTTTCATTCAACCATTCAGTAAACTTTAAATGACATAAAGAAATGGTAATTACAATGAAATGCAAATTATATTTGGGCTTTGCTGAGGAATCTTCAAAAATATTAGCAGGTTCTTATTAAATTAAAAGTTGTATTGCTAATCCAAAGGCATGAGTTCAAATCCACTAGCTGCTCTGTGGGAGAGAAAAAGAAAAAAAAAAAGAGAAATCTTCTTCTGTGTGATTACAGCTTCTGAATATCCACGAAAGGGTCACCTGTGAGTCAATACCGACTTAATGACACATAAGAACAAGAACAACAACTGACAACGTTACTTATAGAAATGCCCATGGTACCAAAACACTAAAAAAACAAAAACAAACAAAAAAACAACAACCAAAAACCCCCATTCAAGTTGATACATTCTTTAAAAACGTCTTTAGGAGCCGCGACCTACTTTATATGATAACCATTGAAGTTAAAGCACATCCTTCAGCATCTGTGAACAAATCTGTCTCTAAATATCATAGGGAAGAAAGTAGACTCCCTGAGGATTTGAGAGTAGCATCCAGGTAGTTTGATTATGATATACAAAGATGTGCATTTGAGAGTAAGAAAGAACCTGAAATGGTACTGGCGTAGAGAGTCATATTAACCCAAAGGTGGCTCCTCTCTTATAATTTGAATACTCCCGGTGGCACTGCAAGAGAAAGAAAGATGAGCAGTCTTCTCCTGTGAGAGTTACAGCCTCTGAAAACCCACTGGCGAATCGTCTGTGAGTTGGTTCTGACTCCACAGCGATAAGTTTAGGTTATTGATAATGACTTCTTTAATAGAAAAGACAAATGGCTTTTGTATGTTTCTACTTCCAATTTCTGACCTCTTATTTTGGTTATTTAGCTACTCTCCTTTACCATGATGATGACATTTCAAACATAATCTTCTGTTGTTGGCTTTCTTCTCTTTTGTTATTTTTCTAGTACTGAGGGATAAGGCATTTTAAAAATCATTGTATTTCTGGAAACAGAATATTAAGATGATTGCAGTAAAATGGATATATTTTAAATTGAAATAAATTATATATAAATTCCTTTAAATATAATAATCTTTCCCATCATCAAATTCTTAGAAAATTAATTCTTCTACCTAACCAATCCCAGAACACTTGATCGTTCTAATGCGAAACTTATACTTGG
>NW_006399913.1:6581124-6583902 GCF_000299155.1 Elephantulus edwardii
GAGTCACAAGCGACTCAACGGCACATAACAACAGCAACAACCTAACCAATATCATATCTCCAAAAATAAAACTACAACACACACACACACACACACACACACACACACACACACACACACACACACACACACCCCTGCCACCGCTGCCATCACTACCATCAAAACAACAAAAACAGCTTCAATGGGCAATATTTTGTTATTAGACCACACTTTCCATTCTCTCCCTACACAAAGCATGGAAAATCACTAGAGATAGAAGAGAGATGTATTTTTCTTTGACTGAGTGCTTTGGAATTGATGTCTTATAAAGATTTAGTTTCGTTCCCAAGATAGGATCTATAGCCCCTTGGTAATTAATGATGTGGTCATTCAAACTATATTTATGGTATTTCCTTCTCAGACCCTGTTACCATTGTGATTCTCTATCTCTCTTAGGATGAATAGAATATATATTTGTCAGCGAGGTTGTTTTTCATTGTGTCCTCAGTGCATGATTCAGTATTAAACTCTGGCAGGATAGAAAAAAAAAACTTGAATGAACCAATAGGAAAATTTAAGAGTGTAGAAGTAAACTTTTTTCCCCCTGATTCACAGCTGTTTCTGCTTGAGAGTTGTGAATTAGAAGTAGCTGGTCACTAAATCTCAAAGATAAGATCAAATGAAGACATCTGATAGTATTAGCTTTAAGAAATGTACAAACTGTGTTCAAGCTTCCTTAGAAGAGCTGAATTATAAAGGAATGAAACATAAAAGGTCCACAGAATTTAAGGTGCTTTTAGGAAATGGAGTTTTAACAAGAATCTGTGGGGAGAAGAGAAGGAGGGAGAGGAAGAACAAGGGATGGGTGGAATTCATAGCGAAGGGCAGGGGAACTAGGGGGAGAAACTGATTTCATAACAACAAATCAGATATTCTACCTGAAAAAGGATATGATAGTAAGAAGTTGCCATTAAAGGTTTTTCCCACCAGAATTCACCTTGTAGAGTATGTTCTTGTTGTTTTGAGGTGGGAAAAAGCATGGAAGTGAGAATCCTAAAGAACGTATCTATACCTTGAGTTACTTTCAGGTACAATGTGCTCTTTGGTATTTTTGTTCGTGTTAGATGCTATCAAGTCAATTCTGTTTCACACTGACCCTGTGTACAACCTAACAAACCACTGTTTGGCCCTTTGTTATTCTTACACCATTGTTATAGATACATTGCATCAGTCTGTCTTACTGAGGATGTTGCTTTTCTCAGTGACTCTCTGCTTTTTCAAGGATAATTTCCTTCTCCACGGATTGGCACCTCCTGATAAGAAGATCATAGTATGAGAGAAAAAGGCTCACCATTTTTTACATCTCAAAATGACCCTATGAGAGTCACGCCCACCTCCTGCCCTTCCACCTCACGCTGGCTGGATCAGCGACTCTGCTGTTGAATATTGGAGGCCACACTACAGTGCAGCAGCTCAGGCAAGCAGCCAGTGGTGGCTCAAGCAAGGTTTGGCTGCCAACCTCTCCTGCTACACACCCTTTACCAAGCTTTCAAATGAGCCTTATGGGGATGGTCGACCTGTTACCCAGTGAAAGGCCAGCTTTTAAAAAAGCCCACAGGGAGAAGTTCACAAGATGAGTGCTATTACTCTCACAGGAAATGGAAACTGACATGTCAGCTCAGGTGGCAGGCAGAATTTGAAGGAAGAAGAAAGGAAACAGATGCTCTTGAACTGTAAGAGGCTTCAATACAGAGCCAACTTCCAATCAATAAAAAGTAACTTTAACCCTGCCACTTTTCAGCTTCTTGTTTTTTAAAAAAATTCTAAAATTCTCGCTTTCAAAAAAAATTAAAATTCGGATGCCGGGGCCCGGGCGGGGCGGGGAGCGAGCCTAGGCCAGGACGGTCGCAGTGGTGGCTGGAGATGCTGTCAGCTTGCGAAGGCGACTGGGGGCCTAGAGCTTGGCACTGAAGTCAGCTGGTCAAGTGAGTGCTGAGGGCAAAAGTTTGATGACCCAGACCACTGAATTTCTTCGTTTGTAGTACAAGTTATGAACCTTTTCTGGAGCATGTCTACAAGCTCTGTACGCAAACGATCTGACGGTGAAGAGAAGACATTAACAGGGGATGTGAAAACCAGTCCTCCACGCACAGCTCCAAAGAAACAGCTGCCTTCTATTCCCAAAAATGCTCTGCCCATAACTAAGCCCACGTCTCCTGCCCCAGCAGCACAGTCAACCAATGGCACGCATGCTTCTTACAGACCTTTCTACCTGGAATATTCTCTTCTGGCAGAATTTACCTTGGTTGTGAAGCAGAAGTTACCAGGTGTCTATGTACAGCCATCCTACCGCTCTGCATTAATGTGGTTTGGAGTAATATTCATACAGCATGGACGTTATCAAGATGGTGTATTTAAGTTTACCGTTTATATCCCTGATAACTACCCAGACGGGGACTGTCCACGTTTGGTGTTTGATATTCCAGTCTTTCACCCACTAGTTGATCCCACTTCTGGAGAACTGGATGTGAAGAGAGCATTTGCAAAATGGAGGAGGAACCATGACCATATTTGGCAAGTATTAATGTATGCAAGGAGAGTTTTCTACAAGCTCGATACAGCAAGCCCCCTAAATCCAGAGGCTGCAGAATTGTATGAAAAAGATATTCAGCTTTTTATTTTTTATTTTTTTTTTAAATTTAGTTTGTTTATTTTTCATTTCAATGAACATCTACAGAGATTTTGGAATTCCATTCATTCATTGTTGCACCCTTCTCCCCGCACAAACCCCTCCCCCCT
>NW_006399913.1:6584027-6605100 GCF_000299155.1 Elephantulus edwardii
ACTCTGCAGCCCTCATTGCGTATTCAGCTTTTTAAAAGTAAAGTGGTTGACAGTGTTAAGGTGTGTAAGGCTCATTTGTTTGACCAACCTAAAATTGAAGACCCTTATGCAATTAGTTTTTCTCCATGGAATCCATCTGTACATGATGAAGCCAGAGAGAAGATGCTGACTCAGAAGAAGCCTGAAGTGTTCATGTCACTGGCCTGTCATGGGTAAAGCCTGGCTCAGTACAACCTTTCAGTAAAGAAGAGAAAACAGAAGCAACTTAAGAGGTGGTGAATCTGGTGCACCGTGCGCTTTCCTGCTGGTCTCTCGCCTAGTGAATGCCACCAAGGGGCAAAGGACTGCCTGAAGAGTAAACGTGTGGACAGATGACTGAGACCAGTGTTTTCCCTGTATGCTTAGATTCTAACAGCAGGTTTGGAAACTTCTCTTTAAGTGATGCGTTACTTCTGTCAGAAGTGTCTTTAGGATGGTTATCTAGTTCAGTACTCCAAATTGTTGGGGACCTTGAGGCTGAAATATTTTTCTGAATATTAATGCTAAGATTGCATTCATTGAAACTAACACTAGAGTAAGGAGAATTCAACACTACTTAATGGTTTTTAAATCAGTGGTTTTAGTTGTACATATATTAGGATGTGGAGAAAGCAAATTCCATAGTTTAGCACTTTTAAGCTGAAGATCATTTGAAACTCAGTCCTCAGCCTACTGTCTTCCTGATTTATATACTGTTGTCATGGAGGTACATATTAGATGAGGGAATAGAAACCAGACACTTAATCATAGATTGGTTTTTTGTTTTGGTTTTTTAAAAGCAAATTACTTACTGTATTTTTGTGGTGGGAGAAAAAGTGTTAAAATGGTTTCTAATGAAATCTGATATGTAAATGATGAATGACTAATGTGTTTAGAAGAGACAAAATAAAATAATAAATGATAAAAATTAAAATTCAACAACAAAAAGATGACCTATGAACAATAGACAGATCTCTGTCATATTCAAGACCATTATAGTAATCACGGCGTTAATTTTCCTTGTTGAGGGTCTTATTCCTTTTTACTGACCCTCACTGAGGAGGGCCTGAAGCATTTGCTGCAGAGGATCAAGGTCTGTAGTTTGCTATATGAACTGAAGCTCAACATCAAGAAAACAAATATTCTCACCACTGTGCCAATTGCCAGCACCATGATAGATGGAGATTAAGGATGTTAATAATTTCGACTTTTTCAGTTCCACAATTAACACTTTTGGCACTAGCAGTCAGGAAATCATAAGACAAATTACATTGGAAATTTGCTGTCAGGCAACTCTCCAGAGTGCCAAAAAGCAAGGCTGTCAGTCTAGAGAGGTGCAACTGATGCAGGCCATGGTCTTCCCAAATACTTGCTATGTATCAGAAAGCTGGACAATGACCAAGGATGACAGAAAAATGTATGCCTTTGAGTTGTGGTGCTGGAGAAGAGTATTGAACATACCATGGATTGCCAAGAGAACTAACAGTTCTTTCCTGGAGAGGGTGAAACCAAGCTACTCCTTGGAAGCCAGGATTTTTAAGCTCTGTCTGACATACTTCAAGCATGTTGCCAGGAGGGACCAGTCTTTAGAGGAGGATGTTTTGCTTGGAAGGGTGGAGGGACAGCACAGGAGAGGAGAACTCCCAAATAAGATGGATTGACATAATAACTTAGGTATTGAGGGTAGATGTGTTAGAGACAGTGAGATTGGCTCAGGATAAAGCAGGGTTCAGAGCTATCGTTTATAGGGTCCTTATGGATATTAGCTGACTTGACAGAACATAACAGCAACAATATCCTTTCCCAATATGATGTTTCTCTCTAAGAACTGGTTCCTCTTGAAAATATGCTCAAAGTAAGTGACACAAAATTTCCAACATCCTTTTATCTAAAGAATACTTTGGTTGCACTTCCTTCAAAAGAGATCTCTTTATTCTTTTGGCAGTCCATGATATATTCAGTACTCTTCACCATTATAACAAATCAAAGCTACATATTTTTCTTCTATATTTCTTATTCATGGTCCAACTTTCAGATGTATGGGAACTAATTGAACTAATTGAAAAGACCATAACTTGGACTAGGCATTCTTTAAACTGGTATTCTTTAAACCTTTGGAGAGATCTTTAAAAGTAGATTTCTCCAATGAAACATACCTTTTGTTTTCTTGACTGCTCTTACCATTGGTGTTGATTTTGGATTCTAGTAAGGTGAAATTCTTGACAACCTCAATCTTTTATCTATCGATGATTATGTTGCCTATTGGTCCAGCAGTGAGAATTTTTGTTTTCTTGAAATTGAGTTGTAAACATATGGAAGGCTCTAGTTTTTTTATATCCTACAGGAATAATTTGAAGTGTTCTTAACTTTCTGCTAACTAGATTGTGTCATCTGTATAATGCAGATTATTAACGAGTCTTCCTCCAATCTTGATGCCACATTCTTCTTCATATTGAACAGCTCTTGAATTATCTGCTCATTGTACAGATTGAATACATATGGAGAAAGGATAAAACCTGATGCACAACTTTCCTGTTTTTAAACCACTCATTATTCCTTTGTTTTGTTTGGACTTCTATCTCTTGGTTTGTGTATAGATTCCTCTGCAGTTTGATGTACTATGGTGGCTTGTGTGTTGCTGTGTTGTTGGAAGCTAGGCCACAAGAATTTCAAATATCAACAGAGACATCAATGGTGGATAGGTTTCAGTGGATCCCTCAGATGAAGACAGACTAAGGATGACAGACTAAGCAAGACTGGCCACCCACTTCTGAAATAACAAGCCTTTGAATATCTATAGATACTGGAAGAACATTGTTTGCTATCATTGCAGAAAAGGAGCCCCTCAAGTTGGAAAACGTTCAGAATGCACCTGGAGAAGAGCTGCCTTCTGAAAGCACAAAGGACTGTAATAATGCAGGTGGAGTACAGCTTTTACCCAGTGAAGAAACTTCATTTTCTTATGTGATAAGTCTCAAAATGGGAATAAATGGCAGCAAACATCCATTAATAATTAAAATGTATGAAGTATAAATGTAGGAAAATTGGAAGTTGTGAAATATGAAATTACATGTAAAAATCAACAGCCTTAGAATTAATGATTTGAGATGGAATTGGTCATTTTGAACAAGACAACTTTTGGAACTCTGTAAAAAAAATTCAATGCTATTAAGAAGATTCTCACTGGTCAATTTTTTTCAGCAGTAGACGTCCAAGTTCTCCTTTTTAGTCTGTCTTACTCTGGAAGCTCTACTGAAATCTGTCCACCGTTGGTAATCTTGATGGTCTTTATATACTTATGGTATAGCTTTTAGCATCACAGCAACCAGCAAGTCACCACAATATTAAAAACGGGCATATAAGTTGTGGTTGTTCTTATGAGTAATATTAAAATAGACAATGGAAGGATATCTTTCATTGTAAAAGTGAGGCTGGCAAAAGGGCAGCCTCTTTTGTATGACAGACCTCCACTAACTCTACCAAGAGGAACACTCATCATCAGCAACATCTCCAGCACAAAACAAGTTCCTGTGAGGTCCGACATGTCTCTACTTCCTCCATTTACTTCTGTCAATTACAACACTGCTATCCCTCCTCAGGCTCTTGTTCCTCTGCTACTGGGTCCATTCCAATTCCATTTTAATCCATTTCAAAGGCTACACAGGACTCACAGATCATACTCACAATTATGAGATACATTCAGAAATTAAAAGGTTATAATCCAGCTTAGAAATAGAACACAGTTCTTCAGTCAGGCCAGTTCCTCCAATGTGCTCAAACAGGATGTTTGCCTTTCAGCCTTGTGGCTTCAGGTCATTACTGCAAAGCTTTCTTAGCCCTGACAATCATGGCATCTCCCCTGGCCCTGCTCCAACCACCCTGCAAGCTTGAGCGAAGCCCCTAGCTCCATGGGCTACAGTCCCCAGGCAAGTTTAGTTTACTTTTATCTTCGTTTATCTACTTCTGCTGCTGTTATAAAGGCTATTGTCTGAACTGTGCAGTTAGCTCTGATCCAGATGAATGCACACTGGACTCTTGGGTTCTTTTTTCTTGCTAATAGCAAGATTCCCATCTTTCTGCTGCTGAAGTTGCTCAATTTAAGCATGGGGAGATGGCAAGACTGACAAATTCCTTTCTTCAATAGTAGTCAACACAGCTTATTTGCAATTTTTACACCCAGTTGTATGGTGACTGTCAAAGGCAGTAGATGATTTAAATCACAGAAGTATAACACAGACACAGAGATAATATTAATCTGTATTTTGGTAAACATTTATAATTCTAATGTTTGATCATCTCTGCACCTCTGGACTATGAAATTGTTTTGGGAGCAGTAATAATGTCTTTCTTTGATCTTTTGTGTACTTGTCAAAAGTTCTACCATTTAGCAGTTATATCTTCACAGAGATTTCTTACAGATCCTTAAGGAGTTACACAACAAGACATTGACTATAGCTGGATTCTAATTTTCTGATGACAGTTTTTTACAATTTTTATTTTTTATGTAACTGGTTTCTTGTTAGATTTATGACTGAGAAATTTGAAAGTATATTAGAGAGATCACAGGAGGGTAAAGATATATGTACAATTTGAGATGTTAAAACAGCCTGTAAATGTAAAAACAAAAAATATATCATCCTACCAGTTAAGACTTTAATATGCAAAATCTAAAGGTCAGAAATTTGCAAATAATAACTTATATTGGCCCTATTATACATATCTGCCAGTATTAAAATAACTTCTTTGTGACATATATACAGAACATGCACTTTTACAATTGGAAAAAATACTCCTACAAAGAACTCTTACAGTAACTGGGAGATTATTAAACCTTCAACGGAGTAAAAGTTTCCACTAAACTGTTGCCAGGATTGAAATACTTTTAATGAGATTTTAATTGTTGTCCTGGTAATTTAAAAAAAATAATCTTAATGCTGATGGTGCTTAGTCATAAAAATAATTCTTGTATTTGGAGACTTTCCCAATTTATTCTTATTATGAGAAACACTTAGGAAGGTAATGAAAGCTTTTAAGAATAGATGTTCACTAGGTTCACAGTTAACATGGCTAAATAACTTATTGTTTAAAAAATAATAAAGATCGAAGTTGAGAAAGTTAACATTATATTCTCAAAAATTTAATTTACTACTTATCTTATTTTCTTAATCAAGTTTCATTGTCTTAAAGTTTAACAATAGTTTATATGAATAAGTCTAGAGAGAATAAGTAAAATTGAAGGAAATATCTGCTATTAAGTTAGAATATTAGAGTTTTTTAAGTTAAAAAAAGGTAGGTAAGAGTTCATATTTTTGAAAATCACATTTGTGTGTGTGTTATAGAAATAATAGATATAATATTTAGTTACTAAATGATTACTACAGAATCTGGGATGCAATGAATAAAATTAGCTTTTTGATTTGAAGGAAATTCTAGAATGGAACTGTGGTGGTGCAAACGGTTAAGTGCTGAATTACTAAATAAAAGATTGGTGGTTGAAACACAATCAGGGGCTCCATGGAAGTAAAACCTAATAATGTATGACCTTTCAATGGTGAGAATCTTGAAAACCCTGTGGAGTACAGATCTACATTGCTTAAGTGGAGTGATCATGACTTAGAATAAACTTGATGACGACTAGTAATAGGAATGCTGTTTTTCGGTGTCTGCACCTATGAACAACAGATCTGAACCTTGTCTTATCCTTGCCATCCTCATCACACATGCGGCAGTCACTGTGTCAGTCCGTGAGGTTGAGGGTTTTTCTCTCTTTTATCAACCTTCCACCTTTCCAAGCATGATGTCTCTTTCCAAGGAATAACCTCTCGTAACAACAACATGCCCAAACTATGTGAGATGAAGCTCTGCCATCTTTACCTCAAAGGACACTCTGAATACACTTTCTACAAGACATATTTGTTCTTCTGGCTGTCCATAGGATGGTCAGTACTCCTTTCCAACACCACAGCTCAAAAGCATTAAATCTTCTATCATTCTTATTCATTGTCCAGCTTTCAGATGCACAGCAAGTGATTAAAAAGACTATGGCATGAATTGGGCACAACTTAGTCTTGAAACTGACATAATTGCTTCTCAGTAATTTGGAGAGGTCCCTGACCACAGACATTCCCAATGCAATACATCTCCTGATCTCCTGACTGCTGTAACAAAGGTATTGATTGTGAATCCAAGATTTATTTCATCATTTATAATGATGTTGTCTTTTGGTCTAGGGAAGATAATTTTTATTTTCTTGACATGGAGATGTAATCCATATTGAGGACTGTAGTCTTTGATTTTCTGCAGCAAGTACTTCAAGTTCTCACTTGGAGTAAAGAATAATGTGTCTTTTGCTTAACACAGATTGTTGATGACCCTTCTCCTAATCGTGATACTTTCTTTTTCATATAGTTCAGCTTTTAAATTATTTGTTCAGTGTACAGTTTAGCTATGTATGGAGAAAGGATACAATCCTGACAAACACCTTTCTTAATTTTTCACTGTGCAGTGTTTCCTTGTCCTGTTTGATCAACAGCTTCTTGATCTTGGTATAGGTTTTGTATGAGCAATATTAAGTTCTTGGTTTTCTATTTTTCTCAGTGTTAGTCATAATTTGTTTTGATCTATACAGTAAAATGCCTTTTTATTGTCAATAAAGCAAAAATTAGACACTTCTGGTATTTTCTGCTTTCAGCTAGGATCCATCTGACATCGGTAATGATGGATGACCTGGTGCAATGGCCCCTTCTGAACCAAGCCTGAACTTCTGGCAATTCTCTGTCAATGTATTATTCTAGCCAATATTGGATGATCTTAGGAATGTTTTTCTTGCATGTGATATTCATGATATTGTTCAGTAATTCCCACATTCTTTAAAATCACCTTTTGGGGAGCTCTGGTGGCCTAGTGGCAAGAAGCTGCACTGCAATCCCAGAGGCTCATGGTTCGAATCCACCAGATGCACGGCCGGGAAAGGAGGGACAATCAGTCAGATCTGATTTGACTGTACACAGACACACAAAATAATAAATTTTTTTTTAAAAAATCACCTTTCATAGGAATGGGGGGGGGAAATAAAGATCTCTTCCAGTCAGTTGTTCAGACTGCTGTCCTCCAAATTTTCTGGCATAGACTGGTGAGCACATCCAGGGCTGCATCTGAGATTTGAAACATGTCAATATTGATATTCCATCAATTCCTTGGGCATTATTTTTTGCCAGTGTATTCAATGCAGCTTAAACTTCTTTTTTCATTACCATTCAAAGCAAAGTATTATGTATTTGACAAAGCAAAGCATTATATTGTATCTAGATAGTGTTGGAGATGGAAAAAGCAAGAACTTACTGCACATTTGAGAAGCTTAAAGAACTAAAAA
Source organism: Elephantulus edwardii (assembly GCF_000299155.1). Taxonomy (NCBI): domain Eukaryota; kingdom Metazoa; phylum Chordata; class Mammalia; order Macroscelidea; family Macroscelididae; genus Elephantulus; species Elephantulus edwardii. The sequence goes on from NW_006399913.1 coordinate 6,591,418, forward strand.
CAAATTCGAACCTCAAGTTGCAATATTGAGAGATGCTACAGGAAAAGTGTGTACCATGCTTTTGGTACAGAGTCACTGTACAAAAAGAATTGATTAATGCTGAAATATTTCAGGAAGTAATATGATCAAGAGGAAATTGAAATAGTGGCATAATATTTGAAGTATCCTGACAATCCTTTTTAGTTACTGCATATTTTCTATAACTGTATATTTTGGGAATGTTGTGAGGAGAGCCTATTCCTTGGAAAGGTGGAGGGATCGAAAAGGACAGGAAGACCTATAACCAGGTGGACTGGCGCAGAGATGGCATCAATGAGCTTGAGTGGGTCAGAGATTGTGAGAATGGTACAAGATAGGACAGAGCAAATCTGTTGTTCATATGGTCACTGTGAGTCACACTCAACCTAACAACAACAATAACAACAACAATTTATTTATATAACTTCCGACTGGAGTTGTTTATAGAGTTAAAGTGTGTCTGTTTTTATTAGGCCTATTAGAGTTATTCAAAACATTAATTGATACCCACGCTCATGTTAAAATCATATACAATGATAGTTTCATCATGAAAATGTTAAAGCAAATGATCTAAAACCACTTATGTTCTATCTGTATGTCTCAGCTGACTTGAAAGTTCTATAGTGATTTGGTGTGATTTGATGGTATTGTCTTAGAAGTTGATTGTGGCTTTTTTGGTTCCATTAATTATGATGAAGGAAATTATTAAACTCTGAATATATTTGTTACCCTTAATCATGTTCCTACAAGTTCAGCTATTTGAATGAAGAAGTAGATGGACTGTGAAATATAATGACTTCCATATGAGTACTCTATAGAAATTACTGTTTTATTTGTAAAATTGGAACTGTAATAGTAAGATCTTCATAAGATATTTAGCAATGTTTAAGAAATTATTTAATGTTAAGAGCAGTACCTGTTGTGTGTCTCTGTGTATATATACATACATATGATTATGTATATACATATTTATATTTTTTAATTAGTTTTTATTGTTGTTATATGCCATTAAGTTGCCTGTGACCCATAGTGGCCTTCCCTGTCCTGAGCCAGTCTCACTGACTCCAACACACCTACCCCATTGCCCCAGTTACTGTATCACTCCATATCATAGGTGGTCTCCCTCTCCCATGCTGCCCCTCTGCACTTCTGAGCATGATGCCCTTCTCCTAGGACTGGTCCCTCTAGCTGTGTGCCCAAAGTATATAAGACAGAACTTCAAAATCCTAGCCTCCAGGGAAAAATTTTATTTCACCCTCTCTAAGAAAGACTTATTTGTTTTCTTGTCAGTCAATGTTATGTTCAAGAATCTTTTCTAGCACCACAGCTCTAATGTGTCAATCATTTCTTCTTTTATTATCCTTAATCATTGTCCAGTTCTCTAATGCAAAGCAAGTAATTGCAATGACCATAGCTTAGATCAGGAGCACCTTAACTATTAATACTCTCTTTTTTTATCTTGCCGAGACTGCCCATTCAATCAAAATAGTAAATAAATGTAAGTAAACTGATGGTATGTTGCTGTTGTTGTTGTTGTTGTTGTGTGGCATTGAATCACTTGCAACTCATAGCAACGCTATGTGCAACAGCCCTAAACTCTGCTCTGTCCTGTGCCAATCGCACTGTCCTCAGCACACCCATTCCAATTATCCCAGTCACTGAATCAATCCACCTCATAGAGGGCCTTCCCCTCCTGCATTGTCTGTCCACCCTGCCAAGAATGATGTCCCTCTCCAAGGATTGGTCCCTCCTTACAACATGTCCAAAGTATGTTAGGTGGAGTCTCAGAATCCCTGCCTCCAAGGAGCAGCCCATTTTACCCTCTTCAGGATGAATCTATTTGTTTTCCTAGCAGTCCGTGGTACCCTCAATACTCTTCTCTAGCACCATAGCTCAAAGGCATCAATTCTCCTTCTATCCTCCCTAGTCATTGTCCAACTCTCTGACTCATAAGAAATGATTGCAAAGACCATGGCCTGTATCAGGCACATCATGGTCTCCAAAGAGATACCATTGCTCTTCAGAACTGTGGAAAGGTCCCCAACAACAGACTTTCTGATAGCAATGCACCTTTTAATTTCCTGGCTACTGGTGCCAAGAGTGTTGACTATGGAGCCAAGCAGACTAAAGCTGTGAACAATCTCAATCTCATCCATCCTGATGCTGCCAATTGGCCCAGTGGTGAGAATCTTTGTCTTCTTGACATTAAGCCTCAATCCATATTGAAGGCTGCAGTCCTTGACCCTCTGCAGCAAGCATTTCAGGTCCTCCTCAGTTTCAGGAAGCAGGGTTGTGTCATTTGCATAACACAGATTGTTAATAGATCTTCCACCAATCCTGACACCACACTTCTCATCGATCCCAGCCTCTCAGATAATCTGCTCTGCATGTAGGTTGAAAAGGTATGGAGATAGGATACATCCCTGGCATACACCTTTCCCAATTTTGAAACATGCAGTGTTTCCCTGCTCTGTTCTGACAACTGCCTCTTGGTCTAAGTATAGGTTTCACATTAGCACGATCAAGTGTTCTGGGATTCCCATTCTTCTCAGAGTCAGCCACAGTTTGTTACGATCCACACATTCAAATGCCTTTACATAATCAATGAAACACAGATAGACATTCCTCGGGTATACCCTGCTTTCAGCCAAGATCCATCTAACATTAGCTACAATATCCCTAGTACCACGACACTTTCTAAATTCAGCCTGGACTTTCAGCAGTTCTCTGCTGATGTGCTGTTCCAGTAATTTTTGGATAATCTTCAGTAGACTCTTGCTTGTATGTGAAATCAATGATATTGTTCTTTAGTTTCCACACTCTGGTGGGTCACCCTTCTTTGGGATAGTATTAAACCAATTTAAATTCATTTTTAGGAGGTATGTTCATCTTTTTCCTGCTCTATTTTTACGTGGAAAATATAAAACAGTAACCAAACAACTTTGCCAAAGTGATCAAAAGCAGCAATAGAATTTTAAGACTTGTTATGGCTTTCTACCCTATGAGTCACACCACTCAAATTGAATATGTTCAACCTTAATGTTTAAATTTTCAGAGATGTTGAAACAATCTCTCCATCACATTTCAGAAATAAAAATCAGCTATTGAAAGATCAAGAGTGTCTGGGCTATTGTTAATTCACCTATTTAATAGCTTTCCTCTATAAAGAATGGTAAAGCAATATTTTTACAATTTTGAAGGAGAATTCTTTCCAATTTAGGATTCTCTATTTAAATATCAATTAAGTATCAACATGGACTAAAAATGATTCCAACAACCACCCCCACCACTATCCTACTCTACTTAAACCCTTTCCACAAATACACTCATGCATTTGTTTACAAACTTTGAGACTGCAGTGAGAAAGTAAACATGCAGAAAAGGGACATTCATGTCTGTATAACAGTAGAGTTAACTCAAAATAATAAGAAAAAAGAATATTCCCAAAAGGAGTGAATATTTCCAAAAACTTGTATCCCCAACAAGTGGGTATATCAGTTACCTAGAGAATAATCACCTTTGATAAAAGAAAGTTCAGAAGCTCTGGAAGAAGCTTAGAGAAGCAGTGATTTCATGATATAAATAATACCAACAAACTGTAAATAACTGAAAGTATGATCATGAAATAAATGTTGTTAGGTGGCCTTGTGTCTGTTAAAAAAATACAGCACAACAAAATGAAACACTGCCTAATCTTCAGCCACCCTCACATTGTTGCTGTAGTTGAACTCATTGTTACAGGCACTGTATCAATTCATCTCATTTCTCACTGACCCTCTGTTTGAGCAAGACCCTTCTCCAAGGGATGAGCCCTCCTGATAGAGTTTTTGTGGTATATGAGACAAAGTGACTCTGTCTTCACAACTAAGGAACATTCTGGCTTTCCCTTTTCTAAGACAAATGCATTCACTCTTCTGGTAGTGCATAGTATATTCAATATTCTCTGAAAACACCATAATGCAAAGGCATAAATTCTTCAAGCTTCTTTATTTATACTGCACAGCTTTTGTGTTCTGATAGAGCAATTTATCCTCAAAGTAAAATGTTTGCTCTTAATACTTTGACTTTTTTTTTTCTCTCAGCAATTTGCTGAGTGGAATACATTGTTTGATTTAAATTCTGGGTCCAAGTAAAATGACACACCCTTGACAGTGTCAATCTTTTCTCTATTTATCATAATAATGCTTATTGATACTGTTGTGGACGCCTTTGCTTTCTTTCTGTTGAGGTGCAGTCCATCCTGAAGTTTATAGTCTTATTTTCATCAATGTGGGCTCCCAGTCCTCTTTGCTTTAGTAAGCAATGCTGTGTCACCTGCATATCACATCTTATTCTTATAGTGATACAGTTTTCTTCTACACATAGTCCACCTTCATAGACTATTTGTGCAGCCTACAAAACTGAATAAATATGGTGAAAAGATAAAACCCTGCCTCACACCCTTCTGCATCTCAAACCACATAATATTTTATATTTTCACCTCAAATATATACAAATGCTGGGAAAGGAATAAGGAATATTGAAGAAGAATTGAGAAGAGATTGATGTTAGTAATTTTTAATGGACTTCAGGAAAATAGACACGTCTTTCTTGGAAGAAATACAGGCAGAATATTCTTTACAAAGGAGGATGGCAAGACCTTGTCTCATGGGCATGTTAGCAAGGGGGACTATTCCCTGGAGAAGAACATCCTGTTTGGTGAGGGAAAGGGTCACTGATAAAGAGGAAAGCCCTCAGGAAAAATGGACTAACACATGGGCTGTAATGTTGGGCTAGATTCTAGCAAAAATTATGGGGATGTCATTGGACTTGGAAGTGTTCAGTACTGTTTCATATTTTGGGTCACTGTGAATTGGAATGAACTTTATAGTACCAAAGAACAACATCATTTAACTATCATTTAGGGAGGAAGTACCATTTTTTAGGACATGATATGAATTCTCTGAGGATTCGAGTTTCTTCAGTTTGACAGCTGTACACATAAAATTTATTATGTAGTTAGAGGTTTATTATGTATCAAGTAGTGTCTGGGCCTTGGAGATACAGTGGTTATTACAATAGAGTTCTGGTTAATTTTAACTTTACTGCTTCTCCAAAGAAATATACCTTCTACATATTATTTGCTTGCCTTACTGTGATAACACTTTGAATATCTGTAGAAAGAAGAGGAAGCTTACAGAATATCTTGGATCATATTCTCTCAACAAGTTTATGAACCTGGAAAAGAACCACACTTTTTTAAGAAAAGACATATTAAGTGAGCTTTACTATAAATGTATCATCTAATAGAAATAACCTAAGCCTGATCTTAAAATATCAGAACAAAGTTATTGTCATGGTCCTTGTACTTCTCAATCATTTCTTTATTACTGTAACATGGGGTACTGTAGAGGAATAAACATAAGACTATGCAACTTTGATTTTTAAAGCTCCATAAAGATTTGAATACTCCCCCCCGCTACTTTGGATGATTTGAGGATCTAATTGTAAGTGCTTTATTTGTAAATTAGCACCAGTTTATCTGTGGGAGGGTGGATGATTGGAGACCAAAGGGATTAGGGCAAGTTGTAATGGTTAATAGTTTTGAGATCACAAGCTAACTAGAGCTAACTAGAAGTTATATCCATAAATAGTTATTCTTTATCTACTATTCCATATACTGTTATCTCCCTCTATAAGAGCCTCTAAATATACATTTCATTTCCTACATCTAGTCCCTGCACCTGGCATGATAGAAACAGATGGAAGAACCCAAAGTCGCAGTTAAAGTTGTCTTTGACTACATGGTAACTCCTGTTTTAAAATCTTGTGAATTAGAAACATTATGCCTACACTCTGCCACCTTGTGGCTTTTGAAGTCATTACAATATAAACTATCAAAATTCAGCACCCAGGTCCTTTAAACATTGACTGGCACCCTACTTATGAGAAAGAGAACATTGGTGACTTGGCCTATAGAGAATTGGGCTGCTATCCTAAAGGTTGCCCCTATTTAGTGGTTTGTATATACCAAGAGCTCTAAGGGACAAAGATGGGTAGTCTCCTCCTATGCAATTTGTAGCCTCAGAGCCCTCAGGACAGTTAGCTAGAGCTGGTCCTAACTCTGTGCATTCAGTGACTGCAACAATAGCCAGGAATACAGGAGCAATTGGGAAGATGGTGTAGAATTAGTCAAAATTTCTTTCTGTTGTTCACAGGGTGACGATAAGCCAGAGCCAATTCAAGACACCTAACAACAACGATAATGACATATGTACTAAATTTTATGGACAGAAGATTTATTTTAAAACAAAACAACAACAAAAACCCAAAATCAATCCCAAGAATACATTATGGTTTAACTTTCCAATATGTTTTTTTTTTCCACAGTAGAAGTATCATATCATTGACTATATATTCTTTAGACTGATGTTGCTGCTGCTGCTGCTGCTGCTGCTGCTGTTGTTGTTAAGTGCTGAGTCGTAGGCGACTCATAGCAACCCTGTGAACAAAAGTACTCAACACTTGCGTGACTTTCATTCTTTCTGCAGGTTCATAGGGTTTCTGGAGGCAAGCCATTTTGGAAGTGGATGCCACTCCTGCTTCCAAGCTTGTTTTATTCAGGGAGATCCACCAAATACTGTCGACCATGGGTAATCATTAACGCATTTGACACATCAGTGTCACAGTGTTTGACTTCACAGCAACCACGCATTACCTTTGTACAGCAAGTGGGCAGACCAGGGTTAAACGACCTAGAATAATGTTTCACCAAAAACAATTACAGGCAGGCCTGAGAGTCATGGAGTAGAGGCCTCCACCTTTGGCTTGGGAGCAAGACTTTCTGTCAGCTAGACCAACTGCTCTCTCACTCTCTCTATGCTGTTGTTGTTGTTAGACTGATATACAGTAATAATTTATAATTGTGTGTGTAAGGGCCATGAAAACTTAGAACTAAAAGTGACCTCAGGCATTACTCAGTTCTGTATAGAAATCCTTGTTTACAAATATTCTGAGGAAGAGTCTGTAGTCTCAGCTTAAGCATCTCTAATTCATTGCAACTGAGTCAATTCTGACTCTGTCAACTCTCCTTAGGCTTTCCAAGGCTGTAAATTTTAGCAGGAGAATGCCCATTTTTGGCCCTGGGAGCAGCTGGTAGATTCAAACATTTAGTGTAACATATTTAATTTTGCAAAGCTAATTATTCTACTTGCCTTTTGAAAATACTAAACTATTATGAACTGTATACAACTCATATTTTTTAATGTAAACTACAAAGAAATTATGAAATATCTTCTATCAAATGCTTCCCCCCCACATATATTAGGTTAGAGTCAAATATTACTCAGCCATTCAATAAACTCATTCAACTTTCTTACACTCAGTTATTCAAGGTTCAGGCTCCGGGAGTATCAAGATCAGAAGGATATTCCTCGGTAGCAAGATAGTTCCAATAATTCATCTAATACTGTTTCTATCTTGCTTGCCCATTTTGCCCTTCCCTTACGGAATGCACTTGATGTCAACGGACTTTGTCCTTTCTTCACGGCAACACAGCCATTGACTAGCTACTGTTCTAGTTGCAGAAGATATTGGTCAAAAAGATATTGGATAACAGCTCTTAATCCTTGTTAGGTATTAGGCTGAAAAACTGGGAAAGCATTTGAGCTTGTAAATGCAAAATGCTTGATGGAAGTACATGGAAAATTCTGTAGAAGTCCAATGGAAAATATTTTGTGTTGTTTAGTCTATTTTCTGTGCTGTGTAACAAATTATCACATATGTAGTGGCTTGAAACAACACGTACTTATGATCATTGTGGGGTTTTTTTGCGGGGGAGGGTCAGGAATCCAAGTTCAGCATAGCTGAGATCTTCACTTTCAGGTTTCTCCAGTTATATAATCTGAGTGTCCTGCATCTAATCCTAGACTCAACTGAGAAAAATTTATTTCCAATCTTCCTCATTTGTTGACAGAATCAGTGTCCTTATAACTGTATGTCTGAGAGCTTCAAATTCTTACTGGCTGTTGGTTGAAGGCTACTGTGAGGTCATAGAGTTTGGTCACATTTCTCTGCCACGTGATCCTTTCCATAGACAATGTGTCTGCTTCTTAGAGGGAAGCACTATAATCTCCTATTCTGCTTTCTGAAATGGAGTTTTATAGAAAGTGAAGTTACCATGGGTGTGATAGTCTATTGTTTGCTGGGGGTTTTGCTTGTTTGTTTTTTATTTGCTATAAATAATGTGTTTCCAATGACTTTGATAAATTTTGATTGTTGTAGACGTGCTTCAGGCCTTTTGTTCATAGGGTTGCTATGAGTCATGCTCGACTTGAAGGCAATCAACAACAACAAAATATCACATAACTTAGTCAAGTGTTCTTCTCATTGTCCCATCATTTTGATTGTTATGTTGGTTAGAAAGCAGTCAGTCACTGACAGTTCTGCCTAAACTCAAGGGAAGGTACCACCCAACTCTATAGATGCTTTTAGGCTGAACTTTTTGTAAGACACTTCAGGGTGTGTCTGTCAGAACTGAGGAACTCTATATGATGAGTCAGGGAAGGCTTCTTACGGAGAGTGAACAGTGTGATGGAACTTCAAGCTTTCCATGCAGATAAGAAAAAGAACAGCACATGCTGAGAAAATGGATTTGCCACAATGTAATAGACTGAAATAACATTGGGTGCCAAGATCAGATCACAGAGGACCCTATTTTATAAGTTAAAGATACAGTGGAGGTCATGTGTTGGGAATCATTAGGAAGCCCTCGGTCAGATTACCACAGGGATAGGACCTATTCTGGCAGCGACATGAAAGACCAAAAAAAGTAAAATGACAGGCTGGACGACACAGAAGATACTATAATTCTATTGTCAAGTAGAGTTATCTCACACTGTAGAGTAGTATCTAATGTTGTTGTTAAATGTCGTCAAGTCAAGCTCGACTCATATCTAGATATAAGTAATATTTAGAATGTGCATTCACAGTATTTGATATGAGTTGCATGGAGTTGGAGGTAGAGAGAAGTTATGGATATTTTTGCATGTGTTTTAAAGCCCAAAATACTCATTTCAGGTAGAATGTAACTTTTTAAATGATGTCATATCATTAAAAGGCACAGATATCCCCACCCTGATGTCAGCCTCATTCTACAACAGTGGCACCATATAGCATTTGTCCCTTTGTGACTGAGACACCTCACTCAGCATAATGTCCTCCAGGGTGGGAGTAAGACTGAGAAAAACTGGATGAAATATGTTTACGGCATTGAAGTCTATGGGGGAGAGAATAGTTTAAAAGTATTATGTTTATCGTAAGAGTACGGAATGAGGGTTGCAGAGTGGATTATATTTGGGGTTGGGGGTGTGGTTGGGGGATGAACGGGGGGATTGTGTACCAATGAGGGAGTTTTTCTTTTGCTTTTCAAAGAGAGGAGCAAAGGGGGGGGGAGGGTTCAATAATGAGTGAATGGAATTTCAAAATCTCTGTAGATGTTCATTGAAATGAAAAATAAAAAGAACTCTGGAGAAAAAAAGGCACAGATAGGTTGTAAATGTGCTAAATCCACTAGAAAAGCCAGATTGGCCTTTGCAGATAAAGTCTGTCAGATGAGTTCCTACAGCCAAGTGGAGGACCTCCAAAAGATAGCCACCCTGTACCTTGAGAGGAAAAAGGATGGCAGAAACCTGTCATTTTATCATTTAGGATTCTATTTAAGAGGAGCATCACTCATAATTGCTTCCTGCTTCAGTCCAATTTAAACTAATGGCATAATCTGGACTAATTTAGTCATCAACAAGAAGTAAAGATTATGCCTGGCACAGGGTTGAGGAGACAGCTGGGAAAGTAGCCCCATTAGTGGAGGCTGGTCTGATACCTATTTGTTCATCTCTTTTTTTTAAAAAAAAAAAAAAGAAAAGCCACTGGTGTGATGAGAGGGGTCTGGCCGTTTATTGGGATTTCTGTGCACTGAGAAATGACTTTTTTGAGGAGAGTAGACTGGCATTATGTACATTCATACAATGGGAAATAATTAGATTAGAGAGGGTTAAATGGATATCTGGCAGAAAAGCTGATTTGTGGGAGTCTGTTAATTCTGCTCCTTATCACGTTTGCTTTTATCCAACCACGTTAGAGTGGCTATTTCTTGTCTTTTTGCCAGCCCAGCTTTCATTTTTCTCTTCCTAATTGCAGTACATTTTCTCCTGCGAAATCACCTCTCTCCCACTGAGGGCAATTTTGGTGTGACTACAAATCAAGATATCTGTCCCCATACTCCAGGAGCTGAAGGGACCCTGAGGCCCAGCCTGCCCCCTCGGCCAGATGCCTCCTTCTCAATCGAAATTCTGTTGGAGTTTAATCATTAGAGCAGCAGCTGCCTTTGCTTCGCCTGGTTCTTTTTATCCTATAAGCTATCCTTCATCCCTTCCATAAATTCTCTTTTGATGAAGTTAGCCAGAACTGGTGGCTTAGACCCAAAGAAATGGTATACTGGCTCATTAGCATTTTAGAAGGGGGAAAACAATGTTTATGGCACTTCTATCAACTAGCAGGCACTGTCAGATAAGATGCTTTACATAATTTCATTTTTTATTTTCACTAAAGTGTAATGAAGTAGAAATTTATCTTCACATTAATGTGTTGAATCACATTAATACATTTGCAAGTACTAAAACCAGTTTGTATTTTCAAATAAATTAAAATTATCCACAATGAATTTAGGTTCAAAAATGCATCCATAGTTAGATTCAGTAAGGGAGATTTTTTAATAAGGTTTTCACATCTACGGTTACTGTGGACCTATCTCATTTCAGTATCTACATTATGTTGTTCTGTGATGTCAAGTTGGTTACAAGTCTTAGCAATCCTGTGTACAACTGAATACAACACTGCCCAGTACCCAGTTTTCGGATCAGCGGGAGCTCAATTAAGTGCTATGGAATTCCCATTCTTCTCAGTGATATTCTTCTTATGTGCTACCTAGTCAAATGATTTTGTATAGTCAATAAAACACAAATAACAATCTTCCTTTAATTCTGTGTTTTCAGTCAAGATCCATCTGACATCAGCAATTTTAGCCTTCATTCTATATTCTCTTCAGAATCCAGCTTGGATTTCTGGTAGTTCTTTATAGATATTTGCTCCAGTCATTTTCTTTTAAGGAAGATTGCACTTTCATGTGATATTAATGATATTGTTTAATAATTTCTATGTTCTGTTGTATCACCATTCTTTGAAATTGTCAAAAATAAGGATGTTTTCTAGTATTTCATGGTATAATTGAGTATTTCTAGCACTGCATTTATGAATTGACACATTTCAAATGAAGCCTTGTTTTGACTGATACCTTGAGTACAACATGGACTTCTTTCAGCACCATTGGTTCTTCATCATACAATACTTCCTAAAATGGCTGAGTGTTGAACAATTCGGTTTTAGGTTTTTTTGGTCTATTTTGTTCATTCATTTGATTTTGATGCAGTGACTGTGTATTTCTTCCATTTTTTATGCTTCCTGTACCATTCACTATTTTGCCCATGGGAACTCTACTACTATAACTTAAAGTTTGAGGTCTTTCTGCATTGTTTTCAGGTTAGCATGATCTTCAATTTTGATGTTATAAATTCAGGTATTTGCTGGTTTCTTTATAATAATCTATTTTGTCTTCTTGAACCACCCTGTTTTATCTGTCTTCATCATCTTTTTTTTCCCTTTTACAGTAACTTGTTGAGTTCTAAAGCAAGTTTTAAAACATAAACCAAGTTTCAGAATTTTTTCTGACATCTTTTGTGCTCTTTTCTGCCCTAAATGACCTGTTGTTACCTGCCTTTACACTATACTGGGCAAAAAGAAAAAGAGTGAAAGAGAAGTTTTCTATTCTTTTTATACTTATTCTTTCAAAAAGGAGTTACTATAAGATTGAACATTTCTTTCTCTGGATAGAGTAGTAGAAATTATCTTCAAAACTTTCTGAATCTGTATTTTTTCCATAATATTTTAATTTATTGTAACTGATATCTCTAATAGTTACAGAATTGTTCAGACTCTGTTTCTACTTGTACACAAATATTGCTTTCTACTTTTTAAAGAAATACACAATTTGGGGGCGAGAAGTTTTAAAAAATAATATTTTATTGTCTCTTTAAAAGTTACTGCTGCACTAATACTTGTATCTGTTATAATTTCTCATGTTAAGCACTAATCTATTCTCTATCTGTTATAATTTCTCATATTAAGCACTAATCTATTCTCCAGTCTAAATGTTTATATGGTTCAAGTTCCTCAAATTGCAGTCCCAGGAAACACCATTTATATGGAATATGGTACAAATTTTATGCTTTAGAGCTACATAAAATGATGCTCTTCTCTTTCTTGATTATCCTCACTCAATTTTGTCTATTTCTTAGCCTTAAAAGGGCTAAACTTGAGTATTATTTTTCTGTTAAATCAATTATCTGTTATATAATTATTATTTTTTATGTTAAATCTGTTATCATTTACCACTGATAGTGATCCTATATACAATCTGAACCATGCCCTATCTTGAGCCAGTCTCCCTGTCTCCAACACATGCATCCCCCTTACTTTAGTTACTTTGTCAATACATCTCATCTGGTGTCTTCTTTAACTTTTAAATGAGGATTTTTCTTGACCAGCTTTATTGAGGTAAAATTCATATACTATAAGTTTGCATAGGGTTGCTATGATTTGCAAGTGATTTGATGGCACATAATGACAGCAAAGAGCTTTTCTTTTTAAATTTTTTTTTATTCTTCCAAGAACATAGCTTTTCAAATGTCTTTAGCCAGTGTTTCTGGGGTAAAAATATTCTTTACATATCTTTTAACTTTGTGTTTTATCCCCCCCCCAAAGGGGTATTTTTGCATAGCTGCTTGTTCTTGGTGAGTTCCACTGAGATGAATCAAACTCTTAACTCACCCGCAGGTTTTTAGAGGCTGTAAGTTACATGGGAGGAGATTGACCATCTTACTCTCACGGAGTAAACTGGTGGGTTCCACCACATTCTCCATTAGGTTGTATTGCTTTGTAAATGATCTATCTTTCCCCTCTGGTTGATTTTTAAGACCTTTCTATTTTGATGATGCAGGCCTGAGCAATTTGTTCTCTTACCTTGTATGTTTACTTGAACCTGAACTGACTCTATGGCACCTCACTCCATGCATTTGGTATTTTGTAGCTCCATTGTGGCTGTATATGCTAAATTTCTTTTAATACATCTTCTTGATCTTTTGAGAGCTCTGGTGGCATAATCCTTGGAGAACAGCATGCATACCTCTCTGGATACCTCTCTGGCAGTTTGAATGCACCAGCAGTTCTGAGGGAGAAAGATGAGCAATCTTCTTCCCTGTGATTTGCAGTCTTGGAAACTCAATGAAGGTTTTACTGGTAATTGATTCCAACTCAATAATAATGAGGGGGTTTTGTTGTTTTCTACCTTCTTGATACTTACTTTGTTAGTTGAATCTATTAATCTGTTTATTACAAATTTAGATATTTCTCAACTAATCTTCTCAATAATGTCTATTTTCTCTAACTGAACTCCCATTACAACTCAACTGCAAAACTCCCATTAGAGATAGCCCACTCGAGAGAACAGTTTAAAAGCAATAGATTATAGGGCATTATGATTATCATAAGAGTCCAGAATGAAGGTTGCAGAGT
>NW_006399913.1:6605200-6607270 GCF_000299155.1 Elephantulus edwardii
GGGAGGAGAGAAAAGTGCAACAATGAATGAATGGAAATCGAAAATCTCTGTAAATGTTCATTGAAATTAATAATAATAATAAAAAGAAATAGCCCACTCATACAATTTCCTTCTGCATAAAGCCCCCAAATGAAAGAAAAGTAAAACCTTGAAGGCAGCCCATCCATGCTCCTCTAGTCAACAGGTAAATGGGGTGCCCTACTCTGCCTGTCCACACAGGCTGCCTTTTCCCATTAATTGGACAACACTTAAAACTTAAATTTATTATCTTTCAATATACTATCTGTGTTTAAATATCCTTTATTGTTTCAAATACACACTTTGATATAGTTGGTTTGTGCAAATGTAAGATGTGGACCTAGCTTGACTCCATCTTTCCTTCTATGACTTTTAAATTTATGTTAATATAGAATCATCCATGCTTTCTCATTTTCTTTTCAGTTTTCTCCCAACCTAATGCAATAATTTATTTTTATTGAGGTCTCTTGGTTTATAGAATGTATTTATAGAGTTCATCTGGTAAGTGAATGCCTCTCTGTTCTTAATATTTCTGTGAACTTGCAAATAAATAGACAAATTGTGTAATAATTATACACATGTTCTTTAGCATGAATACATCAAAATTGGTGGTATTTCATATTGCATTACATCAAGAGGTCAATATGTCTGATTGCTATTGTTTTTTGATGATGTTAATTTACTATTGGTATAAGTTTGATCAGACTTCTCCTATCACAAAGTTTCTCATTAATCATTTTTTCCAAAGACATTTACACCTATAGATCATTGAAGTCTTATTTACATTTTCCAGTCAGGATTAGTAATTTTTCTAATTGTCTTTTTCTATACTTTCAGTGAAACTCTCCCGAAAGGATTTTTCTCACCTAAGATTAGTAGTATGCACATGATAAATTCTTAATTATTTCTTTATGATTACCAATGATTATATTAAATATTTGTTACCCTAGCTACCTAACTAGTGAGTTTTGTTTCATTGCTGTTATGTACCATGGAGTCAGAACAGACTCACAGTCGACCTTCCATCAAGTTTCTGAGGCAAGAAATAGTATAGGAGGAGCTTGTCCCAACTTGTTTGCCTTTAAGTTGGTAGTACAACTCCTTATCAATAAGTCACCAGAGATTTTTGGTGTAGAATGCTTCAAATAGTTTTTATAAGAATAATACAAAGGGAAAATAAAATATCAAGCATAAATACATCTAAATTTGCATTTTTAACTAGTAGTTCTGGGCCTGTGGATAGTTACCAGAGCTGGCATTTTGTAGGAGGTAAGCAAATACTTTCATTGACTAATGCATCTATTTGATAAGCAAAAAATTAAACCTTCTCATTCTTTAATTCTTATCCTATTGGTAGTGATTTATGATTCTCAATAATGATTTTCCCACAATTTATTTCTAATTCTTCATTCTTCCACCCCAGTGCCTCCACCCAAAGTATTTGTGTTAGGATTAATAACAAGTTTATTCTTAACCCCCTTTATCAGCAAAGGATTAATATGGATAATAAAATATTATTCAAATGGTGATTTATTTTTTAAGTGGTGCTAATCAGAATTAGAGAGAGAAAGAGAGTCAGAGCCTACAGAAATGAATATGTAGCTATAAATAAAAGATTGATAACATTCCAGGTAAAGTTAGAATTAATACTTTGTGAAAACATTGATAAAGTATAGCTATTATTTTCCTGACCTTGAGTGTTATCAATATCTTATTATGAAGAGAAACTGGAAACATCAACATATTGTTGTTGTTGTTGTTGTTGTTATGTGCCGTCGAGTCACTTGTGACTCATAACAACCCTATGTACAACAGCCCTAAACTCTGCTCTGTCCTGTGCCAGTCGCACTGTCCCTGACACTCCCATCCCGATTATCCCAGTCACTGAATCAATCCACCTCATAAAGGGCCTTCCCCTCCTGTGCCGTCCCTCCACCCTCCCAAGCATGATGTCCTTCTCCAAGGACCAGTCTTTCCTCACCACATGTCCAAAGTATGTTAGACGGAGCCTCAGAATCCTTGCCTCCAAGGAGCCACCTGGTTTAACCCTTT
>NW_006399913.1:6608298-6614210 GCF_000299155.1 Elephantulus edwardii
GAGGGTGGAGGGACGGCGCAAGAGGGGAAGACCCTCTATGAGATGGATTGATTCTGTGACTGGGGTAATCGGGATGGGTGTGTCAGAGGCCGTGCGATTGGCACAGGATAGAGCAGGGTTTAGGGCTGTTGTACATAGGGTCGCTATGAGTCGCAAACGACTCGACAGCACATAACAACATAGTAAATACGAGTAACTCAGCCCAAAGGTAAATATAATTATATAAATACAAATTAGAAGAGGAGTTGAATAAATGTTCTTTTTTTATAACATGTGTCTGGTCTTAATAATTATCAGCAGTAAAATGTTGTCAGTTAAATCTATCATTAAAAGCACTACACTAGCTTTTCCAAACGCAACTTGTAGGTGAATATTAAGCAATGTTACGTCATAAAACAATAACTTTAATATTTAATCTATAACCAGAAAGATCTGCACATTAAAGAAATTCTGATTTTACGTCTTTTCTTGAGTGATAATTTTGTATGGTCATAAAACAAAATGCATAACAAATTATTACAAAATATTCTTTAAAGTAAGACTAATATGTGTTCTATTACCAGACAAAGCAGGACTGCTACCTAATGTATGTTTTCACAGAGTCAATTGTAGACCAAAAACAGCCCAGTAAATATTCACTCACTCATTCATTCATTCAAGGGTTACATGAAAGATACTTTTCAAAACATTCAGAAGACAACGAAAGACAAAGACCCTTTTCTTGAAGACATTTAGGCTTTTCAAAGGTTTGAGTAAGCACAGCTAGTGGCAGTCTATTACTGAAAGTGTTACAATGGAAATAATGTAGATTACTATGGATGATTTGAAGAGAATGCGGAGTCATTTGTCTGAGGAAGTCAGAGAGGCATTCAGGAAAGACTGTGATGTAGTTTTAAGTAGTCACCAGTTCTGCACTTTGTAGAGAACAAAATCAAGATTAGGAGGGATTGAAAAGAGAATCATTAGTTTGGAGGTTATTGCCAGAGGTGATAGGGATAAATCATAGTATTAGTTGTATAAATGTTAAAAAAAGGTAGCAGTTTCAGGATTTAAAATCCTGAAGATAAAATCCATTATCCAAGGGGAACAGTTTAGCTTCATGTTGTTATTTGAGGCAAATAATTCTATATTATTCTGAAGTAGATAAATTGAGTAGATTAAGGTGTATTAAATAAAGTAAAATAGTAAAAGGAGCAGGGTGTAGGGGAACTCCCTGAGGCTGTATTTGAGTGTGCTGATCTTTAGAATACTCAAGACTGAGAAATCAGGTTTAGCAATATCCTCTCCTCCATCAACTGAGTATCATTAGAAAAGAAATATCAAGCTAGAATTTGGGATTAGGCCCAATTGGGTCACGTTTCCCTGAAGCAGAGGATCATTTTTCTGATTGGCGAGGGAAGAAGTAAACTGATAAACTTCTCAATATTTGAGGAAATGTCTTCCTTAAATGTGTCAAGTTCAAGGGGCTGCTGACATAAGTTTTCATAATATAGAAATAATAAAAAAATAAAATTATTATGAATATGGTTCCTTTTCTCAGATCTATATTGTGACTTTAGGACCAGAATTACCTTTGATCTTGATTAATTGATAGTGATTTCTTTAAAGGAGCACACACAAACAGAAAGATAGAAAGAGAGAGAAAAAGAGAGAGAGAGAGAGAGAGATGATTGTTGTAAAGAATAAGTAAAATAGGTTTATATAACTGGATATTTTAAAGTCTTTTAAAAAAAGAAATCCACAATCCTTAGAAAATAGTTTAAAAACAGCTTTCTTTTTAAGTATTGACAATGTGATGATTTACTTCCTTAGAATATTTTGTAACAAAACCTGCCCAGTCACTGGCCTCTCTGCATTTAATGTTCTCTTTCTTATCACCATCTTAATACATAATTTTGTTATGTTTCTTTCCTGATGAGGAAAAACAGTTTAGACAAGTTAAGTACTATTTTGGGAACTATCTATTAAAAAAAAATCATTGAACCACAGGCAATTTAAACATCTGTCTTACAGTTTCTCCTGAGTAACTGGTTCATAGTGAGGCCTCAATTCCTTCAATCTGTACCTTCCTCCCTCCCCCATCTCTTCTCTTTCTTTTCCTTCAGCTGCTTTTCTCCAATTAGAATCTGTAGTTACTAATTAAGGTTACTCTTCAAATAAGGCAGTAATTCTTGTGATTTCAACTTTTTCTACCTTTTAAAGTATTCAGTAGGTTATTGAGAAATTTTAATTGAGGCCAAACTATCCCTTTCAATAAATATTTGACAAATGAAAGTGAATGACTTAGTCTTGTAGCAAGTTCTGAATCAGAAACTTCAACAGAAATACGTGAACTAAATCCTGTGCATAAAAAAACAGTTGTTACTGGAGTCATTCAAAATTAAGTTTGCCTTATTAAACCAGTGGAAGCTAAACACAGAAAAGACTTCATGCATTAATAAAAATAATAAAAACTTCACCAAAACTTGATTTGTACATTTCTGACTTTTTACAGAAACACATATTTATGTTGTTGTTTGTTGTTGATTGCCTTCGAGTTGAGCGCGACTTATAGCGCTCTTATGAACAAAAGGCCTGAAGCCCCTCTACAACTATCAACATGTATTAAAGTTCATAAAGTTTCCATAGGCATATTGTTTAGAAAGTGGATGCCACTCCTTCTTCCAAGCCTGTCATAGTATGTTACTACTGTTATGTTCTGTTGAGTCACCTGCGATGTATGGCCACCTTCAGCTCTGAACCCTTCCCTGTCCTGAGTCAGTCTCACTAATTCTGACACACCAACCCCCATTGCCTCAATCACTGTTTCAATCCATCTCATCTCAGGTCTCCCTCTCCTGCGATGTCCCTCCACCCTTCTGTGCATGATGTCCAAGGAATGATTTCTTCTGGCCCCGTGCCCAAAGTAAGTGAGGCAGAGCTTCAAAATCCTAGCCTCCAAGGAGAGACTTGGTTTGACTCTCTCCAAGACAGACCTATTTGTTTTCTTGGCAGTCCATGGTATGTTCAAGACTCTTCTCCAGCACCACAACTCGAAAGCATCTATTTCTCTTTTGCCATCCTTAATCACTTCCCAAGTATCTGAAGCATAACAAGTAATAGAGAAGACCATGGCCTGGATTAGGCATAACTTTGTCTCTAGACTGACATTGTTGTTCTTCAGTGCTCTGGAGAGGTCCATGACAGCAGGTTTTCCCAATGCTATTTGCCTTTTGATTTCCTGACTGCTGGTGTTAAGAGTGCTGATTGTGAATCCAAGGAAGCTGTAAATGGTAACAACCTCAATCTCTTCTCCATCTATCATGGTGCTGCCAATTGACTCAGTGGTGAGAATCTTTGTCTGCTTGATGTTGAGCTTCAATCCATATTGAAGACCACAGTCCTTGACTTTCTTTCTGCAGCAAGTGCTTCAGGTCCTCCTCAGTTTCAGCAAGTAAGTTTGTGTCATCTCCATATCATACGTTGTTAATGAGTTTTCATCCAATCCTGATGCCACACTCCTCCTCATAAAGCCCTGCCTCCCACATGATCTTTTCTGCACATAGATTGAAAAGGTACGGGGAAAGGACACCTCCCTGATGTAATCCTTTCCTGATTTTGAACCATGCAGTGTTTCCTTGCTCTGTTCTGAAGACTGATTCTTGGTCCAAGTGTAGATTTCATATAAACACGACCAAGTATTCTAAGATTCCCATTTTCCTCAAGGTTAGCCACAATTTATAGTAACCCACACACTCAAATATTAAACAAAATAGCCTAAAATCAAGAGCATAGAATGTGGTTTGACTAGTAGCATCTGGAAAGAATTAATTCCTTGTTTATAATATTAAGTAACCATAAATTGGAACAATGCAAGGATAGTTTACAGGAAGCTAAAACTATGATTTTTAGATTTCCATAATTTTCATTGTCCTCTCAAGCAAAAACATTGGACATTAATTTATACATTTTGTCTGTATTTATTAAATAATATATATCAAATAATATATTAAATTATATATACTTAATAAATACAGACAAAATGTGTAAATTAATGTCCAAAGTTTTTGCTGTTTATTAAATACAAATATTGTATATTTTAGAAGCAGGAGTGGCATCCGCTTCCTGAATAACATGTCTCCGGAAACTCTATGAACTTTGATAAATGTCAGTAGTTGTAGAGGGGCTTCAGGGTTTTTGTTCATAGGGTCACTATGAATTTTGCTCAACTCTAAAGCAATCAACAACAATTATATACTATCAATTCATCATAGCTTTGGGGAAACAAGTAGATCTTTTCAGGAACCTTTCTTTGCTGTGTGTGCTTAGAATCTGGTTTTGTATTCCAGATTAAATAATATGTAAAATATAAAGAAAAGAGAAATAATAGTGTTATTGATACTCCAAAATTGTGAATCTAATAATACACTTCAGGAGCGGGTTTTTTTATTCTAATTGGATTGCATCTACTCATCAGACATCAAGCATTCTTTTTTTATTAATAGTTGGAATCTGAATATAAGTCATTAATTTCCTCTTCTTTTCTATGTCCCTATTTGAATTTTATCAGATTAATATAAATGTAAATATACTTTACACAAATTACTTCTTAAAATCTTCTGAGGTAAAGCTCAAAGATCTGTTACGTAACAAGAAGCCAGGAAAATATAGACTTTATCCTAGCATTTTAAAAGAAAGTTCTTTTAGAAAGTTATTTAGAATGTTATGCTTTTTTCAAAATTACTTCCCTTTCCCCCATGAAATGAAGTTTTCTTTATAACAGTGTAAAAGCAGAAACTTGTGAAAAGAAGATGGAATAAATTTTTTTCTCATATATCCTGAAGGAAATATTCTCTTCTCATAGAGATTTAGAAGACATTTACCAAAATTGTCTTCGTGTATCATTTTAATACAAGTTGTAAGGCCTTTCATTATAGAGAAGTTGAACTCGCTCTCAGAAATAAAGGCAAATCTGTGTTCCTTTCTTTATGGGGCACAGGAAGTTCAATTCGTAAAGAACTTTTGGTTGATCATACTGATAGGACTGTGTCAGTTTCACCAACAGAGGAATTGATTTTTTCCGTGTAAGGAATGCTAGCAGTCCAGTGGTTAAGCTCTCACCTGCTAATGGAAAGGTCTGCAATTTGGACTCCCTAACTCCTCTGAGGGATAAAAGTGACAGTGTGCTTCTGTAAAGATCATAGCCCTGGAAACAGTATGCTGCCATTGGGCTCTGTTCTAAAAAGTAGTGATGAGACAAAACAGACTTGAGGATACATAGACACACTTAAATAGTGTGGAATATTTTGTACATCAAATATTTTTGTTTGTTTGATTGGGTTTAAAACCCATATTTTCTGAAGACAGACTTCTTCAGAACACAGACTTCAATATAGATTATAGCTCAATAGCAAGAAAACAAAAATCATCACCTTTGGACAAACAGGCAATATCATGATAGGTGGAGAAAAGATAGACATTGTCAATGACTTAATTTTACTTGTATCTGCAATCAACCCTCATGGTAACAGCAGTCTAGAAATCAAAAGACATGTTGAGGAAATACGCTGTGAAGGACCTCTGAAGTGATGTCAGTTTAAAGATGAAAATGTGACCAATCCAAGCCTTGGTATTTTCAATCACTTCCTATCACACCTAAGAGTTGAACAATGAATAGGGATGACAGAAAAAGAATCAAAATATTTGAATTGTGGAATTGGAGAAAAATATGGAATATTCCATAAACTTCCAATAGAGCAAAGCTACTTTGGAGGAAATACAACTAGAATGTTCCTTAGAGGCAAGAATAGTGAAACTTCCTCTCACATACTGTGCGCATATTGTATGTGGAAAACTACATTATTCTGGGAAAGGGGGAGGATCAGGGAAAGAGAAGACCAACAAGATGGATTGACACAGTGACTGTAACAATG
>NW_006399913.1:6619605-6635854 GCF_000299155.1 Elephantulus edwardii
CATGTTATTTTTCTTTATTTTATTTTAATGAAGTAAACCAAGAATGCAAGAGAACTGGTGTTATTAATTAGTCACATCTCACTGACTTTCTTAGATTTAAACTCTTAAGAGACTTTGGTCCTTTATACATAAGTGGACAACTGGATTTGCTAGAATGGAAATTGTGAGGATTAATTTAAAGTGCTGTGGGCACATTTTCCCATCAACTAAACCCCCATAAAACAGACCACTTGATGTCCTCTGGCCATTGACCTGCATACTTACGATTAAAGCAGCTTTCATTAGCACTTAAAAGTTGTGTCCAATATTTTGCTTGGGGCTTTAGTGCTTTCATTATGGCTCAGGAGTCTACTGCCTGTAATTTTAATTTACAAATAATTCCTTGAACATCTTTAATGCACCCATAATATAGGAACCTAGTAGTAATTAAGATCTAATCACTGCTTTCCAGAAATTAGTATTCTTGTGGGAGAGGATTGATGCATATGTTGTTAATGTGTATATAAAGAAAATCTCACTAATAATGTTTATAAAAAAGATATAAGTAATATTTTTATTATAGTGAGTAAAAAAGATTCAAGGTTTGTTGAGATTTTTTTTTCAATCCTGACATCTTATTATATGCCAAAAATGACTATGTGGTGAGCAATTTTGTTGCACTGTTGTTATTGTTAGGTGCCATTGTGCATGACTCTTAGTGACCTTATGAACAACAGATCGAAACCCTGCCCTGTCCTGTCTCTGACTTGAGTTCATTGCTGCAGTCACTGTGTAAATCCATCATATTAGGACTCTTTCTCTCCTTTGCTGACCCTCCATCTTTCCAGGTATGATGTCCCTTTATAAGGAGTAGAGCCACCTAGCCACATGTCCACAGTATGAAAACTCAAACTTTGCCATCTTTGCCTTCAAAGCTGTACTTTCTGTAAGACATATCTGTTTGTTCATGGATGGAAAAGAGTCCATTTAGTGTTCTTCTCCATACCCAAGCTCACAGGCATTAATTCTTATGTCATCCTTACTCATTGCCCAGCTCTCCTATGTATAGTGATTGAGAAGATCATGGCCAGAATAAGGTGCACCTTAGTCTTCAAATTGACTTCATTGCTCTTCAGCATTTTGGAGAGGTCCCCGACAGTTCACTTGTCCAGTGCAATGCATCTAATTTCTTGACTGCTTGTACTAAACATGTTGATGTTGGGTTTCCAATGGTATAAATTTCATGGGAGGAAATTTCCCATCTTTCTTCTGATAGTAGATTTGAACCAATGGAGGCTTTTGTTCTTTGGGTTAGCAGCACAGCTCCTTATTAATGCTGCCATCAGAGATCCCTTGTTATTAGTTATACATAAAGGCATCCATTCTTCTTCTGTCATCCTTATTCATTGTCCAGCTCTCAGATACATAGCAAGTGATTGAAAGATCATGGTCTGAACTAGAGGCATCTTAACCCTCAAACTGGTATTGTTGCTCTTCAACAATTTGGAGAGGTCCCTCACAATAGACTTGCCCAGTGCGCTATGTCTCTTGTCTTGACTGCTGGTACCAACTGTATTTATTGTGGATACAAGTAAAATGAAGTCATTGATGCTTTCAATCTTTTCTCCATCTATCGTGATACTGTCTATCAGTCCATTGACTAGGATTTTTCTTTTCTTGTCATTGAGATAGAGTCCATATTGAAGGCTGGACATGTTTATCAAGTCTTTAATAACTTTACCTTGTTATATTGTCAATCTCATTACACTAGAGTGTTCTTTGAAATCACTAACTTGATTTTTTACAACAAAAAGGAGTAACTAAATATTAATACAACTTTATGTGTGGTACTTTATATGTTTGTTGTTGTTATGTGCCATCGAGTCACCTGCCACTCATCGTGACCCTATGTACAACAGCCCTAAACTTTGCTCTGTCCTGTGCCAATCGCACCGTTTCCAATACACCAATCCCAATTACCCCAGTCACTGAATCAATCCACCTCATAGAGGGCCTTCCCCTCCTGCCCTGTCCATCTACCCTACCAAGTATGATGTCCCTCTCCAAAGACTGGTCCTTCCTTACAACATGTCCAAAGTATGCTAGACAGAGCCTCAGAATCCTTGCTTCCAAGGAGCTGCTCGGTTTAACCCTTTCCAGGATGACTCTGTTTGTTTTCCTAGCAGTCCATGGTACCCTCAATACTCTTCTCCAGCACCAAATGAGTTTGATATTCAAGTCTATGAACTAGATACCATTCTCAGGTAGAAATGAGAAAAGTTTAAGAGAATTTAGAATGGCAGCAGAAATGAGCTTAAATGTGGGCTTAATTAACTTTGATTTTTTTTTTTTAAACCACTACACTAATGTCTTCAGGGAGCCCTGGTGGTGTAGTCCATAGAGAGCTCTGTGGCTAACCCAAAGGTCAAGCCTCTATGCCAGCTGGAATCCATTAGTGACTCTGCAGGAGAAAAGTGGGCAATATCCTCCTGTGTCATTTATAGCCTCAAAAAGCACACTGAGGTGTCAGCTGTGAGTCAGTCCCAATCCAATGACAAAGATCTTGTCATAAAAAATTACAAGTTCCTACAAATTATCAATGACCTCTACTAGAAAGGATAAATAAAATTCATATTTATCAGATATCTAAAATAACTAATTTATCAGTTGCTTGCCAGTATTTTATTTAAATATGATAATTTTTGTTTTTAAGGAAAAGAAATGGAGGCTTAGGTATGTTGAGCACCTTTTATAAGGTAGCACATGCTTTTCTTCAGGAGGGAAAGTCCCATGAACAGTAGTTTCAGTAAATACTGGTTACTTTGAAAGTTAGTCCTTACGATAGTTTGTCTCTATACTCAAATTTTGGCCAATGATCTCTGCAATTACTTGCTGTGCATTAGAGAGCTGGACAATGACTAGGGATGATAGGAGAGTTAATGCCATTGAGCTGTGGTGCTGCAGAAAAGTATTGAATATACCATGAAATAGATCATGGACTACTAGGAGAACAAACCTGGAAAGCGTGAAGCCAGGCTGCTCCTTAGAGGCAAGGATTCTGAAGCTTCGTCTGACATACTTTGGACATGTTACAAGGTGGGATCAGTCCTTGGAGAAGGACGCCATACTTGGGAGGGTAGAGGAACAGCACGGGAGAGGAAGACCATCATTGTTAATGATGTATACCTTGTACATAATAGATGAGAAAACAGTCTCCAAGGATCACTGACTTCCCCAGTGTTAACACTGCAACTGATAAGCCAAATGAAGATTTTTAACCTAAAGACCACATTTTTTTTTTCAGACAGGTATATTAACAACAAATGCATGATTAAACTTTATGGATTGTTCCATCTGTCCTTAATAAAAAAACTTGCTTAGAAGACACATTGTTTAGTTAACATAGTGAGTAGTTTTGTTTTTAGTGACAGTAGATCCTCAAATCGTTGTCTTGGAAGATTATTTAGATGGGAAATTGTTACTTTTAAGTATAAGATAATTACAAAAAGGTGCTAAAGGTACTTTTGACATACTAAGCAAAAAACTAATAAACAAACTATTTTGGAAAATCAGTTTGAACAGACTTTAACAATCTGTGTTACATGCCCTGAATATAATTACTGCATAGTTCAACTTTTCAATCCACTAAAGAAGATCTGAGTTTACCATGGTAACATTGGGAACTTTCATATTTTAGGAATGTTTTCAAAGTTACTAGCTGTATAGACTGTGACAATACAATAAAAGCATGAAAGAGCATTGATGAGCTGGGATATAGGAAGTGAATTACCTGTCAGTGTCTGAAATCTTGTCTTTTCTGTCTGTGTTAACCAAGAAAAGTAGTTACAGGATTCCTATAAATAAAGAGATGTGCATATCTATTATTGAGTCTGATCACAGCTTTCTAGAGTAGTGATAAACTCACACCTTAAAAAGTAGATACTGCATAACTACAAAGAGTGGAAAATTGTCCTTTGTTTAGAATGGGGCTCAGCACATGGGCCAAATATGGCCCACTACTGGTTTCTGTGAGTTCCTTGAGTGTCACATGTGGTTTGTCCCTTACTATTAACCTAAAGGTTGGCAGTTTGTATCTGTCTAATGGCAGTGCTGAGGAAACATCTGGCAGTCCGTTTACACAAGGGTTACAGTCAAAAGAAATCTTATAGCAAAATTTTACTTTGCTACATGATATCATCATGGAAGGAGGAGTGGCATCCACTTCCATAATAGCTTGCCTCTGGAAACCCTATGACCCTGGAGAGAGGATGAAAGGCACCCAAGTGTCGAGGACTCTCCTTCATAGGGTCACTAAGAGTCATCTGGGACTCAACGGCACTTAACAACAACAACAACATGATATCATCGTGAATTAGAAAGGACTCAATGACAAGGGAATTACTGTTGTCTATAAATAAAATTTTATCCAAACACAATTAAATCTGTTTTATTTATGTATAATCGATAACTGTATTTACATTGTTGTTGTTGTTATGTGCCATCGAGTCATTTGCGACTCATAGTGACCCTATGTACAAGAGCCCTAAATGCCGTTCTATCCTGTGCCAACCTCGCTGTCTCAAACACATTCATTCCCACCACTCCACTCACAGAATCGATCCATCTCATCGAGGGTCTTCCTCTCCTGCACCGTCCCTCCACTCTCCCAAACATTATGTCCCTCTCCAAGGACCAGTCCCTCCTTGAAACATGCCCAAAGTATGTCAGACAAATCTTCAGAATCCTTGACTCCAGGGGACATTCTGGCTTCACCCTCTCCAGGACGAGCCCGTTTGTTCTCCTAGCAGTCCATGGTATATTCAACACTTTTCTCCAGCACCACAGCTCAAAGGCATCAATCCTCTTTCTATCAACCCTATTCACTGTCCAACTCTCCGATGCATAGCACGTAATTGCAAAGACTATAGCCTGGATCAGGCTATATTACAATAGCAAAATGGAGTCTGGCCATTAATAAAAAGAGCATGCCGAGCTATAACCTAGAAGATTATTTGAATTCTAGGAAACTGAAATGAGGCATATATATCAGACATCAAACAAACATAAAACAGGCAAAACTTTTGTAAAATAAAAGCTTGTTATTTTTGTGCAGTTGTCATAAAACCCCTTTTATGAACATCTTAATTTGTAGAATATTATATTACTGAATCTTTTCTGAAGTTGACCTTGTATGTTTTATGAAAGAAATTTTTAATAAAATTACTTTCATGAATAATTTTAGTAGCTTTTGAGTACTAGATCTAGTGAATGCAACTATGCATTGAATTAGATATAACCATACTCTAAAAAGTATTCGAAGTGTATTTTGGGGAGTTTGGGCTGCATCTTTAGATTTAAGCTTGGTTTCTTGTATATCTTGTATTTCTTGAATCTGTCAAGGTTTATTTGTATCTCTGTTCCTAGAAGAATATGTTCAAGTCCTAACCTCTAGTACCTAATGTTGTTCTGCGCCATCAAATTGCCTGCAACTCATAGCAACCTTCTGTACAACAGCTCTGAAGCCTGCTCTACCTGAGCCAGACTCACTGTCTCAGACACAACTACCTCCATTATCCCAGTTACTGTATCAATCCATCTCATTCAGGGTCTTCTCTTGCATTGACCCTCCACTCTTCCAAGCATGATGTCCAAGGACTGGTCCCTCCTGGCCACAATCCCAAAGTATGTGAGGGAGAGTTTCAAGATACTTACCTCCAAGTAGCAGCCTGGCTTCACCTGGTTTCACCCTTTCCGGGACAGACATCTTTGTTCTCTTGGCAGTCCATGGTATGTTCAATAATTTTCTATAGAACCACAACTCAAAGGGATCAATTCTTCTGTTGTCTGTGGTCATTGTCCAGATCTCTGATGCATAGCAAATAATTGTGAAGATTATGGCCTGAATCAGTACACCTTAGTCTCCAGACTGACTTTTGTGCTCTCAAGTACTCTTTAGCACTTTGGAGAGGTCCCTGACAGAAGACTTCCTCAATGGAATTCATGTTTTGATTCCTTGACTGCTGGTGCCAAGAAGGTCGAGTGTGGAGCCAAGCAAGCTATAATTGTTAACAACCTCAATCTCTTCTCCATCCATCATGTGCTGCCAATTGGACCAGTGGTAAGAATCTTTGTCTTCTTGATGTTGAGCTTCATTCAATCCATATTGAAGACTATAGTCCTTGACCTTCTGCAGCAAGTGCTTCAGGTCTTTTTCATTTTCAGCAAGCAAGGTTGTGTCATCTGCATAACACAGGTTGTTGATACATCTTCTTCCAATCTTGATGCCACATTTCTCCTCATAAAGTCCAGCTTCCCCAATGATCTGTTCCACTTATAGATTGAAAAGGTATGAAGATTGAATACATCCTTAATGTATATTCCTGGCAATTTTTACTAGATGTTATACATTATAAATGTATTATTGTTTTGGTTTGGATTTTGCTGTATTCCTTTAGATTTGCTCTCCCCACCCCCCTCATTGCACAGTCAAATTTCTTGGACTATTTCAATTTTTTAAATTGTGATTTTATTGAATGTTTACAGCAAGGGTGGGTTTTCATTCATTCATTGATGCTTATTTTCCTCCCACTTCCTCCTTTCTTCATCCCCCAATTCACTTTATAATGTTCTTCTTGTTCCAGATTGTTAATTGTCATACATATGATACCTAATCATATATTCCTTCCAGACAGTCATTTCATCATCTGTTCCAGTGAAGTATTCATTATCTTTTCTTGTTCTCTGCCCACTCACCCCACCCTAATCCTATTTTATAACAGTGGTCTTATGTAGTATTTGTCCCTTTGTAACTCAGAAATTTTACTCAGTAAAATGTCTTCCAGACTCATCCATATTGTGTATTGTTTTACAAGTGCATTATTTATAATTGTTGCATAATATTCCACTGTGTGACTGTACCATAGTTTTTGGGGTGTTTGTATTTTATTTTGTTCTGTTTTGTTTTATCCATTTGTTTTCTGACAGAAAGTTGGGTTGTTTCCACCTCTTAACTATTGTCGATAATGCAGCAAAAAAAGAAACATGTGTATACAATGGTTTGTCTCAAGGCTGGATTTCTTCAGGCTATATTCCCAGTAGTGGAATATCTGGGTCAAAGATATTTCTGTTTTCAACATTTTATGAAAGCAACGGACCATCTTTCATAGTGGTTGTACCATTTTACATTCCCACCAACAGTGAATAAGAGTTCCAATATCTCCACATTCCCACCACCATTTTTTGTCTGCTGCCCTGTTAACCTCTCCAATCCTGATCTCAAACCTACTGAACAGCCATAGTAATCAAGACATGGCACTGGTTACCAGTGGCAGACATATAGATTAATAGAACAGCGTCAAGAACTCAAAAATTAATTTACCTATCTATGGTCAAAAGATCCTTGACAAGGTGACAAAATAAGTGGGGAAATGACAGACTGTTTAACAAACTGTGCTGGAATAATTGGAAAATCATCTGTATAAAAAGTAAGAGCTACACTTCACACAGTACACAAAAACTAACTCAGGGTGGACCAAAAACCCAGAAGTAAAACCAAACACTAAAATTCATCAGAGAAAATTTAGGGACTATTCTGGAAGCACTAACCACAGCATCAACAGACGTCCAGGCATAACAAAAAACCTAAAACTCAGGAAGGATAAGATAAGTAAATGAAATCTTCTAAAAGTTAAAATTTTATGCACGTCAAAAAACTTGAATAGAGTAAAAAAAAAAAAAGAAACACACATACTGGGAAAAATATTTTCCAATGATATATCTGATAAGGGACTCATAGCTCAAATTTATAGGATACTCCAGCACCTCAACCAGGAAAAGTCAAACAACTCAATCACAAAATGGATATAAGATATTAATATAAAGTCCTTCGCTAAAGAAGAAAGTCAGCTAACAGGTGGAAAAGTTTAATAATAATAAGACAGAGGCATGAAAGGTAGCCACACAATGATTCAAGAAGAAATTGAGATGGCAAACAACATGAAGAAATGTTTAAAACTCCTAGATACCAGAGAGACACAAATCAAGAGTATAACAAGATATCCTCTAAACCAGCAACAATAGATTCTTTTAATATTTTAAAACTTTATCTTAGGTTTTTTTTTTTCCTAGGGCAAGACCAAAGCATCCACTTAATCATAGGATCAATGTATCTTTGCAACTAACACAATATCTCTTTGAGGCTTTGATCTGATGCCTCACACACATGAGTTCTAACTAGTTGAAAAGTAAATTATTTTTTTAAAAACCTTTCTGAGCTCTGGTAATTGTCTGACCTTTTTGCTTTCCAATTAATCTTTTCCCCGCGTCTAGAACTTTACCCTATGCATGAATTATAATCATAAAACTAAAGAATTGAAGAGGGAGCTTTGGTGGCCTCGTAGCTAAGGAGTTGCTCTGCCAAACCTAAGGCTGGCTGTGTGAATCCATAAGCTGCTCTGCAGGAGACAGAGGTTCAGTCTCCTCCCCTGTGATCTAGAGCCTCTGAACACCTGTAGGAGGGTCACTTATAGTTTGGTCCCAACTCTATGGAACATAACAACAACAGTGGAGACTTGCAGGATACTCTGGTGTAGAGCTCCCAAGTATGCTCTAGTGCACTAACTAGCTCACGTGCTCCTTCTGCCTTGGCTCAGCACATGCCAGTATCAGCTTTCTCAGTGCAGTGAGGAAACTGGATTCTATTTAGGTTTCACCTTTCTGTGTTTATAGAGGAAACTCCATTGGTTTCTCTATCCTCAGGGATTGCAGCCTGAAATGCCTATTGCCAGATATCTGAAAATTAGTTAGTTCATATTTTTCCCATTCAGTTTTCTAATTGTTTAAGGTTTGAAAGCAGTTTCTCTAGTGGTTAATTCTTCAGGTGTAGAAAGCAGAATTTGTAATAACAATAGATGAATTGTGAAAGATAATGGATAATTATATAATGTTTAACTTTTAAGGAGCACTTGGTACTGATTACCTGAAAGAGTTGAGGAAGATTTTACAGGGAGGATATGCCTTGAAAGAAAAAATAAAAATTTGGCCCTCAACCCTGCTTTATTGGTATTAATCAACTTTCTCTTACATTCCCTTCATTGAAGATTACAAATATTTCCTTTTCAAGTTTTACACCTAAATCAGGCATCTTATTTTAAATTCAGGCCATTTTTGTAATTTCCAGACATTTTATATAATATTATCTCTTTCATCATCTCACTTCTCATAATTTCAATTTATACATATTTAATCTCTTTCTTCCTATCAAATGTTTACCATTTCATGAGTGATTTTTATGGGGGAAAATATGATGCACTTAGAAATTAAACCAAATGGTGTTCTTAGATTAGCATATTGTGGCAAATGACGGTAATACATCGAAGAAAAATAAACGTGTTTCTAAGTACGGTCATCAGTTTAAAAGTGTGCAGCAACGTGTTAATAATGGTATTTTCTTGGAATCAAAATTTGGAAGAGTTGCAATATTTGTTAGTCTTAATTAACCAATCAAAATATATATTAACTGTAAAATATGATTGGATACAGTTTGATAACTCATAGGAATAAATACTTAAAAAGGAGACAATGTTTAATATTACGTACTTAGTGTAGAAAACAGAGCTCTGATAGTCTAAGGGCCAGAAGCTGGGTTGCAATCCTGAAGTTATGTGGTTTGAGACCACTAGCTTTTCCACAGAAGAATAATGTGAATCTCCTCCTGTGTAATTCATTGCCTCTGAAAATCCGCTGGAGGGTCAGCTATGGGTTGGCTCTGACTCTGGCACGTAATAACAACAGTGGAGAAAAATAGGAAATAAAACAAAAAGAAGAAATTGCTGTCAAATTGTAACCAACCTGCAGCTGACCCTCCATTGAGTTTAAGAGCCAGTAAATGTCATGGAAGGGAATTGTGCGTCTTTTTCAGAGCTATTGGTAGATTCAAATGGACAGAGTGTTGTGGTCTTTGGGTTAGTGCAAATTCCTATGGACTATACCACCGGAGCTCCCTACATAATGTACAGCATCAAGGCATTTAATGTAAGATCCAGACATTTTGGCTGGTGTTGGAAATGACAAAACATCCCAAAGCTGTAAGAAGAAAAGTGCCATTTTCTTCCCTTATCCAACCTCAGGAATTGCTGAAAAAATTGGAAGTAGAAGACAAAAGTGGAATAATCATTACTCTTTATATTTTAAAATAGTAACTTGTAAGAGTGACTGAAGATTTCCTAATGGATGAGATTTCTTTATATTTAGTTTTTTATACTATATAGAATATATTGGACTTTTATCTTGTTACAAATAAATCCATAAATTCTAAGCAATGATTTCTAGGCAGTAGAGTCTTTGCTAAAAATAGCTACATGTGGAAATATGTTAATTCTTCAAACTTATTGAAAAGCTAAGCCATTGCCTTATCATTTTCAACAGGTAGTGACTCTATAAGACTAACTAGGGCAGCCCCACACAGGCCTACTTTAAATTTCCAGGGCTGTGAATTTTTATGGAAGCAAATTGCCACATCTTTTTTTCCCCATGGAACAATACTGAGTTCCAGCCATTACTCTTCCATGGCTTTTTGTTTCCAGGCTTATTGGGTACCACTGATAACATATAGGTCAATATATTTCTCAATAATCCTTTAATAGACTAAAAGAGAGTCAAAACACCTAGCAGAAACTGCATGTTAAAACCAGGTCCCTGAGTTTGTATCATTGAGACTCAGCTACATAAACAGGCACATTCAAAAGAAGTCAGTGTTGCACATCAGGATATTATTGTCTTCACGCATTTCTCAGTTTTACTATTGTTTAAAATATATTTATATCAATATGGGAAACTTTCAATTCTTGGCATTTTTGGTTTTAGAGGCAGCATAATGTTGACATTGGAAAGGGTCATTTGCTTGGCAGTGGAAGGAACTTTAGCTCTGGAGTCAAATTTTGCTGGGTTTAAAATTTCAGTTCTTCCACTTGTTATGGATTCTATCCATGTCTTTCAGTGAAACCCTATAAACTGTACTTATCCCTTGTGGGAAAGGATAGAGCAATGGATTTAAGAAATTTACCACTTTTTCAGTTCTGTAGCCCTTACTAAGTTGCTTTTTCCCCCGATCCTCAATTTCCTTATATGCAGGGGAATATGATTTTGTGAATATGAGTCTTAAGTAAGCTGCTGTATAATAGGTTACTTGGTGGATAGTGGGTATCAATAAATGATAATGATTTTTAATAGCACTGAACATAAATGGTGCAGTTGTGAAACAGCTTTGTCAGAGTTGGAGTAGCCCTCTTCCTGACACAGCCTCCCACCTCCTCACTGTTTCCAAGCAGCCATTTAATGTGCTGTTGTGTGATAAGAGCCACGTCTGTTCCTGGAAGGTCAGTAAAGTTATTTTTCTAAACAGCCTAGAGAAAAGCTACCACCTCAGAGTTATCACCACGCTTCCCTAGGGCTTAATTTCAGAGGTGTTAGAGCCGAGAACAGGGGATCATTTTCATCTACTTAGTATGTGGCACACAAAATAAAGAAAAGGGGAGGCATGGAAATTGGCTTCACATACTAGTGGAAGGAAAAGCTTGTTACTAGTCTAAGTTTGATAAAGATAGAAGGTCTAAGAACAGGCATTCTTACTGAGCTCAGAATCACTGGATAGTGGCTTCAAACAATGCCAAGTCTTAATGGGGGCTGAATTTAATAAATTTCTGCAGTCAGCTTTTATCAAGGCCACTGCAAAGGAGATCATTGCAGAAAGGATCCAGAGAGTGTATGTGTATGTTCAGATGATGCATAGAATGTTGGCTACATTCTGAATGAGCACGAAGCTTACATACACAGTAGGGCTTGGTGTATTGGAAACCACTGTGTGTGAAGGTATAAAGGCACTCTGGGGGACTCGTGGTAAGAAGTTACACTCTTAAGCTTAAGCCAAACAGTTAGAATCCACCAACTTCTCTGTGGGAGAAAGACCTCCTGGGCAATTTACAGGATCTGAAAACCCTCTAGAGGGTTAACAATGAGTAATTTCTGATGTGATGGCACAAAACAACAACATGTAGGTATAAGTCAGAGTCACTGATAATATTGTTGTAGTGTCCTGTAGAGTCAGAACCAACCCATCGCGGACTCTCCCATAGATTTTCAGAGGCTAGGGAGGGGACTGCCCATCCTTCTCCCACAGAGCGGCTGGTGGCCTTGAACTGGGCCCTAGGGATTGCAGTGCACAATAATATTATTTCAAATTTTTTTATTTCGTCTGTGTCTATTTTCATGCCTATAGATATGTGCTGGTCACAATTCTTTGACATGGTAAGCTGTTAGAAAGTCATTGATATAATCCTGTACAGAGACTTGTTGAAACAAAAACTCTTGTGTTTTATTAAACGTCCTAATAATTTTAATTACAAATAATTTTCAATTAGTTTGCCTTTAACTTGATTAAAATGCTTTGTATTTTAATTTTTCTGTCAGTTGAAAAAGAATGACTAGATTTTTAGAAAAAGTAAATAAAAACTAGATGCTCAGATTCAGTGGGTTTTGTTCTTAAATCAATTTCTGATTTGTTAATTATTATTATTTTTTAATCATGTACCTATTACACTTTCCCCTTAGTTTTGGTGGTGCAATTTATTTATGCATTAAACAAATAAACCCTGAGCACTGTATATTAGACACTGTTGTAGATGGCCCCAGAGAACACAATGACAAGCAAACTTCACACAGATATCGCTGTTCTGGAGCCTACCCTCTTCCTAGAGGATTGAGACATTAAATAAGTAACCAACCAAATAGTATCAAATTCAGTAGTGATACATACTGTGAAAGGTAATATAGTGGATTAAAGCATTCAACTGTGAGCCAGAGATTGGTAGTCTAACCTACCATCATCTTCTCCTTTGGTCAACTCAGGTTGACCAATTCACAAAGGCACCAAGATTTTGCCACTTTCTACTCTTGGGTCGTCAGTATGTGTCTCTTAATCTCCCAAAAAATTGAAAATATTTTCATTCTCCCATGAGACACCAAATGAATTCACTCCTGCTTCACCACCTCTCCCCTTTCACCTTGTCCACTTCATCTTCATTCTCTGTCCTGCTTACCATCTCATCACAGTGCCTTTCTTAGCATCCTTAAACACACAAACCCAGTTGTTCATGTAGATCTTGCACTTGTTCCACTGGATATTCTGAGATAATCCTTTTGGAAGCACATTACTAGACTATTCTTCCACAGCATTGCAGAGTGGTTTGGAGCTGCCAATGTTTAACTTAGTACTTGAATGCAAATAATTTGTGCCACACAGGGATCTCAGTGCCCACCAACTGCCATCATGTTGATCCATCACTGTGTTTTCAAGACTCTTACAGGAGGAGACTTCCCATCTGTCTCCTGCAGAGCTGCTGGTCGACTCAAACCAGCCTGATACATTGTGTTCTATGACACTAGAATGCACAGCAAAATCTGAACTTTATAAAGTAGAATTGTCAAAATCACATATCTAATCTTTAGAAAAATATGTGCAAGAGATGAGAATAACTTCCCTAGATCATTTCTTGGGTTTGAACCACTTGTGTGAAATGCTTTCATACTTCTCATTCAATGTTCCTTCCCTCCAGATTCCCTGGAACACTTGCCTCATCTTCCCATTTTTGTCCCTAATTCTAAGTCTTCATACTCAATGCTCTCTCCTCTTATCACCATTAATTTCCTTTGAAAATCACCTGAATTTATTCATTTGAGGTATAGACAACTGAGTGGTAAGACTTAACCATGGGAGTTGAGTTAGCTGCATCAGAAATAATATTCAATAAATGTTATTTGGACACTATGCTTCAAACACTGTACAGAGTCTCAAGGAAATAAGTAAAAGCATGTTCATCACCCTCAGTTTGCCCTAATCCTCAAGAGTGCTTTATTTTTTTATCAACATTTTATATGCTTTATTGAAAGTTGACAAGTGCAACAGTTAAATAAAAGAGCACTTTATAAAAACCATTATATTTGATTCAGGTTTTTAGTGACTCATGAAAAAGGGCCTTTATGGGATTTTTTTTTTATGTCTTCATCCTATTTCCTCCCCTGTACTTCAGTTATGCTAGTGAGTCTCTGAAGCTATCATCATATCAGATTGTGTGTGTGAGTGTGAACACACTTGTGTGTGCACACAGGCCCTTATTTAACCTCTTTTCTCTCTTGCTCTCTTTCTGCCATCCTTTCATCCTATGACTCACTTTCTTGTCTTTCAAATCCTACCTCAAATGATTTTGCTTCCAAGAAATCTTCCCAGAGGAAATGTCTTTGCTTCCAGAATACTGCATTATTGACCATGCCATATTCTACCACCCTATTTGCCAGTTAGTTGTTTACATAGTAAAGAAAGAACTGTTTTTATTACTCATTCCTAAATAACATTGTCTATATAAGAAAGAATTCATGTCCATAGGACAGAACCCATGCCCAAAAAAAGGTTTGTTTGATTAAAAAAAAAAAAAAATAGGTAAAGCCCCATTTGTCTCAAGTTGATGTAGTGAAGCTAATGTTGATGAGAGTGGTTCTCTTCAGGGGTCTGGACCTGCCCTCATTGCTGGCTCTTAAGATTATTTATGACCCAGTAGACCTGGAAACTGGTGCCTCTAAGGTCTGGAACTTAATTCTTTGTCCATGTTCTTCTAAAAAAAAAAACACCAAAACAAACAAACAAAAAACCCAACAAAAACACTTCTAAGAAGTCAATAAAACAAATTTTCCAGTTTATTTTACTTTAAAAAGGAACTTTTCATCACTACTTCCAACAAGTAACACTCTTTTTCATCCCTTGAAAGCAAAGTTATTTTGCTAAAAAGACAATATTTTCTGGGGAAAAAAGTACAAAACATTAGATAATTGATAAACATAGAAAACCTGGTGACTGATATTTAAGCAAGTATGATTTCTTTAGCATCTATTTTTGTTCATGTTATTCCTGAGATAGCTGCCATGGACTAATTCTATTTTATAGTGACTCTGTTTTCCTTATTTCTTCAATCCTTCCTGAATTATTCAGTATTTTTCTCACACAATCATTCAGCATTGTATCCTAGGGCTTGACTTTGTTGCTGTTGTTGTTCTTTCAATCCAAAAAAATGCTGAGAATGTTCTTCCCTTTTGGTTTTCTGATCAAAATTTGACAAACTTCACAATAATACTTTATCTTCTTGAAATTCTCTTTGAACTCTTTTGTGTAACTCTTCACATTAAAATTTTTCCTTTTTATTTTAGCTATTCTACATTCGAGAACAAGTTTCAGAGCCGCAACTGATATCCAGTTTGTTGTTGGTTTTTTTGTTTGTTTGTTTTCTTTCTCTCCTGTTGTTTAAGGACTTTTTGCATTCTTCATGGGTGTGATCCACAATGACTAAGTACGGTCATTGGTCATTAGTGTTCAGTGTATCAAATCTCCTTTTTGAGATTATTTCTAAATTCAGGTGGAATGTATTCAAGATTATTGACTCTCACTATTGTTACTAGATGACATAGAATACAATTCCTAGGGCCCTATAAACAACAAATCTGAACACTGCCCTGTCCTTAACATCTCTAAAACACTTGAGCTGATTGTTGTAGCCATTGTGTCAGTCTATTTCATTGAGGTTATCTTTTTCCTTCGTTTTCCTAGCATGATGTGCTTTTCCAAGAAATAATCTCTCCTAACAACATTCTGAAAGTTTATGAGATGAAGCTTCACCACCCTTGCCTCCAATGAGGACTCTGGCTGCACTTTTTCTAAAACATATCTGTTTGTTCTTTTGACAACCTATAGGATATTCTCCAACAGCACAACTCAAAAGCATAAATTCTTCTTCTGTCACCTGTATTCATTGTCCAGCTCTCAGGTAAACAGCAACTAAA
The DNA here is from genome assembly GCF_000299155.1 of Elephantulus edwardii. NCBI lineage: Eukaryota > Metazoa > Chordata > Mammalia > Macroscelidea > Macroscelididae > Elephantulus > Elephantulus edwardii. The sequence continues at coordinate 6,635,467 of NW_006399913.1, forward strand.
CTGAAAATATCATGGTCCAAACTTGGCACACCTTAGTCTTCATAGTGACGTCGTTGCTCCTCAGTAATTTGGAAAGATCCCGAAACAGCAGATTTCCCCAATGTAATAAATGCATCCCTGTTCTCCCACCTGCTGTTACTCAGGGTGTTGATTGTGGATCTAAGTAGGATAAAATCTTTGTCAATTTCAATCTTTTCTCCATCTGTCATGATGTTGCTTATTGGTTCAGTGGTAAAGATTTTTGTCTTCTTGATATTGAGATACAACCCATATTGTAGGCGGTAGGTTGGGTCATCTGCATAAACTAGTTTTTGATGAGTCTTCCTCCAAACCTGATGCCACATTCTCCTTCACAAAGTCCAGCTTCTTGAATTATTTAATCAGAATA
>NW_006399913.1:6635984-6662304 GCF_000299155.1 Elephantulus edwardii
ATGAGCATAATTAAATGTTCTAATATTAAAGATGAAGCAACACAAATTTAATTTGCTGGTGAATTAGAGTAATAATTAAACAAAAACCTTTTATTCAAATATGTTTCATTCAAGAATCATACCATGGGATATTTTGAGGATGTGGAAGGGAACAGGCTGACCTTAGTGTTTACATTCATGGAAGTTATAGTTTAGTATTAAATTACTTGGTTTATTAACTGCTCTAAAGGAGGTATAAGTTGAATGCTAAAGAATCTTAGTTAATGTGATACCTACAAAAGCCAGAATCTGTAGAAGGCAGAAGCCTATCATTTATTTTTCACTATGACAGGCAATAAAAAAGTTAAAAGATTGCTGTCGAATTCAGGAAACTTGCAAAACCTGTGACAATAAAAACAATTCTGTCATTTGACTCTCTCTGGGTTCATGGTAACAAATGTCTACATTATCGTAGAGGTTGGAGAAGATTGAATAGATGTTAAATCTGATAGCTAATGGATTAGTAGTGTTAGACAGACAGAAGGATAACATTAAGGAAGAAAAGTGTTATAGGCAGAGGAAGCAGCCTTTGCAAATATACTGAGAGGGCCTGGACTCTGGCTTACTTTCATCACCCTGGAATCAGAACTGTCTCCTAGCTGACCCTCTAGCAGACTTTCAGAGGCTGCCCATGTCAAAGTGGAGATTGTCCATCTGTCTCCTGAAAAGCTGTCAGGGGAGCAGAACTGGGAGAGACTCTCTGCCTATGGTTTAACCAGGAACTCCCTACAGACTACACCACTAGAGTTTCTAAAAAGAGAAACATCAGAAATATATAATAAAGGATGTCAAAGGTCATAGTAGAGATTTATGATTTGAGTGAAAGAACAGTGGAAGACTTACGACTGCTACTAAACAGGTTTCTGTTTTACAAAATGATCATTTAGTGTAGAGATTAAAGAAAATTGAGCTCATGATCTGGAGAAGCAGTATGGTCCATAGAAGAACAAACCTTTCATTTTGAGTAGAGAATATAATAGAGGCCATGACAAGAAAATGGAAGGCTTATCTCCTCTCTGTTTTGTAAAAGAATATTCTGATGATAATGGGAGAATGAATGGAGGTCAGAAAGATATAGCAGAAGGTAAAAGAATAGGGGGAAAGCCATACTAGTGCCTTGGACTTGAACGATGTTACTGGACATGTGGATTGATAAATGAACTCAAAGATTATTTTGAAGGTAGATGACTCAAGATTTAGTAACTGATGCTTGTGTTGAATGAGGGAGAGGGAATTGTTAAGAATGACTTTCAGACTTCTGGTTGTGCAGCTTGATGAATGGCAGTTCTGTTCATTGAAAGAGGGAAAAATGAGAGAAGACTCCATTTTGGGATATTTAAAGTCTGAAGTGTCTGTAAAATCTCCAAATTAAATTGTTGAAATGAATCTTAAAAATATTCATTGATTTTAAGTTCTGCGGAAATCACCAGTAGCCTTAAGGCAAGTGGTAGAAAGTATTCTGGAGTAAATTTGGAAGCATGTGGGAGGTGATGAAATGGAGAGAGAACGGAGATATCTCTTTTTGAGAAATCTGACTGTGAACTGGAGGAAAGCGACATAGTGAGAGCCAAATAAACACTTTCTTTAAAAGATGAGGCAGAGATCTGAGCACATTTAAATGCTAATGAAAATGACCTAATAAAGTGGGACAACTGGAAGGTTTTGAAGAGAGGAGGAACAACATGTAATACAGGGAGAAGAAAGGAACTTGGAGACAGGATCTTTTGTATTTCCTCTATAACTACTCCAGAGATGGAGAGCTTTAAAACAAGCATGAAAACTATTTTTGAGTCCTTACTATCTACCAGTTATTCTAACATCTTTTTCTTTTTTTTCCTCATCAAACCAAACCAAAACCAAACACAGGGCCATTGACCCACTTCAAACTCAAGGCAATCTTTCCTCAGGTTCCCAAGGCTGCAAATCCTTTTGAGAGGAGACCACTCTCTTTCTCCTTTGGAGTGACATTTCAGGGAATACTTTTAGAACAATTATTTTAAGATATTAAAATACCTTAAGAGTTTTGACTGACTGGTCCCTATGCCAACAAGTTGGTCCAGCAGATAAACATAATGTTTGTGAACAACAAAATGAATGTGACTTCCTTTGCACCCCCACATCTCTCACAGGATTCTCTCTTGTGACCCATCCTAGCTGGAAAATGGGACTCTGGAAAAAGTCATTTGTCCTAGTCATGTAGACAAATTACAACACTTAGTGTATGTAGTTTCACTATACTGTTATACTTAGTCTCACTGTGCCTGTTCCTCCTACTGTGTTCTCCTCATACTGAACCACTTTAGTCAGGTGCCATGCATTGGGCTAAGTGCTTCATAGATATTACCTCATGGACTCTCCAGAAGAATTTTATGAGTTACTAATCCATCTCATCGAGGGCCTTCCTCTCCTGCACTGTCCCTTCACCCTCCCAGGCATGACATCTCTCTCCAAAGACTGGTCCCTCCTTGCAACATGTCCAAAGAATGTCAGATGAAGCTTCAGAATCATTGCCTCCAAGGAACAGCCTGGCTTAACCCTCTCCTGGATGAATCTGTTTGTTCTCTTAGCAGTCCATGGTATCTTCAACATTCCTCCAACACCACAGTTCAAAGGCATTAATTCTCCTTCTATCATCCCTTGATGAGATGGATTGATTCAGTGATTGGGGGAATGGGGATGGGTGTGTCAGAGACAATAGGATTGGCACAGGATAGAGCAGGGTTTAGGGCTGTCGTACACGGGGTTGCTAAGAGTTGCAGGTGACTTGATGGCATATAACAAGAACATTATTAATCCTACTTATAAATGTAGAGAAGTCTTGGTGGTATAGGGTTTAAGTTTCAGTGCTAACCTAAAGAAGGTTGACAGTTCAAACTCACCAGATGCTCTACTCAAGAAAGACAGTCTGCTTTGGTGAAGATTTACAGCCTTGAAAACACTACAGAGGTGGGGGTGGGGGCAGTGTTAACCTGTCCCATAGAGTGTGTCACTAGGAGTCAAAATCAACTTAGTGACAATAAGCTTGATTGGTTTTAGTGTTTATAGTTAAGAAAGCTCCCTATTCCCTTATTCCCTGAATAGAATGTGGTAAGAATATAATTGAAATACAATTTTCAACTTCTAGTTGAGTACTTAAAAAACAATACAAAACAAAAACCAGACCACAGAAACTAAAAACAAATAACAATTCACAAAGAAAAGGTAGCCCCTTGGTTTTGTGGGGATCCCATATGTGTATTTTTTTGGTTGAAAAAGATTCTGTGGTTCAATAAACCTTTTCAAAAGACAAGTTTACAAGAACTTGTGTGGCTTAGGCACAGATGTTCCCTATATGTCTTAAGTAATTTGTGTGAGAAGATACCATCTGAATTCCCAATGTTAATATTTCAGCCCTGAAAACTACTTGTCCAGGGGCTGTCGTTCTTAAGAACAATGGAAATATTTTCATTACTTTATGAACTTTTATATGAAGCACAGTGCATCAGCTCTATTCTTTTTTTCCCATTGTCATAGTCTATTCTAATTAGTATCTCAACCTAAATCTGCTGAGGCAAGGTCCTTTTAAGTTTTATTTTCATGCCAAGAATCAGAATTACCATTTCCTAGGATTACTGGCAAGTTGACATTTCTGCTGACTCCAAATTTACTCACGTGTTTGTTAGTCCATTAGGAGGACAGAAAGGAATCAAACCCTTACAGAAGCCTACTATATTGCCTACTCTAAACTAATTATAGCAATAAGTCACATGTCACTGTACACGCCGTGACTCATAAAATAGGTATCAATATTTTTTAATAATTAAAAGAAATAAATGGTTAAATAACTTGGCAAGAGAAATGAGTCACATGCATTTTTTATTTGCATTATTTATGCAGATGTTGTTAGGTGCCATTGAGTCAGAACAGATTCTAAGTGAACTCTCCAGGAGGTTTTCCTAGGTAGCAAATCACATAGGAGTTGACTGCTTATCTTTCTTCTATGAAGGAACTGGCAGATTTGAACCACATACCTTTGGCTTGGCAGCACAACTCCTTACCACTAAGACACCCGATATCCACATACATCTAAGCATATACCATATACCCCTCTTAATACACTGAAGTATATGCACATACACTTTCTCTTTTGGGAAGAGATTTTAAATTGCTTATAAAATTGAATGTACCATTGCTGTGTGTCATTGATTAGAACCAACCTATAGTTAATCCTCCAGTGAGTTTTAGGAGGCAATTTAATCACCTAGGGAAAGATTGCCCATCTTTCACCCACAGCACATCTAGTAGATTCAAACCATGTGCTTTTCGGATTGCAACACTGCTTCTAACTACTAGGCCTCAGAGGTCCCTTAAATAGAATATAGGGCAAGATAACAAAAAAGTGTAACTTTGAAAAGTAAAAGAAAAAAATTCTTTCATTGTTATTCAATCCCTCCTCCCCAAGTTCACTCGACTATGTTACCTTCATTCTGGATGGCAGGGAGAAAAGTGCAATAATGAATGAATGGAAATCCATAGTGTCTGTAAACTTTCGTGAATATCAATTTAAAATTTTTAAAAAAAGAATGTTTATACTTTCTGTTTGAAACCTTTCTTACTTATAAAGCAAATACAATAAACAGGGTTTGCTTTCATGTGAAGAAAATTTTTTTAAAAAGAGTATAACTTTAAGGGAGATAGAATATATATATGATAACGTAAATTAGAAAAATAGATGAAGATGTAGGTAGAATCTCTAACAGGGGATCCTTTATATTTGCCAGTCCTTGGGAAAAGAGATCATGCTTGGAAAGGCAGAGGGTCAGTGAAAGAGAGGAAGACCTTCAACAAGACAGATCCATGCAGTGACTATAATGACGCTCCCATGTATATCAGAGATGATGAGGATTCCACAGGACAGGCCAACGTTCAGATCCATTGAGCTTGGGCTCTGTCTTTGTCATAGTCAACTCCAAAGCACCTAACAACAACAACGGAAGTAAAACAAACAAAAACAACCCATAAAACGGGATTGGGGAGTGGGGAAGACAAGCTCAGAGGATATTAGCAGCCAGTGAAAGAAAAACAACATGATCAGAGCTCTTATTTATAAACTTGTAAGATTTGAAATAAACATTTATTTTCTTCCCCCCCACCTGAGGAAATGTGATTTTCCTAGAAAAATTACTGTTACTCATAAAGAGAATTTTGTGTGATAGAGTGGATAATGCTTAAAAAAAAATCTTTATACAAAATACAAGGATGATTCTGTAATTTTGTTTAAATGAGATCCTTTAATATGTGTGAGTTGATACCAAATCATGATTCTTATTATAAAGGGAGTGGTAAGGTAGGAATGAGAATGTACTGAGATGGTCTAGTTATATTTCTCGCTGATGGCCTAGATTAATTCCAATAAAGAATTTAGTAAGACTAGATGGGAAATGACTTATTCAGTAAAATATCCCATAAATACCATTTTGTTAAATCAAATTATGTTAAATACAAAACAGAAATGAAATGAGATATTATACTTGAGGCACAGGTAATGTGCTTGACTGGTAAAGAACCAAGGCAAATTTATTAGGAATCAGCTAAATTTTTTTTGTTTGTTTTTTTCTATAATTATATTTTATTAATTTTCATAAACATTTACAGAGATTTTGGGTTTCCATTCATTCATTGTTGCACTATTCTCTCTACCCTCCTCCCAGTTTGTTCTTGTCCAAATGCCACAGTGCTTGTCAAAGCCAGTTCTGATTAATCTTCTTTGTCAGTGTGTCCTTTGCCATTCCCTATCACTCCTCCCTGAGAGAGACTTCACCCTGAGTCATAAGGAAAAGGGGATGGCGTATTCTCTTAGCTACTTCCTGCTGAAAAGGGACGCTGTGGGTTTCAGGGTGAAGATCTTCTCTCACTACTCTAAAGGGCCCCTTTGGCAGTAGGAAACACATAGACTATTATGGAGATTGATTTTGGAATTTAGATGCACTCTTATTGATTGTGCTTGGCCGTACATGTTCATATCCTTGAAGATGTATCATGGGGGTGTTGCAACCTAGAAGACACAAATTTGACTAACAAGTTATAAGTACATGAGTCAAAAATTATGGAAAAGTAAAAGAAAAGATTCTTTCATTGTTTTACAAACCCTCCCCCAGGTCCCCTCCACCATGTAGCCCTCGCTCTAGTCTCCTGTGATGACAGAAATACCTAGTTATATATCTCTTTTAAACAGTTTTCTCCCTCCTCTGTTTCAGTGCAGTATACATTATTGAACCCATCTTACTCAGTCTCTCCCCAACCCCAAGGACAGTCCCATTCTACAACAGCGGCATCATGTAATATTTGTCCTTTTGTGACTGGGATATTTCACTCAGCATAATGTTCTCCAGAGTCAACCATTTTGAATAATATTGCATGAGTTCCTTGTTTTTTAATGCAGCATAGTATTCCATTGTGCGAATATACCACAGCTTCTCTAGCCATTCGTTTGTTGATGGGCACTTAGGTTGTTTCCAACTCCTTGCTATTGTGAACAAAGCTGCAATAAACATGGGTGTGCATATATCTGCTTGGATGTCAGCTATGGTCTCTTCAGGGTATATTCCCAGTAGTGGAATTGCTGGGTCAAATGGTATCTCTATTTGCAACTTTTTGAGAAAGCGCCATACTGCTTTCCACAGGGGTTGCACCATTTTACACTCCTACCAACAGTGAATCAGGGTTCCAGTTTCTCCACAACCTCACCAGCATTTGTTGCTTGCTGTTCTGTTAAATTGTGCTATTTTGACTGGGGTGAAATGATATCTCATAGTTGTTTTAATTTGCATCTCTCTTAGGGCTAGGGATTTTGAGCATTTCTTCATGTGTTTGTTAGCCATCTGAATGTCATCTTCGGTGAAGTGCCTGTTCATACCCTGTGCCCATTTTTCTATTGGATTATTTACCTTTATCTTCTTGTGGTGCTCAAGTATTTCATAAATTCTGAATATAAGTCCCTTATCTGATATGTTATTACTGAATACTTTTTCCCAGTCAGTGGCTTCCCTTTTTACCCTACTGGAGAAGTTTTTGGATGTGCATAGGGATTTGAGTCTTAGAAGATCCCATTCATCTATGTTATCTTCTCCTGGTTGTAGGTTTTCCAGGATACTGGGAAGACTGTTTATGTTGTGGATTAGGACTTCTAGTGTTGTTCCTAGCTTTTCTGTAATGAAGTTTATAGTCCTTGGTTTTAGTCCTAGGTCCATGATCCACCTTGAGTTGGTTTTTGTGTATGGAGTGAGGTGTGGGTCTTGCTTGAGTCTTTTGCAGATATTTTTCCAATTTTGCCAACACCATTTGTTAAAAAGGCTGTCGTTCCCCCACTTCACTGATTTCATCTCCTTGTCAAAGATCAGTTGACCATAGATAGATGGGTTGATCTCTGGATTCTCAATTCGATTCCATTGATCTATGTGTCTGTCATTGTACCAGTACCATAGGAATCAGCTAAATTTAGAATGATGTACTAGGAAATTTAATTTCTTGTGAAGTAGAATTGTACTTTTTAACACATTTTATGACACATGTGTTTGTTGTTGTTGTTATGTGCCATAGAGTTGCTTGCAACTCATAGCAACCCTATGTATGAATCCTGAAACCTGCTCTATCCTGTGTCAACTTTAATATGTGATATGTATACTCTTTAATACTGTCAAAATCTGTATATTCTATCTCTGAAAAAGTGCAAATTTATTCAGCATTTTGTATGTAATTTCAAGAGGTTCATGAAGCTCTATAAACCTCAGCAGGTTAAAACAAACACAAAAAAACTTTTGAAGAGCTTAGTTCTGGAAATTTAAGCCTTGAACTTTTCTTAAGTACTGAGTAAGTTAAGATTAATTTTGGAAAGAAAAAAAAAAAGATTAATTTTGACTATTTTTGCTTTCCATTGTTTTCTTTTTAGTGTAGTAAGCATAGCTTTTAAAAGCATTTTAATAACAACTACTTATCCATTAAGATAAATTGATTGCAGAACTAATATCTGATTTAATAAATGAGACAACTTTGTGCGTAGCTTTAACTAGCTCTCAGCCAATTAAAGGATGAGGGGGTCTCTATCAATAGTGAGCATATTTGCATAAATTATTAGTAGCTATTGTTAAGGGCAGGGATCCAGTATTATCTAGTCAAGATAAGAAAGCATAGAGTGATGGGGGCTCAATGGAGAAGGAGGAAATGGAACAACAACACAGGCTGGCCCAAACAGTTAGTGTTTGTTTACAATCCTTCACCAGGAACCAATGGAGTTGCTCCAAAGTGGCCAGTGTCCCAAGACTTTCAGGGAGACCAGGAAGATCTTAGCCTCAGGAGACATTAAGCAAGATCAAGGAATGGCTAGTTTCTGGAAACTTCAAGCCTAAATAACAAAGAAAGAAGAAGTGAGAAATCCTTCATCCTAGAGAAAGAGGTTGGAGGATTCTCCTCTCTTTCAGAGCATTTTTCTCTCCTTCCTGCTTTTAACTGTCCTTCTGCCAACACTGCATGTTCTATAGTCACTAACACACCAGGCCTGGGAACCTCTTAGAACCCTAAAAAGATGCTCTTTACTTTTATAAATTTCTTTTCCTTGCTGGTTAACTCTGGCATAGGCTTATTTATCCTGCTCTCATCCTCTACTTATCTAGTGCTTCCTGCAGGCAGGGACAAGATAATGGAACCAACATCTCTATCACGTCCACATATGAAGCCTTTTTCTAGAGTCATTACATTATAGGTTCTGTTAGTCAAGGCTGCTCAGAATTCATGAAATTAGACACATATCATTTACCTGTGGTGGAGTTATGGTCTTTGTTGTGTGGATTATGTCAGAGTTCTAATGCTTCGTTGAGTCATTTCTACACTCTACAAAAGCTCCACACTAAGAAAACATCATCTACAATATACAGGTCAAAGATCTGTGTATTTCCTATCAAAGTTTGGCAGTTGTGAAATTCTTTTTCTTATTCTAGTACTTCAGAAAGTTTTCCAAAACTTGAGTTGAAATTTAAGAGAGTGCCTTTTCAATTGTTGGGGGGAGGAGAATGCTCTAAAAAGTACTCTCTCTGTACCATACATGTTCAAAACCTTATTCAATTAGTAAAGTTAAAATCAAATATAAAGCCTATAATTCTGACTTAGATACCACTTCTTGGAAACTATTTGTGACAGTTGGGAAAATATTTGTTCCTAAAAGTCTTGATTCTGGCATTATTAATAAAACTTAGATTCTGTTTAGTTTATATGTTAGCATCTCAAGGCCTACAGAAAGTGAATGCTTATTGCATAAGGAATGGTTAAAGGAGCTAAGGGTAGTCAACCTGGAAAGAAAACTGGAAGGCAGTATAATAGAGTATTTCTTCAACTTTTTTCTCCCCATATGTGCCATAAAAATGAGAAACATTCATTATAAGATGCTTCTTTAAGAGGTTTAGTGGTACATTAACATATGAGAGGTTATAAGAAATTTGACAGTAAATAAAATGGAATTAATTTTATCTATCTCAGAGATTCCTAAATCTTACCCTCTGCAGCATATATATGAATATTTTCTGGAATATCTGGGTTAGGAACACAGAAACAAAATAAAACAAAGAACAAGAGCACAAATATGTGGATGAAAATGTACAAGATTTGGAGTGAAATCTAGGACAAAGTTTCCATTCTGTTATTTTTTGCTGTCTGAAATTTGACAAATTATCATTCCTGAACTTCCAATTCCCTTGTATCTTAATAGGCTTTTTTGGGAAGAATGGTTATTAAAAAAGAAAGTTACATATTAAGGAACTGATTTATCATTATGCACAGTGCTTAACACAGCACAAATACTACTAATGACAACATACGATTATTGTTGAACATTGGGTATTTCATAGTGCCTTCATCTATATTATCCATGTTGTTCTAAAAAAATCTTATGAGCAAATATTATTATTTTTATGTTTCTAAATAAAGATACTACATCTTGGAAAAGTAAAATTGCTTATCCAAAGTCAAACAATGTCAGAGAAGAGTTTTAAATTCTAGACTTTTTGGCAGCTCAAACCCATAAATATTATGTAGTCTGTAGGAAATAGTAATGATGCAACTGTAAGTACAGATGTACTTGATGGTGACTTAAAACAAATTATTGTTGTTGTTGTTATTGTTAGGTACTCTCAAGTTGACCCTGACCCATAGATTACCATCCAGCAGATTTTCAGAAGCAGTTCATTTCACAGGAGGAAACTGCCCATCCTTCTCCCTCTAAAATAAAGAGACTTGCTTTGCTCACATATCAAGCCTGTTGGTTGTTTAAACAGAAGCTTGTTTAGATTTTCATTGTATCTCACTCTCAGTTCTAACTGGTTGCTTCGATGGTGCTTAAAAACAGCTTCACCACATCCAGACAACATGACATGAGCAAATGAATTTCTGAAGACCTCAGCTAATGTTTTTAAGCTAACATCCCCCCAAAATTCCATGTATACCTTCTATAGCCCAGACAGTATGTAAGTCATGAGCTTTATAGATGATCCTGATTCTCTTATCTAAAGGAGCTTATAGACTAGGAGCAAGGGTGAACAAATAAATAAAGAAGTGAACTATTCTCTAATACTGAAAGCCTGTGAGTGAGACTTAGAAAGAAGCAGGCAGATTCCTTTGAAGATACTGAAAATTTTGCAAAATAAGATATGACCAAGGTGAGAGCCTTAAGGGAAGTGTTGGGGCTCACTGGAATGATTAGTTTCTAAAATTATATCCCACACATAGAGATAATATGTAAAAATATAAGCTTTATCTATAAAAGGAAAATATTATAGGTTTCTGAATAACAGAGAAGGGATTATATTGATAACAAAGGCCTAATATTTTACCTTCAGAAATGCCATTTTCTTTCTTTCTTAACTCAGCTCTTTCCTCCACATGTAAGGTCAGCTAATATTTATTTATGTAATGTAAAGGATTGTTGTTAGGTGCTGTCAAGTTGAGTACAACTTACAGCAACCCTTTGAGTCACGTATCTGAACCCTGTACCATCCTTACATTCTCTGACACCCTCTAGACCATTACAGCAGTCACTTTGTCAATCCACCTATTTGAGGATCTTCTTCGCTTTTGCTGTTCCTCCACCTTTCCAACCTTGATTTTGTTCTCCAAGGAATAACTTCTCCTAGCAACAGATCAAAGGTAGGGAGGTCTAGTGGCCTAGTGCTAAGAAACAGATTTGCAATCCCAAAGGCATATGGTGTGAATCCACCAGATACTTCACAGGAAAAAGATGGGCAGTCTTCTCCTATGCAATTAACTGTCTCTGAAAACCTACTGTAAGGCCAGCTATAGGTTGGTTCCAACTCAGTGATACACAACAACAATATGCGCACAGTCTGTCAGATGAAGCTTCAGCATCTTTGCTTCCAAGGAGCACTCGAGATGCATCTTCTCTTAGACATATCTCTTTATTCTGGAAGTCCATAGATAGTCAAGACTCTTCTTCAATACCACAGTCCAAAAGCAACAATTCTTTTGTCATCTTTATTCACTGTCTGGCTCTCAGATGTATAGCAAGTGATCTGGCCTGAATCAGGCACATCTTAGTCCTCAAATTGACATCATTCTCCTCAATAGTGTGGAGAAGTCCCTGACTACAAACTGTCCCAGTGCAATACGTCTTTGGATCTCATGACTGCTGGTACCAATTGTACTTCTTGTGGATCCAAGCAAGAGGAAGTCTTTGACAGTCTAAATCCTTTCTGTTTCCATCATGATGTTGCCTATTGGTCCAGTAGCAAGAATTTTTGTTTTCTTGACATTGAGATACAATCCATATTGAAGGCTGTAGTGTTTACACTGCAGCAAGTAAATGCTTAGGTAGTATTTTTTTGGCTTTGCTGACCAAGCAACTGTTTCTGTAGCAACTCAAGTCAACTCAGTTGTTCAAACATACAGTCAGTAATAAACAGTAAACAGACATGTGATATGGTTTTGTCCACTATATTTTTGTTTACTAAAAGTCAGAGGAGATAAGCAATAGTTTGGTCTGTAGGTTACAGTTCACTGACCCCTTGCTTTGTACCATGAAGCTTCTAAGGCAGACTATCTCTGATCACTCTAGGGGTGAGCTGCCTGTCACAAAGTACAAACAAGGACTATGAAATCTTAGGGGGAGAAAACGGACAGATGAAAACATCAATATAAATTATAACAACACTTTCCCATTCAACATGCTTTTCTCAATCCAAAAGAGAAGAGTCTTTATGAGATTATTTCTCTTGGATATTATATTTTATGATCTGGCCAAGTTTTTGTTTGTTTTAGCTATTAGTCTTCAGTTGAAGGTGCATGTGTGTAGCCCTGGGCTTTAGAAAGGTGAGTTCTTATCTTGGATGAAGGTCAGCTGTGGACTGTTTGGTTAGTTTTATTTTATTTATTTATTTATTTATTTTCCCCCCACACCCCTGTGTGAGTTGACTGGATTGGCTGGATTTGGTTAGCAATGAGCTGTGGGCCAGAAGCCTCTTATTAGAGCCAATCAGAGTCTGGTACACAGGCCTGGGGTTTTTAAAAATTCATTTGGGCCCTAGGGCCTGCAGCCCTGGACACTGGTTTTAATTGTTTGAAATGAACATTTTCCTAAGCGGTACAGCACTGCTCTGTCAATTTGCTCTACTGAGGTAACATGGGACTGTTGTGATATTGAACAGTGTGTCATTGGTGTGTCAAATGCCATAATGGTTACTCATGTTTGACCGTGTTTGGTGGAGCTCACAGATTGAGACAGCCTCAGAAGCAGGAGAGACATCCACTTCCTAAACTACATGCCTTTGGAAACTCTATGAACTTAGAGAAAGGACAATACTTAGGGAACAGTGCTAAAATCTTTTGCTCATAAGGGTGTTATGACTCAATGGCATTTAACGGCAACAACAACAACATGTCTATAGCTTATTTCAATATCAATGAGGCTAGAATGTATTCAGGAACTTAGAAATAGGAGAAATGGCCTAAAATCTTAAACATCACAACTTCAATAAAAATGAGGTTTATTTTGTTGATGATTAATATTTACCTATTTACAGAGCTTCTCCTTTACCCTAAAATGTTATGTTCACTTTCTCCAACTATGTTGGTTTCAGAATTTTCAACTCTTGATTTTATATACAATTTGCTGTATTTATTCTCCAAAGTCAGCATAAAAATTGTACTATGTAGTTCAAAGTTGGAAGGGTAGTCTATGGGAAACAAATGATCCGGCCTATGTTTCCACTCCTTTTCTTTCCCTTAATGGCATGAACTTGCATTTGTAGCACTCTCTATAAGGCACTTTCTAATGTAATAAGACCCTTCAGCCAAAGTGAGCTCTGGGTAGGGATCTCAAATATACACATGCTATTAAGATTGCATTTCACGGGACAGAAAAGTAATATAATGAGGCTGGAGGATTTTTTTTCCTCTTTTATGTTCATCAAATTCCCAAATGATTGGAATATTATATATTGCCACTCTACAATTCAAATAAAAATGACAGTGTCAAGTGTATGACTTTAATGGAAATTTGTTTCTTCAGAGTGTAGAAGGCTTTAAGTTCAAGTGCTAGATGTTATCCACAGGTAAAGCATTCCTCTGTTGACTCTGGAAGAGTCCTTGTCTTCTATTTTGTGGAGGCCAATGCTTCTTAGATGCCTCCGTGTCTTCATTGTCTGGACATCCATCTTCACCTGTCTCTAGGAGGTTCTTGGCACAGGGACGCTGGGTTCAAAGGATGTGTTCCATTCTCAGTCTTTATTGGTAGTAATCAGACACCTCTCTCATGTCTATATCTTTTTATTTCTTGTATGACATAAGGTCATAAATGCCACACTTAAGGGAAACTTCATTATATCAGGGGTTTAACCTGAATGAAGGCACTGTTTTCACCCTAATCCCTTTAAAACTGATTAATCACATCATATTATAGCATGGGGGCTGATTACTATCAACGTACATCATTACAAACTTGCCAAACCACTGAGAATTGTGACCCGACCCTGTCAAGTCAATGCACATCTGGGGGGGGGGGGCGGGGAAGAGTAGTGGTGGTAGAGGTGTGGTTGCAGAGAACACAATTCAATCCATGACATATAAGAATGTTAAAATCAACAGAAACACAAAAAAGCTTACCTGAGAGTGCATCTATTATTTATTCTTTAGCAAAATTAGAATTTGGCTAACCTGAATCAGTGGCTATATACATTCTATAGACAGGCATATTGAGCTGGGAAGGGGTCATAAGCAGACTGCTGAGGAGTATTTACAAAGAAGAATTATTGTGAACAAATTTAAACTCATTTGCCCCTTGTCATCAAGTTATTTCCAACTCATCAACCCTCTAGGGCAGAACAGAACTGTCCAATAGGGTTTCCAAACCCATAAATCTTTACAGAAGCAGACTGTCACATCAGTTTCCACAGAGCTGCCAGTAGATTCAAACTGGAGCCCTTTCAGTAGAGCTTGTCAGGTTTCCTTGTAAATAAATAGAAGGAAGAGGTTTCTTTCAAGTAGAAGAGAGTTTAAATTTCTACCGTTTAGATACAGAAAATCCAAATATTTTTTTTTTATTTCTAATTGTCTTACAGTGTCCTCCTGCTTCATCAAGAAGCAAACATCAAGCTTTGAGCTGGTTCTACTTTATCCACTTTCCTTTTATTAGTTGTCATTTTGCTAATTAGTCAGAACCAGCCAATAGCTAACTTTCCAGCAAGTTTTCATAGGCAGTAAGTCATATTGGAGAAGATAGCCCATCATTCTTCTGTGGAGCATTCGGTGGACTTGAACTATTTTCCTTTTAGGTTTTAACACAGCTTTTCAACACTAGGCCACCACAGCTCCTAGTTGTTGTTGTTAAATGCCATCAAGTTGAGTTCAACTCAGTGACCCTATAAAACAACAGACCTGAACCCTGGCTTATCCTTTGCTCTTCTCACAACATCTGACACATTTGAGCCTATTGCTGCAGTCACTACGCCAATGCACTGGTTGAGGGTCTTTCTCTCTTTCCCCATGCTTCCACCTTCCCAAGCATGATGTTCCTCTCCAAGGAATAGCCTCTCCTAGCAGCATGGCTGAAGTATGTGAGACATAGGTTTATCATTTTTTCCTCCAAGGAGAACTCTGGCTATATCATCTCCAAACATACCTGTTTATTCTTTCAGCAGTTCATGGGATGTTCAGCGCTCTTCTCCAACACCTCAGCTCAAAGGTGTCAATTCTTCTTCTGTCATCCTTATTCATTGTCCAGCTCACAGTTGCATAACAAGTGACTGAGAAGACCATGGCCTGAATCAAGTGCATCTTAGTCCTCAAACTGACAACACTGCTCCTCAAATTATTTGAATTTTATAAATAAAGTAGTATAAAATAATTTAAAAAGTCAACTTGTGGAGGTTGAAGGGAGAGAGCGTGGGTAAAATGTGCAACCAGGAATTAATTTTTCTGTAAACTTGCCAAAATCACAATTAAAATTTAAAAAGTTATTAAAAAATAATTTGAATAGGTTCTTGGCTGCACACTTTCCCAATTCAATACATCTCCTGATCTCTTAGATGCTGGTACCAAGTGTATTCAAGTAAAATTGTGAATCCAAGTAAGATGAAATCATTCACATTTTCAATCTTTTCTCCATCTATTATGATATTGCCTGTCTGTCCAGTGGTGAGAATTTTTATTTTCTTAATGTTGAGATGCAATCCATTTTGAAGGCTGCAGTGTTTGATCTACAAGTGTTCCAAGTCCACCTCACTTTCAGCAAGCAAGTTTGTGTCATCTACATAACAAAGGCAATTGATGAGTCCTCCTCTGATCCTGAGGCCACATTCTTCTTCATAAAATCTAGCTTCCCTAAGAGGTGTCTGTTTAGAAGCCACAATCTTGACCTCTATCCCTGTTAATGATTATGTATACGGAACACTTTGTGCATACCAGAAACTATTATAAAAACTTTACCTATGAACTTGTTGAATCCTTCCCAAAGTGCTGGAAGTAAGTCCTATTTTTATCTTAACTTTAGAGATAAGAAAAAATGAGCACAGAAAAGCTGAATAGTAGCCCAAGGTTACATGAGCAGTGAAGGCAATCTGTGGACAGTTTGACTCCAGCATCTTCACTCAACCCTCTACCCTTACCTCCTCCCATTTCAAAAAGCTTAAAACTGGACACTTGCCTCCGTATTTGTTCCCCAATAGCACTGTCATTGCTGTGTATCTTCATTCTTATCTGGCTTTCAGGGAGATAAGATTAGTCTTTAGAACATAAAGCAGGTCCTTGAATTCTGTCCTTACTATCTGGGTGGATATGAGCTAGTTTTTTGTTTTTGTTTTTTTGAAATAGAACAGAAAGCATAAAACAGGGGGCCCGCAGTTCTTGACTGAAGACCCTAAATCATGTTTCTCTGTGTATTTATTGATAATCAGGGGAAGCAAATCATAAAAGGAATTCCTTGTAAATGAAGCAGAATTTTTCATTATTGTCAACCTAATGCTCTAGCTCAGGAAGTATTTCACAGGTAGTGTATGAGAAGCCAAACTTTATACCAAATATTATATGAAAACCCTTGTTCAGGAATTGAAGAAATTACAAATTTATAAGTTAGGATTTCTCTTGTGGCAGATCACAGAAAATGAGCTGTTTGTTCCCTGCAGACAGGAGACAGCTAGGGCCCTCCTATTGAGGAAGTGTTACTACCTGAGCTAGCTTTTTAACAGATGGCATTCATTCATTCATTCATTCACTTATTTATTTATTTAGTATTGTTTTTGTTTTTTCTCTCTAGAAGGAAATAATCCAATTACTTAAGCATAAAATCACATCTTAAACAGTTTCCTCATAAGCAATGCACATAATTGAAATAATATATTGTGGAAGGAATGGTAGTCATGGTGTAGTTTTTCACTGATAAATATATGTGGGCATTTAAGACAAATCTAAACTATAGATTATTTTTAATAAATTGAATAGTTCATAATAAAAATAACAATAATTGTTCTGTGATATATTTTTATACATGAGTAGATCCTATCTTCAAGGGACCTCTGGGGGCACAGTCCGTAAATCCCTGCTAATGCATAAGTCACACATCTCTGGCATTTTTAATCCACCAGTCATTCCTGGGGAGAAAGATGGACAATCTCCTTTCATGTGATTTAAAGCCTTAGAATACCAATAGAGAGTCACCTATAAGCTAGATAAGAGTCAGTTTCACAGTGAATGAGATCCTTTGCTCAACCATCCTTTGGCCATCTGGTGGCCTAGTGTCAAGAAGCTGTGCTGCAATGCCAAAGGCATGCTGATCAAGGCCACCTGAAGCCCCATGGGAGAAGGATGGGCAATCTCCCTCTTCCAGTGTGATTAACTGCCTCTGAAAACCCACCAGAGGGTCAGCTATGGTTCTATTCTGACTCTATGGTATACAACAACAACAAACAACTCAACCATCCTAGCAATTTTTTAAGTAATAATCAATATTGTTTGTTGTTGTTTTGTTTTGTTTTAAGGCAGAAAGCAGTTAGATTGGGAAGCCCTCTTTACCCTTCACCTGCTGACCATGCCCAAGAAGTCTTCATTACTCTTCCAAACACTATTCCCAACATGTTTCCATGGATTTTTAAGCTCACAATATAGTTTGCTTCTCTTTTGTCCTATTACATCCTAAATGTCTGGCAGTTTCCAGCCCATCATAGACGTTTAATAAATAGCAGATGCAAAGTGAAGGCTAATGAACTGGTTATGATTAAACCCACCTCACAGGACACAATCAAGAACTCTGTCCTCAGGCTCTTTAATTCTTATTAAAGAATTAGAAATTCTTTAACAAATATACTGAATCCTGAAGCCGTCTTCAGACATTGACTCTGGGAAAGAAGGAATTCTATTAGGCATTTTCTTGTCCTGTTATTTTGGTATGTTCTGTTCCTGATGAACATCAGTTAAGCCTTGAAACAAGCTCCCCACTCTGTGAATCTTTCTTTCTTCTTCTCCATTTGGTTCCCTCTCCCCTTGCACCCACATTCATTTCCATCTGCTTGTCTTATCATTTCACTGCAATGTGCTGTCACTTCCCTCTTTCTCCTGCAGGGCAGCCCCTAGCGTCTGCTCTAGGCCTGGCATGGTACACGGATTAGCAGCAAGGGATCTGAAGCTTCAAGTTCTACTTGAATAAGCACAAAGTCCAAATTCACAGATGGACTCAAATTAAGTTGATTTGGTTTTGTTTCATGCCTTTGTTATTTGCATGCTGGCTTTATCAGTAATGGTCCCAAGTTCTACATTATTTTACATCAAATGAGTGTTTGCTGTGCATGTGCACATTTCTTTTTTTTTTTTTCCCTTCAGCCTATTGTCTATATATGAGTTTAGACTAAAAACATGGCATGGGGGTTGGACGGAAACTAAGAGGGGATAAATAATGAATACTGCATTGGGACAGATGAAGGAAAGAACTTTTAAAAGGAATATGTAATTATGTATTATTTGTATGACAAAAGTCAAGAATAAGTGGTACATAGCAGAGAAGACTGGAGAAGGGGAAGGAGGAAAGGGAGGAAATGATGCAACAATGGATGAATGGTGGGGTTTTTTTGTTTGTTTTTTTGTTTGTTTGTTTGTTTTTGATTTTTTAGTAAGTGGACTGAGGTTGTAGGGTAGAAAATACACAACAATGAATGAATGAAAAATCCAAGTTTTCTGTAAACTTCTGTTAAAATCACAATTTAAAAAAATTTAAGCAATACAACAGGTGTTTAACCATAAAAATCAACTGAAAATAATAATTAAAAGTATCAATGATGAAAGCCGAAGAGGATACAGAACAGGTTGAGAAGAGTGGTACAAAATTAATTAGGAGATTAAGTTTGAGAGTCAGGTGAGAGCTGTAGGTACCCTTTCCAATGCCAGCTGTGGACCAAGGAGACTCACTCCATGGGCCCCAAAGGCTCAGTAGAGGTTACGAACCTCCACTCACACAATGGTCTCCTACTTTTGCAGATACAGTTTTAATTTTTAAAAAATTACAAATATTTATTTTCCAAAAATATAAAATGCAGATTCCCTACTACCTTGAATAAAATAATAAAATCAGAAGCTTTGTGGAATTGGGGAACACACATGAATACCTGTATACACATATATAGATAGGTAGGTAGGTAGATAGATAGATTCTGATTTTCATGTGTAATTGGGACTGAGACCAAATTAACTTGCATGACCTGATTGCCAATAAAAAGTCATGCTTCCCCATGACTCTACCACAATTCATTCCCTCTATCACTTAAAGATCTTCAGTGGCCTAGTATTTGAGTTGTGCTGCCAATCCAATGACAGGGTTTTGAATCTATTAGATAGTCTGTGGGATAAAGAAGGAAAAACCCCCTCCTTCACATTTGGGTTTTGTTATTTTTTTTGGGGGGGAGTCAGTATTCTGAATTGGTTTTATTTAACTTCTTTATGTTTTAAAGCCTCTGAAAACCCACTGGAAGATGAGCTTGCTCCCACTTGATAGTGATGGGTTGCTTGTTCAGTATACTCTCCTCCATTTTTTTTTCTTTTTTACTAAAGTGTCTCACTCACTTTCATGTTCATGCTCACTCTCACTCCGATGCCAATAAAGACAGCACTGACATCCTATTGGGTTTCTGAGGCTATAAATTGAATGGAATGAAATTGAGCTAGTGGATTCAAACCATGTGGGAGGCTCAGCCTTTGGGTTTCCAGAGCAACTCCTTAGAGACTACATCCCCAGAGCTTCCTTATTAGAATATAGTAATTTATATTCTACCATCATGTAGAAGAAGCTGTGCTGCAATCCCAAAGGCATGCAGTTTGGATCTGCCAGCCTCTCTGCAAGATAAAGATGGGCATCTCCTGCCATGTGATTTACTGCTTTTGAAAACTCACTGGCGGGTCATTCAGGTTGGTTCTGACTCTATAGCACACAACAACAACAACAACATGAGTTAAGTATTATAGATAGTCTATGAGCTAACTACTTGTCAAGAATAGTTTTATGAGCCTTGGAGAAGTTCAGCAATGTTTTCATAGCTATTGCACATTGAAGCTGGTATCTCAAAGCTTGAGCTCTTCTATCTACCTGCCTTCCAAAGCTTTATGCTACGGAGAAGTTTTACCTGGTTTACGGTTTCTGTATTCCTGTTAGTCTTAGCATCCTAAGAGATGTTTATTTAGGGAGAGGGGTCATTAGTTGAACAGGCAGAGAGTTCTGATGGCTTAGTCCAGAGGGAATTGCTTTAAACTATTAACACAAAAGCCACACCTCTCTATTTGGTTCTAATCTCCACCAGCAGATCCTGGAATGAAAAATGAGTAATCTTTCCCTATGTGATCTACTGCTTTCTAAAACCCATTGGAAGATGAGCCGTGAGTTGGTTTCAACTTGATGGCAAAGCTTTACGATGAGAGTTTACTCTTCCATTTTCCGTTAATCTGTGGAACACTCAGTCTTCCTCCAGCCAGCTTTTCTTCCAATGACAGTGTTATCACTCCTTCCATTACCAACATTCTCCATCTTTCATCTACTTCAAGCATCCAGGATCCTTTATACCTTGTTCTATGAGTAGTCCCACACACTTTTGCTTTCATTCCTCCAATTCTTCAGTCTTTTATTGCCTTCTTTATATATTCCAATTACCCAAAAGCTATTTCATGGCAAAGGACCAGTGTCTTTATTGTCACAAATGAAGTAGGAACCAGGCATCAGAAATAAATGTTCCAGTCTTGTTCTACTATTTACCAACTGAACATGAAAAAAATATGTAACTTCTCCAATTTTGTGTCTTTGTTGGTAAAATGAATCTGTAAAATAAATCATAATACATAATATTCTGTATGTGATAGTTTATTGTCACTTTCCTTGTATCGTGTTAAATTGTTGGAAGGAGATTATCTGTGTATGTATATATTTTTCTCTTTCCTTCCTACCTCTTATACATCCTGTCTGAGAGTCCTGTAATTAACTACCGCAACAAATGTTGCTGAGATGTTGTAAAGTCAGGAATTTTTGTCTAGTTACTCACTTATTTCCCCAGAGGATCTTTGTGTTTAATATACATACACAGTGCATAAAGACCTTAGCTTTGTGTATCTGTCTAAAAGATAGTTACTCCATTGGGGTAATGTGGACAGTGAAGCTTTGGGAGATTAAAGCAGTGGGTGGGATTTTGTGTTAAAAGCAATTTAGATTATTGGCTGCAAAACACTGCCAATGTGCCTGCATTCTTCGATATTGCCTTCTTTACTTACTACCAATCAGCAAATAAAGCAGACTTGCCTAAAAGATATCTCATTATATCCTTTCTTTTTTTTTCCTGGGACCACATTTCAGGCTGTGCTTACTAGGAGGCTCTCTATAATTGAGTTCAAGCAGCTCAGTAAACATTCTATTCCCACATGCACACAAACTTTATCTCTAAATAACCACTGCTGTTCTTAGATGAATGTATGGCCAGGGGATTTACTGATACTCAAGAATTGAAATCCCATATAATTATTTTTTTTTTCTGTACTTCATGAGAGAGAGAGAGAGAGAAAAGCTACTCACAAGTTGACAAAGTTTAGTTTCTAATCTTCAGCTCTTAGAAGTACATGTACTAACAATGTTGCATGAGTACAATGTTGCATGAGTAAAAAAAATACAACTCAAAGATGGCTAGCATCAAACTCTTATGGGGATTGTTTTAATGATGGTTGTTGCCCTGGAGAAAGGCTAGAATCCCAGGGTCTGGAGTTCAGCTTTGCTTTCTTAGGGATGGTCTTGATGGAAAGACTGTGCAAAGAACATCAAACATTCCTAGTTTGGCAAAAGTATATATCATTGACTCAGTGGAGGTGAGAGAGATGATGAAATAATAAATAAGCAGTGAAATAAAATACAAGCCTGAAGAACCATCTTTTAACATTTTCTCCTCCAGTATTTTTTCCAAATTAGAGACAGATAATTAAACTTAAGTAACCTTAATACTATTCATTGTTTTCATTCGTTATTGTTATTTGCATTGTTATTGTCTTCAAGTGTGCTACAACTCATAGTAATCCTATGATCAAAAGATCTGAAGTATGGCCTATCCTGCCCCATCCTAATAATCCCTGACACACTTGAGCCCAAAGCCTAAATATAGATTCTGTATAAGCATAATTAAGTGTTTTCGAATCCCTGTTATTCTCTATGTTAAGCATTGTTTGTTATGATCCACAGTCAAATGCTTTTACATAGTCAATAAAATACAAATAGACATTCTTCTGGTATTCTCTGTTTCAGCCAGGATCCATCTGACATCAGCAGTGATATCCCTGGTGCCAAGGCCTCTTCTGAACCTGCTGGGAGGTTTCTGTTAATGTCGTATTTTAGGTGGTTTTAGATGATCTTTATTTGCATGCAATATTAATGATATTGTCAAATAACTTCCGCTTTCTGTTGGATTGCCTTTTTTGGGAATGGGGAAAAATATGGATCTCTTTCAGTCAGTTGGTCAAGCAGCTGTCTTCTGAATTTCCTGGCATGTACTTGTGAACATGTACAGGACTGCAATTGTTATATGAAACATACCAATTTGTATCCTATCAATTCCTTGTGCCTTATTTTTTGTCAATGCCTTCAATGCAGCTTATATTTCTTCCCTCAACACCACTAACTCTTGAGCATATCCTGTTTCTAGAAATATTTCATTTTCAATCAGTTCTTTTTGGTATAGTGAGGCTATTGTATTCCCTCCATCTTCTTTAGATGCTTCCTGGATCATTTAAGATTTTCCCCATAACATCTCTCAATATTGCTTGACTTTGCTCTTCCATTCTTTCAACTTGAGAAATGCTAAGCAAATTCTTCCCTTTTTATTCTCCAGCTCCAGCTCTTCATACATTCCATTATTATACTTTCTTTTGTCTTCTTGCACTGGCCTTTGAAATCTTCTGTTCATCTTTTACTTAAGCATCTCTTCCCTTTGTTTTGGTTTCCAGACCCTCTAGTTGCAATTTTTAGAGTCTCGTCTGAATGCAATTTTCGTCTTTTCTATCTTCTCTTTGTAAAGAGCAACATCTTTGATGTTAACTTCAAAGGAATCCTGGTATTGCACTTCTTAAAAGTGTTCTACAGTTAACTGAGAAATTAGCAGTTAGAACTCACTAGTTGTTATGCAAGGGGGGAAAATGGGCAATCTTCTTTCATCAGGAGGACTAGAGCCTTCGAAAGTAACGTGCTCCTGATCCAGGCCATGGTCTTCACAATTACTTGTTAAAACATCAGACAGTTGGACAATGACTAAAGATGACAGAAGATTCAATGTCTTTGAGTTGTGGTGCTTTGGAAGAATATTGAACGTACCATAGACAGCCAAGAAAACCAAAAAAGTCTGTCCTAGAGAAGGTAAAACCAAATTGATCCTTGGAGGTAAGGATTTTGAAGCTCTAACTCACATATTTTTGGGATGTTGATAGGAGGGAATAGCCCTTGGAGAAGAACATCATGCTTAGAAGGGTGGAGGACCTGGAGGAAATGGATTGACACAGTAACTGGGTTAATGGGGGTAGATGTGCTGAAAACATTGAGATTGGATCAGGATTGGGTAGGGTTCAGAGCTCTTATGAGGGTTGCCATGAGTTGCAGTTGCCTCCATGCCACATAACAAAAACAACAAGAACTGAAATGGTCTTTGATGACAAGAGTGTTTTGGGCTTTGATGTCTGTTTGAACCATTGAGAAGAACCACTTTTAAAAGGTTATGCTGAGGATTTAATGAAGTAATGGTTATAGTGCCTGGCACATCAATGTTTCATAAATTTAAGTTCTTTTCATCTTCCTAATCTCACTTTTGATAAAGATCCAACTGTTATCTAATAGGTTTATTATCTAATTGATCAGTGCATAATTCCTGTACTCCATTTCATTTGATTAAAGTAGAGAGAGAAGGCTAGAGAGTGAAGGGATAGCTTAAGTTGTACTATAATAAAAAAGGAGAAAAGAAATTTAAAAAATCTTCTATAATATGTTTGCACATATTATACTTAAGATACAAAAGCTTCAGAAATTTAGCATATTGAATACATTGCTATAGACTGTGTAATCTGGTGTCCTTTTGGGAAGAATTTCTGCTGCAATCTCAGAGGTATGAGGTTTGAATCCATCAGCTGCTCCATGGGAGAATAATGGGCAATCTCCTCCCATGCTATTAAATGCCTCTGGAAACCTGCTGAAGAGACAGCTATGAGTCAGTTCTTACTTGATGGCACACAAGAACCACAGAATGTACGCTTAACTATAAGGAAATCTCTTACAAAATTGGATGCTGGCAATGAATGATCTGAGTTGTCAAATTCTTGTTAGTTGATAATAATATTGATAAGGTGACTACTACCATATAAGTAATTACTACCATACTGTACCTTGATATATTGTGTTTATGTAGGTATATATTAATATATTTAGGTATATATACACATATGTATACCTATATATATTTATACATACGTAAACATGCATGCCTGCTTACGTACACAAATATATACATGAGAGTATACATAAAATGTATACGTATATGTATGTATATGTGCATACATACATACATACATACATATATACATATATTTGAAAGCAGGGGTGGCATCCACTTCCTAAATAACATGCCTCCAGAAACTCTATGAACTTTGATAAATGTCAATAGTAATAGGAAGGATCCAGGCTTTTGTTCATAGGGTCGTTAAGAGTTGTGCTTGACTCAACAGCAATCAACAACAACAATATTCATACACAAATATATACACACACACACATAACTCTCAGGGACCTCTCCAAAGTGCTAAGCAGCAACGATGTCAGTCTGGAAACTAAGGTGCACCTTATCCAGGCCCTGGTCTTTGCAATTATTTACTATTTATCCGAAAGCTGGACAATGTCTAAGGATGACAGAAGAAGAATTGATGCCTCTGAGTCCTAGTGCTGGAGGAGAGCATTGAACACATCATGGATAGCCAAAAGACCAATCAGGTCCATCCTGGAGAGGGCAAAAGTAGGCTCTTCCTTGGAGGCAAGAGTTTTGAAGCTCCACCTCACAAACTTTGGGCATGTGGCCAGGAGGGACCAGTTCTTGGAGAAGGTCGTCATGTTTGAAAGGGTGTTAACACAGTGCAGGAGAGGAAGACCATGGATGAGGTAGATTAATTGACACAGTAACTGTTATAATAGGGGTTAGGGTGTTGAAGACAATAAGACTGGCTCAGAACTGGTTGGAGTTCACAGATATACATAGGGTTACTATGAGTTGCAGGTTACTTGATGGCACACAACAACAACAACACACACACACACACACTCTGTGATAGCTGCCTTATATATGTCCTAACTGTGAAGAAAGATGGATAGTCTCCTCTCGTGTAATTTATAACCTCTACAAGCCTATTGAAGGGTCAGCTATAAATCACTGATCAACAACCGTTATTTCACCCAGGCACACTTAAAAGTTCTGTGTGATTGCTACCTAACAGATAAAGACGCTGATGTTCATGGTTCTTACAGAGCTTGTTCAAAGTACAAAGGTCATTAACAATGTTATAAACTAGATGGAAAGTCCATTTATTGGAACCTTCCCCCCCTTTAATATCTCAGGGGGACAAAGGAGGAGTTGTAAATATTGAATCAAGCATTTAAAAAATATATACAAAAATCTGCAGAGAAAACATTAATCAGGTTGCTTTTATAAGATTAGAACTTGTTAGTAAATAAGGCTCTGAGAACTTCAACAGATGAGAAAGATAAAGAAGGAAGGGATTATTAAGTGAGCACATTGCTGTGAACTATTGCCCAAATTAGAACTGTAAGATTAATATCAGTGAGGGTTTTGCCTTGTACAAGTTTGATGGCTGACTTGAATTCTGTTTTTAAGAAATGATTTGTGAATATGACAGTGTATTTCCTACCTATTTACACATCAGTAACAAGATATATGCTGGACATTGTGGTTCTTCATTGGTCTTCTGCTTCTATGAGTTGTCCTGTTAACTTTTAACATTCTTATTTCGAAGTGTACTTATAAAGTTTATATCCTTCATGCTTTTCCTATGCATCAGAGAGTTGGACAATGACCAGGGAGGATAGAAGGAGAATTGATGCCTTTGAGCTGTGGTGCTGTAGAAGAGTATTGAGAGTACCATAGCAAACAGATTCATCCTGGAAAGGGCTAAACCGGGTGGCTCCTTGGAGGCAAGGATTCTGAGGCTCTGTCTAATATACTTTGGACATGTTGTAAGGAGAGATCAGTCCTTGGGG
>NW_006399913.1:6663219-6665933 GCF_000299155.1 Elephantulus edwardii
TTTTTTTTTACATTTAATTTTAAAAGCTGTGACTTTTTAAAAGCAGGTTTCTATATTTGCCTTCTGGGGTGTCTTTGCATGTCTTTGAACCATTAACCTTTCTATTATTAGTCCAGAACTCAACCATTTGTAATACCTTCCAAACTAACACATATATACATACATAGTGAGAGAGAGTAAGAGATAATATGCTTGTTTTCCCTATAACTGAGTTTTGAAATTAAGACAGTAAGGACAAGAATTTGAAATTCAAGGGTACCAAGCTACACCTCCACTCAGCAAATTCATCAGAATTGTCTCCTTACATTTTACTACCATCATCCATGCTCCGCAGCTCTGTAGCCCAGACAAGCTGCATAGCCACAGGCCTGCTTCCGGGTGGGGAGACTGGCTGTCTTCCCAGACTGGGCTCTTGGTGAGCCAAAGTGATCATCTAATGTGGTTGCTGGCTACTTAGGGCTCAGCACAGGGATAATGACCTCCAGAAAGAGGTTGCTGGTTACAGCCAAGAAATGGCTCAAAAAGAGGAGTTGAGCTGCCTGACTAGATAGGGCTCGGTGGTCTTGATAAGGGATAGTCTTTACATGAAGCTAAACTGAAAGTAAGGGAGCGAGTTCTGTAAGCCACTGGGTTCTCTCTCCATATATACTCTTGACAAACAGACATGTCTTTTGCACTGAAAATAATTGTAACTAATTAAATTGTATCAACTGCAAAAGGTGATCAACTTGTAATAGATTAAAGACTGAGGAAAGATGAAGTAGATGACGTACAGAGGTCAGATACTTCTCTGTTAAAAGACATTAACTACTGTCTTCCACCTGGATAGTGTTTAAATAGAGAAACTATTGATGTCAGATGGATATTGACTGAAAGCAGTGAATTCCAGAAGATTGTCTATTTGTGTTTTATTGACTATGCAAAGACATCTGACTGTGTGGATCATAACAATCTATAGCTAACTTTGAAAAGAATGGGAATTCCAGAATACTTAATTGTGCTTCTATGACATTTACACCTAGTCCAAGATGTTGTCTAAACTGAGCATGGGAGCACTGTATGGTTTAAAATCAAGAAAGGGGTGTTTTAGGGATGTCTTATTTCTTCATATCTATTCAATCTCTATGCTGTGTAAATTATTTGAGAAGCTGGACTTTATGAAGAGGAATGTGGCATCAAGATTAGAGGAAGACTCATCAACAACCTGCACTATACACATGATAAAACCTTGCTATCTGCAGGCAAGGAAGTCTTGAAATGCTTGCTACAAAAATTCAAAGACTATTGCCTTAAACCTAGATTATGTCTCAACTTTAAGAGGACAAAAATCCTCACCACTAGGTCGACAGGCAACATCATGATAAATGGAGACATGAAAATGGTATCAATATTTTCTTACTGGAATCCATAATCAACACCACTGGCAGTTAAGAAATCAAATGGCTTTTGCACTGGAAAAGTCTTCAGTCAAGGACCTCTCCAGAGTACTAAGGAGCAATGATGTCAGTTTAAAGAGTAGGTGTGCCTGATTCAAGCTAGTATTTCCAATCACCTGCTGTGTATCTGAGTGCTGGGTGATGAATAAAGATGACCGAAGAAGAATCATTGCATTTGAGCTGTGGTACTGGGGAAGAGTGCTGAAAATTTATTTCATGGCTTGCCAAAAGGACAAATAGATATGTATTGGAAATGCAACCAGAATGTCTCTCAGAGGCAAAATAGTGAAGCTTTATCTCATATTTCAGACATATTTTTAGGAGAGGCTGCTATTCCTTGAAAAAGGTGCTTGGAAAGGTGGGAGTCAGTGAAGGTGAAGACGCTCAATGAGATGTATTGATGCAGTGTCTGCGGCAATGTCAAGATTATGTCAAGAATGATAAGGACGAGGCAGGATAGGACAGAGCTCAGATCTATCATTCATGGATTCACTATGAGTTAGATTTGACAGTAACCATAACTCCTCAATATTTTCCAGTCACTCCTGAGGAGGTTGAATCACTCAGTACGCAGACTAAGGAAATGCTTAGACAAAATATATCCTAGCAAGCATGGGCACCAAAAATTGCCAAAATGTCATATTGGTTAACATACCCAGAACTTCACAGTTAGAAAACTCTAGAAATTATTCCAAATACAGATGATAGTTTTGTTTACATTAAAAGAATTTAAGGTTTTTTTATCAAATTAGTGATCTTCTCAGGGCTGAGAAATTTCTTAATCCAACCTTATAATTGCAGTGGTGTCCTCACATTCACCTTTATCATCATCATCATCATCCCACCAGCGTATCATGTGCATTGTTGTTGTTGTTGTTGTTGTTGTTACTGTGTACCGCAGAGTCAGAACTGACCCATAGCTGACTGTCCAGTTGGGTTTTTCAGAGGCAGTAATCATATGGGAGAAGATTGCTAACCCTTCTCCAGCAAAGCAGTAAATTGATTTGAATTGTGTGCCTTTGGGATTGCAGCACAGCTTCTTGCCACCAGGGCTCCCTATGCCATATCTCATGTATAGTCACACAATCCAATGGTGTAAACACCATTAACTACATATCACAGAGGAGGTAAATGAGACTGATAAAGCTTAGTGAGTTGCCTGATGCTCTATAACAGATGAATGGTAGTCAAAATGATTTCTCCCTCCTAAGAATCCTGGGATTTTAGGTATTCCATGAATGTAAGGCTGCCGGTAACCCAAAGACAGCACATCTGTGG
>NW_006399913.1:6666633-6674696 GCF_000299155.1 Elephantulus edwardii
AAAAAAAAATTAAAAAATAAATGACATTTTTAAAAACTAGGGAAAAAAGAAAAGATATATTGTCTTAAATTATGAGGGGAAATTCTACCCTGTCCTTTAGGATGTCTATGAGTCAGAATCAATCAAGTCTATAGCAATGGGTAAATAATTTCAAAGGACATTTAAACTTTAAATAAAAAGGGTTTGAAATTATTGGAAAATATTCCATACTCTATCCAGACAGTTCACTTCTCAGCTGCTCTAGATAGCGTGGCTATGAGTTGCAGGCGATTTGACTGCATGTAACAACAACAACAACATATCCATAGAATACTTGTATTGATTTAGAAGAATATCAGTTTGGATGTTTGGGACGATTTCACAGAGCTTCTTCAGCTGATTTTTGAAAGCCTTTTAAAATTGCTTTCCTTTTCTCCAGCCCACTTTCTTTAACTTTTTTCCTTCCTTTTCTGATTACTTTCTTGCTTTTCTTCTGTCTTTTTTGTAGTTGTTGTTTGATGCCAGTGAGTTGACTGTGACTCAAAACTACATTATGAGCAACAGGTCTGGACCTTGTCCTATCGTGAGTTATCTACAGGATCTCAGATATGCTGAAGTCCATTGTTACAGTCACTGTATCAATTGATATTGTTGAGAGGCTTCCTTTCTTTCTCTGACCCTCTACCTTTCTCAGCATGATCAGTACCAGATGCTCCTGATAATATGCCCATAGTATTGAGATGAAGTTTCAATGTCCTTGCCTGTAAGGAGTACCCTGGATACACACAGGCGGATTTGTGTGTACCTTTGGACATCCATGGGATATTTAGGATTTTTTATGCATATCACAATCTGAAGGCTTCAAGAACACTTTAAAGAGCTTGGTTATGATTGGCATCACTTTTAGATAATGAGAAAACACACTTTGTAGGGTTAGACTATAGGGTTTTAACTATTTGCATTTTGGAATAATTCTGCATGTACTCAATGCCTCACTAGTAGTATACATTTCAGTGTAAGTTAATTTAACATATCCTTATTTTATGTGTCAACTTGAAAGCTGCAGTCTTGACCTTCTGCAGCAAACATTTCAGGTCTTCCTAAGTTTCAGCAAGCAAGATTTTGTCAACTGCATAATGAAAGCTGTTAATGAGTCTTCCTCCAATCCAGATGCCACATTTCTCCTTATTATGGCCAGCCTCCCGAATGGCTCCACTCTGCATATAGAGTGAAAAGATATGTAAATAGGATGCGTTCCTAGCGTACACCTTTCTGATCTTGAAGCATGTAGTGTTTCCTTGCTCTGTTCTGATGACTGCCTCATGGTCCAAATATAGGTTTCACGTGAGCACAATTACATGTACCAGGATTTCCATTCTTCTCATGGATAGCCACAATTTGTTGTGATCCACATAGTCACATGCCTTTGCATAAGCAATGAAACACAGACATTCCTCTTGTACTCTGCTTTCAGCTAAGATCAATCTAACATGAGCTATAATGTCCCTAGTGCCATTGCCTCCTCTAAACCCAGCCCACACATCTGGTAGTTCTCTGTTGATGTGCTGTTCCAGTAATTTTTAGATAATCTTCAGCAGGATCTTGTTTGCACGTGATATTAATGTTACTCTTTGATAATTTACATGCTCTGTCAGAGCACTTTTTTTTTTGAATGGGAATAAATACGGATCTCTTCCAGTCATTTGACCATGCAGTTGTCTTCCAGATTTCTTGGCACAACCTGGTGAATGCATCAGCTGAAATGCTGCTTCTTCAAGAAAACCATCTATAGAATCTTTCTTACATATTTTCATAATCTTTTGGCTATTTATTGAAGTTATAAAACTTCTCATTTCCCCCATATTTATGTGTTTAAGGCCTGCCTTTTTTTGTAATTGCTATCAGAATAAGAGTATTATACATTTTACACATTGCTGTAAACTAAATTTCAGGCATAGTGCTGGACTCATTGGAGGCTTACAATTAATATTGATAGAATGAATAAATAAAATGTCCCATCCTTAATTGTTTTCTGTATTTTATCCCTAACCTTAATGACACATTGTTTTTGTAAGCTTTCATCAAATCAGTCCCCAACTCAGGATAGAACTATGTTCTGGAACATTTCATTGGTTTGCTTGTCAAAGGTAAATCTGCAGACCTACCTTCGTAGTGCATCTTAGTCTGAAAGCTATTTTGAAGTCTATTCATTTCATAGGAACATGGAAACCTCACTTATGGTTAGAGGCTGTGTTTCAGATGCTTTGGTCAGGAATTGAACCTTATGTGGGATTCTGCCACCAAACCATCACTGCCTCCTCTAGTCAAATAGATCTAAGATGTTCTAGAGGTTTGCTGATTTTGAGAATTGAAAATGTCAACAGGCAACATTATTTTGGGAAGCTAGTGAAGACGCTGAGAAAAATGTATCATGTATCACTTCTCTCTGGTAAATAAGCATTATTTTCTCAGCTCTTGGATAAAGAGAGAAAGTAATAGTAGTATCAGAAAATAGAGGAGCCATGGTAGTGTTATATAACGTATATAGATCATATCATCCTGCACACCAAAAGGTGGGAAGTTAGACCACACCAGTTGCTCCACAGAAGGAATATGGGAAGTCTCCTCCTGTAAAGCTTTGCAGGCTCAGAACTATGGAAGGTTGCTTTCAGTTGGAAAAGCTAATCAGCAGTGGGTTTAGCTGTCAGAAGGCATCACCCCTAAGATCTTCATGCTTGTAGAATCACTAGGGCAGATCAGACTTCAGAAGTTCTAGATTAAGTAAGCATTAGTTTATATATATAAAAAAAATTTACGATTTCAACAACAAAAGCTTCCCTCTTTCTTGACTTTATTCAGGACTTCCAGAGACTGAAAGATAAAATTGACATGCACATAAGGCAAATAATTTGCATTCTAAATTATTAAAAATGGAGCGTGTGATAATAATTTGTACTTTAAATATTGATTTAGTGAGGGTCCCAGAG
This sequence comes from Elephantulus edwardii, assembly GCF_000299155.1. NCBI lineage: Eukaryota > Metazoa > Chordata > Mammalia > Macroscelidea > Macroscelididae > Elephantulus > Elephantulus edwardii. Next base: position 6,669,600 of record NW_006399913.1, read on the forward strand.
TCTGTTGCCCTGGAAAATTCTATTTAGTTGGGTTTTTGCAGGAATATGCCCGATCTTTGGAATGCATGGAAGCTACCTCACCTGTAGACAGACAGACCCTACAGCTGAGAACACAACTCTAGCTAGTGCTCTTGCACCCTCTTCTAAATACACACACACACACACACACACACACACCCTATCATGTGGATTACTTTGATCTCTTTCCTTCTTAAAAGTGCTTTTGCTTTTGTGACAATAAAATCCTTTATTTACAGCTCTTGAAAGCTGAAAATGATCTGAAGACCTTGTAGTCTCAGAATAAATTAATTCCTGGTATTTGTGATATTAAAATAAGTAAATCAATAAGTAAACTAAACTCACTGCTGGTGAGTGGATTCTGATTCATAGTCACACTATAGGGCAGTAGAAATGTCCCATAGAGTTTTCCAAGCCTGTCATACTTTAGAAACATATCATGGCTGGTGGATTCAAACAGCTGACTTTTCAGTTAGCAACAGAACACTATTTCACGATCAGAGCTCTTTATGTGTAGTAGGAGAATTAAAGAAGATTTGAACACTTGAGATCCATGTAGCTGACTTACAGAGAATTGACATGTAAAACTAAGTAGCGTTATGGACTTTAATGTACAGATAATAGTGGTCCTGTTAATGTAGTCATGTTTGGTTTAGAGAAAAATCTATTATGTTATGAATGTTTCTCTTGTGTGGGTTTCTTTATTCTCACATAAGAAACTTGGCTTTAGGTAAAGAATATAAATGGCCTTTTCACTAAGCTGAACATGGTAATTGCCGAAGTTATTAGAAACTTGAAGTGATTGCTTTAGATTGTCTTTGAATAGGGGCCAATTTTTTTCTGGTCCAGGATGAGGATATAGCAGAGATGAGCAGCAATGTCACCATGAAGAAACTAGTGACTGTATGCCAAGCTAGTCATGGACCAAGCCCAAAGACTGACACTATCCTATATCATAAGAAAACATACTTTAATAAGAGTCTAATTGAAAGCCAAGGCAATTGTTTTTCTCTATTTGGGGAATCATTTGTAATGCAGATGCTTAATAGCACCATTTCATTCTCAGTAACACTTTGGATAAATTGAAAAGCCTTTCCCTTGGACTTGTGCAGCAGAAAGTCTCATGAATCTTTCGAGTTATTTACAAAGCAAACTAGGCTTTGTATGTGAATAGCTGACAAGTAGCCTAGTGGTAAGAAACTGCACTGCAATTCAAAAAGTTATGTGGTTCGAATCCACCAGCTGCATGGTAGGCGAAGGAAGGGCAGTCTCCTCCCATGCAATTGACTAACTTTGAAACATCACTGAAGGGTTAGCTATGGGACATGTCTGACTCAAGGGCACACAATAATAGGAACAGTCAAAGGAGTCTCTAGAAAGTGAGGAGTGCAAAGTTGTTGTTATTGTTCTGTGCCGTCCGTCGAATTGCTTGCAACTCATAGCGACCCTATGTACACCAGCCCTATACTTTGCTCTATCCTGCATCAATCTTATTGTCTCTGACACACCTAACCTTAATACCCTAGTCACTGAATCAATCCATCTCATCGAGGGTCTTCCTCTCTTATGCTGTCCCTCCACCCTCCCAAGCATGACGTTCCTCTCCAAGGTTTGGTGCCTCCTTAACATGTCCAAAGTATGACAGATGAAGCCTCAGAATCCTTACCTCCAAAGAGTAGCCTGGTTTCACCTTCTTTAGGAAAAACCTTTTTGTTCCCCAGCAGTCCATGGTATATTCAATACTTTTCTCCAGCACCACAACTCAAAGGTATCAATTCTCTTTCTATCACTCCTAGTCATTGTCCAGATTTCTGATAAATAGCAAGTAAATGCAAAGTCCATGGCCTGAATCAGGCGCACCTTAGTCACCAGACTGACATCTTTGCCATTCAGTACTTTGGAGAGATCTCTGACAGAAGACTTTCCCAATGCAATTTGTCTTTTAATTTCCTGGTTGCTGGTACCAAGAGTGTTGCTTGTGTAGCTAAGCAAACTAAAGCTGTTAATAATCTAAATCTCTTCACTGTCTATCATGTTGCTGCCAATTTACCCAGTGGTTAGAATATTTGTTTTAAAAAAAAAAGAGACAAAAAAAGAAGAATATTTGTTTTCTTAACATTAAGCTTCAATCCATATTAAAGGCTGCAGTTCTTGAACTTCTACAACACGTGCTTCAGGTCCTCCTTAGTTTCAACAACCAGGGTTATCTCATCTGCATAACATGGATTGATGAGACTTCCTCCAATCCTGATGCTACATTTCTCCTCACAGAGTCTAGCCTCCTGGATAATCTGTTCTGCATCTGGATTGAAAAGGTATGGAAATAGGGCACATACCTTGTGTACACCTTTTCTAATTTTGAACCATGAAGTATTTCCTTGCTCTGTTCTGATGACTACCTTCTAATCCAAGTATAAGTTTCACATAAGCACGACCAAGTGTTCTGGCATTCCCATTTTTCTCAGAATTACCCACAGTTTGTTGTGATCCACACAGTAAAATGTCTTTGAATAGTCAATGAAACACAGATACACATTACTCTGAAACTCTCTGCTTTCAGCCAAGATCCATCTAACATTAGCTATAATATTCCTAGTACCACGACCTCTTCTAAACCCAGCACTTCTGAGCACCAAGTATCCAGAGAAATTATCTCAGGTGTATAAAACATTCCTTTCCTCACTCATTGGACCTCTGCAAATGTGTGTACTTCAGCCTTCTTATGGACATTGCTACTGAGTGTTAGCTCTTGGAGAGATCAGTTTCCTTGCTCTAAATCTATTTTCTTTTCTGCATTTGATGAGGTTAATTTCTATCCTGAACTGGGTGCTTTTACTGAACAGAAAGAGGCCTTGCCCACTTCTACATTATCGATGAGGCAGAAGATTGGGATTAGGGTAGCTAAACTGGAAATCTGCTCCAGGTGGAACAAGGTGCTGTTTCTGATGCCTTGCCTGCCTATTTGAAACAGGCCACCTGCAAACTGGATGAAACAGGCAGGCAGTTCACCCATTGCCCACCAGACTGCCTAAAAGTGGGCTATAAGAAGAACAAGTGATATTGTTGGTGGACCATTATATAACTAAGAAAAGGAAGGAAATAGGATAATTGATTGTGTTCTTTTCAAATTTACACAAATATAATATTCAAACTCATTGCCATTCATGCAGAACCACCTCACAATTGACCCTCCTGCAAGTTTACAAGAGGCTGTGTACCACACAGGAGGAGATTTCCCATTTTTCTCCCTTGGATCCACTGGTAGGCTTGAACCCCCAGAGAGGTGCCACCTTTGAATTAGCCCCTCAACAGCCTGTGGACTATCCCAACTGGGCTCCCTCTTATTTATTAGCAGAGAATTCTTCAGGAAATTCAGTATAAAGTGATACATAATGGTTGCCATTTATTGTACCAAATTATACCAAAAGAACATATTCAAAGAGCTCAATAATGGTCTTTTGGTAGCAAAGAAATTATTTTATTGTTAATTGCTTGCTAATGAGTTTACATCAAATGAATCCTCCAAGTGGGGTGTCCAGGACCCAATATCAGTTCTGCAGAGTCCAACCTACAGGTAATTTGCGGACCATTTCTCCTTTGTTGACATTGTGTACAAGACCTAGAATTAAAGAGATTTCTTTGAAGGGTCTCACACAGGGCTCTTTGGCACTTCAGTGTATAATACCACATTTCTTTCTGCTCAGCGGTGCTCCGTGAATGCTGTCAGGTGAAATTGCCCAACATAGCTGATCACTCTTTTTCTTTCCCCTAGGCCTTCTCACCAGCGTGGGTTTTAAATAATGGGAGTTTAGCTGTTTTCCTTAAGCTCCCACAGCATGACTCCTAGTTTCACATTTAAAGTACTCACATCAGCCAAAAGAAAGTATTTTTTTTTCCTCTTTTTTTTTAAAGAAAGAAATATACTTAAGTGGGCAGCAGGAAAGCTTTGGAATGAGACTGAGCTCAGTTTGAATTGGATCACTCACAATGCAGTGGTTGTGTTTGAGAGGTTAGCTGTTCAAAGCTACCAGCTGCTCCATGGGGGAAAATGTTGCAGCAGTCAACCTCCTTAAAAAGTAAGGTCTTTGAAATTGTGGACCAGTTTTACTCTGTCCTTTTGAGTCACTGTGAGTTAGAATCAAATGGAAGGCATTAGAATTTGAATTCACTTGTTTGGATGTGAATTGTGGCTTTGACAGCGTAGTTGTTCCATGGCTTGAATTCTTTGCACCTTGATTTCTTCATCTAGAAATGGCTATAACATTAGTTCTAATTCTGTATGTTTCTTGGCACATCCATAGTAGATGATCAATAAATAGTAGCTACCGCTGCTACAATTGAGCTCCGATAAAGCCAGGAAAAAAAATATAGTTTGTGCAAATTTGTAAAAGAAAATAAAACTAAGAGCAAAGAATTTTCATTTAAATCTTTCAAGACATTGAATCTTTTAGGCATTGATTTCAGTTATACCTTTCAAAATCCTGATTAATCCTTTCTTTGGAATCTCAAAATAGGAACAGAAAATTAAATGCAAATTATATTCTAACATAAAATTTAAAACCTAAAGTTCTAGGCTTAGTAAACTTCAAGTAGGTTTACTGAATATTCCTCAGTTTTTATCCTTTCATTCTGAAGGCAAAATGAGAGTTGGCAAGTCACATGTTTGTACTTAGAAAGGGAATGTGGTGTGTCAAACTGAATGGAAGCTTGAGAAGACTCTGGATTGAATGTAAAGCTTTGAATTCTGGTACCAACAATATCATTTACTGGCAGACTTTAGATACATGCTTGGGAGGGTGGAGGGACAGTGAAGGAGAGGAAGACCTTCTATGAAGTGGATTGATTCAGTGACTGGGGTAATCGGGGTGGGTATGTTGGAAATAGTGAGATTGCCACAGGACAGAGCAGGGTTAGGGCTGTTGTACATAGGGTCGCTATGAGTCACAAGTGACTGGTCGGCTCATATCAACAACAACTATGGGAGAAGATTTTTCGATCTTTCTTTTATGGAGTAATTGATTGATTTATACCCCCTACCTTTGGGTTGCCAGTGCAACTCCTCACTCACTAGGCCACTAG
>NW_006399913.1:6678021-6762685 GCF_000299155.1 Elephantulus edwardii
GATTCTTCTTCTCTGTTCCCAACTTTTGCATTCCAGTCACCCATTATTAGTGACACATTAAATCCATGTTTCTGTGGTGAGTTAGGAGACATCTTGATTAAGCTTAGGGATGTCAACAGTTTGTTAATAACTACACCTATTTTACAAGAAGCATGGAGTATGATGTTATAGACTTATTAATCTAACCACTTTGTTTTACAAATAGGATCATTAACACCTAGAATATTTCCTTACTCAAAATTGGGCAGTTCAGAGCTATGATTGGAGTACATTTCATAACTTGTGTCCCGAGGTTCCAAATTCAAGTAAACATACTCCTTGCTCTTAAAAATTTTATAATATGAATACAACTCTGACTAATTTATATACTTACATATCTCAATATAATGCAGATATTATGTGCCATCAAATTGGAACCAATTCACTACAGTGGGTTTTTGATGCAATAAATCACATGGGAGGAGACTGCCTATCTCTCTCAGAGATGATTGTGGAGCAGCTGATGGTTAGAACTGTGTGACTCTGGTTTGGCAGCACAGCTCCTTACTCAATAGGCCACCGAGACAAGTTCAGTAACAGTAACTCTCCCATATTGCTGTGCCTGTATTTCACCTTTACAATATCCAGATCACCTTCCAAACTAACACCTATTGATCATTGCTGTGTTCCCTGTGTAGTGGCTGTTATGGAATGTGGTTGTTAGATGTCATCAAGTACCACGTACAGCGACTCTATGAACAACAGATCTGAAAACCCTGTCCTATCCTGTGCCATCCTCACAATCTCTGACATACTGACACACTAGAGCCCAGTCACTGTGCTAATCCACCAGGTTGAGGGTCTTCCTCTCCTTTGTCATCCTTCCACCTTTCCAAGCACAATGTCCCTCTCCAAGGAATAACCTCTCCTAGTTTGCTTCCAAGGAGCACTCTCTGTCCAATGGTTACTCAGTATTTCAATATTTATTGAATGAAATGAATAAATACAAAGCCAAAATAATATGGAATCACAGAGGAAGAGACTATTAATTAAATGTGACTTTGAAATGTACAGGCCCAAACAAAGCCAATTAGGTAAAACTCTACTAAAATGTCAAGTCTCTAAGGAGAGGAGATCATTCAGCAGGAGGAAGGCTTGTCTTTTCTGTTGATCCATTCCCTGCCAATCCACAAATGAATTACCTCTGACAAGTCAGAGTCTGGCTTTTCTTTAACCCCTTTATTGTAAACGTTTAAATAAATTTGGAAAATACTCACTATAAATGATCCATCATAAAAATAAGATTATGTAAAACCCAGAGAAAACACCAAATAAACAAATTCAGGGTGTAACAAATCCCAAAAGCCAAGGACTCTGACTGAGGGGTGGTGTGCTCAGTAAGTAATATATATGTGCTAGACTATCCCACAGTTGGAGGAAGGACCCTTTACATTTGTTCCATTTTGATTCTTTGCACCAGCATCATTCCACTTGATTATGTTTTAATTATGCTTTTTTTTTAGATTTCCGTCCTCAGTTTAAGACAGTTCTTCCTGCCCTCTCTTCTATGCTGGCTTTCATTCTCACTTGCCTCCCTGCTTTCTTTCCTGTCTGCCTTCCTTGTTCCTCCCAGTTCTCTCTCTTTTCAGCTGTGACTCACTACAATAAGGTTATTTTTTTGCATTTCATTATTCATGCATTTCCTCCCTAAGGAAATTCACCAAAGGGCATGGCGAATCTTCACAGCCTTTCGAAGGCCCTCATACACCCCCACAATCTCTTGTCTGTACCTAGCCACTAGGAGTCTGTAAAACATACAGTATGAGAAAAGTGACGAGGACAGGTGCATCACACCCAGAAGTTACATACCTATTAGATCGTCAAAGATCTGATTGAGCCCCCTAACCCCGTGTTAATATCTATACAATCAAAACACTTAATTTTCAAGGTGATTAAGGCTTAGGAGAGACCATATTGATGTTTCATATGCATAAAGTTTAGCATTCAGTGACTACAGTTTCTGTGTTAAAAGAGTTGGTCATTTATTTCATTTATTACTATTTCTTTCAACTTTTTAAGTTTGTTGAAGACATATGGAAAGAAAGGGGAGATGTCACCCTGACTTTCTGCTACCCGGTATACATGCATACTATCCTGTGAAATCACTTTTGCCTTTTGGGATCTGTCACTTTACTAAGCAGCCTGACTCTGGTTTGGAGTTGGTGAATCTTTTCTTCCTTTACCCCTGATTGGCTTCTGGCTTGGCGAGCCCTGCCCCCTTCCGCCCTCTCCAGCTCTAACGCTAGAGCACTTGAAAACACTTGAGAGGAAAGCTCAGCTGTCAGGAAGTGCAGCTTTTATGAATGAACATCTTGCTAAAATAAACAGAAGCTGTTTCAGTTGAGTAGTATTAAAAGACCACTAGCACATTTCTTCGAAAAAAGCAAGTTGCACACTCATGCCACTCCGTCACTTTGAATGCGTTTCCAAAATGGTGACCTTGAGAGTGCACTGTTATTTTTAACAAATAAAATGCTTACTTGCTCATTTTACATGGTACCAGAATGTAGCTCAGAATGCCTGCATTGATAAGATCCCCCAAATAGGAGAGTTTGTTTTGGTCTTTATTTTACTTTCTTTTCCTAATTAATATTAAGCACTTTGCACTGAGGATTGCAGATGGAAAGAGCCCACTGCCCTGTTCTGGTAGTTTTCTTAACATTCCTTTGGGAAGATTGGACGTCAACACCAGCAGTGTAGTGACTGTTTTCAGAAAAACAATTGCAGTGTTGTCATAAAGCAGCACAGGGACTAAATGAATGTTTCGTGGGAAAATTATATAATCTTTCCTAAAAAGGGGGCCAGAATTTAGGGTATTTTTTTAAGAGCTTTCACTTCAGATGAGCCCTGAAAAGCAAGGGGAACTCCAGAATTTCTCAATTAAAAGAAACTTGAGGCTGGTAAAAGGACCAGTAATGAGAGGGATGATTGACCGAGTGACAGTGAGACCAAGCTATTGAAGTCATAATCCATTTGACTACATCTAACAACAGGGATTGTAATATGATTGGAATTAATACCTGGAGACTGGACTTGAAGGTATGCTATATAGTAAGCAGCTTTTCTTCTTAGATTGGACCATATGTTTATTTGGGGGCTTGCGGGGAGAAACACCGATCCTTGGTGTTACAACTAAAGACTTGAACAAAAACAAAACAACCCACAAACATGCAAGCCCCCCAAAATAACTCATTGCTCTTGTGTTGGAACCAATTCATAGCTGAACTTTCAGTGGATTTTTGGAGACTTTGAAACACAGGGGAAGAGATTGCTCATGTTTCATCTGAGAAGCTGCTGGTGGATTTGAACCGCCAGAGCAATACCACCCTTGAGTTAGCAGTGAAACTCCCTATGGACTATGACACCAAAGCTCCATTTATTAAAGGGTGAACAAGAATTATTAAGTAACAATGTGAGGTAGGAAAAGTAGAATGCAAATTGCCTGAGAGGTCCTCAAAGACTGTGCGGTTGGCAGCTAGAGGAAGGGATTCAGATGATGTTGAAACTGGTAAAATCAGCAGATGGCAGACCACACAGGGCAGGGAAGAGAGGCCAAATGAAAGATGATGATCTTTATCTTCTGAGAATGAAATTTTATTGACAGTCATCAAGCAGGGAAGAAGCAGTTCATACTGACATTTAGGAGTCATTGTGGCTGCGATGTGAGGGTGAATGGGGACAAAGATGGAAACTGGTTAAAGAGTGGTTTCAGCATTTCCACAGATAAATGGAGCTAGCTTAGATTAGGTTGGTTGATTGTCATGGTGATTTAGAGAAATAGACAAATATGAAAGATATTTACACAGAGAAGGATTCAAATACTGTAGAATATTACTATAGTGGGAATATCCAGAAATCTTCACAGAGTGACATTAGGTTAACCTTGAAGGATGCGCACAAATTTCTTGTGGAAATATAGACCAACATTTAGGTTCAGTTGCTGACTCTGCAATTTACAAAGGATTATTACTCTCTTACTAATGTTCTTAGCAGAACCTCTAAGAATTATCACATAACTAGTTTTCTCATTTTTGTAATAATAATTTTTTTAAATTGAGATTTTTTAATTGAGATTTTAATGAAAGCTTATAAAGAACTTGGATTTCCAATCATTCATTGTTGCACATTTCCCTCCTTGCCCCTCTCCTCCCAGATTGCTTTTTTCTTTAGGAAAAAATTCTTTCGTTACACAGTCATCCTCCATCGGCACCATAGATCACTTTACTATGCAGCTCTTTTTCGGGACTCTTGTCATGACAATAATACCTTATCATATATTACTTTTAAACAATTCTCTCCCTCGTCTATTTCAATGCCGCTAGAATGTAAAAGGAAAGAACCTATATTTCTTGAAAGTCATTTTACAATTTAGCCTTATTATTAATTAATTACACTTAACCTAGTCCCCATCAAATCTATAAAAATCAACATAAATGCAATAATCAAGGCACTTTTATAACTTTTTCCTACTTCTTACTTTCTTTTCTGTACAAGTTCAATATCTGAGACCAGTAAGCATGTACATTTCTGCATTATTAATTTTTTTCACAGTATTTATAACTGAAGTGTTTGAGCCCTTTATGACTATTTGAAACATTACCTCTGACGGTAGTGTTACATAGACATCCTTTTGTGATTCCTTAGCTACTCTTTTGCCATCTTATATTTCTATCTTCAAGTGCACAGAGTTGCTAAAAGAAAGTTTATCTTGAAAAAAAAATACTGTATAATGTTTTAGTGAATTTCAGTTTATTTAGTGATTTGCTTTTTCTAGCTATTTTTTATAAGACAAGTCAAGCTAGGATATTAATTTTAAACCCTTAGTCTAAAACAAATGCTTTTGCTGTAGAGTCAGTTGCAGGTCAAAGAGAGTTCAAGTAGATACATCTCGTCTAGGCTTTGCCCTATGTTCCATCTGCCTATGTTAAATCACTATGATGAGTTGTATATGTACATGTACACTGCTAATTCTTGTTTGCTCAGAATTTTATGTCATCTCATGGTCATTACAATTGTCCAATTACAGTTGATCAAATTGGATTATCTTTAATTAGTGGGTCTGTGTAATAGTACAGTGTACTATTTGGATGCATTTATCTGTTTCAATGGTCTGTCTCCAGACTTAGAATAGTGCATGTCCTGTTGAGAAGAAAAGAAAAATCTACCCTTAGGGTTGAGAAGGAGAAGACAGGAGGCTAGATTGCTTTCAGTGTACTAACATGGAAGAACAATTTCAATATATTCCTGTAATGAGCTTAAGTAAAGTTGATTATCTTGCAGGGAAAAATGCTGGGGAAAATGCAGGTCTGAAGAAAGAAAGAAGAACCCTCAGCAAGACGGATTGACACGATGACTGTAGCAACAGACTTGAGCAAAGCAGAAATTGTGAGCATGGTGCGAGACAGGGCACAATTCACAGCATCAATATGTGCTAGAGTTGACTCAATGGCACCTAACAACAACGACAAGGTTGTTTTAAAAGGGAACTTTAGAGATATGACCCATTTATAATTGGACTACTCTGCTTACCCAAAGGCTATGCCTCTTTGGAGGTCTAAATCCATTAGCAGGTCCTTAGGACAAAGATAGGTGTCTCTTCACATGTCATTTACCACATCAGAAACCCAATGGACAGTCAATTACAAGTCTGTTCAGACTCACAAATAAAAGAGAGAGAGAGCTCATCTTTGAGTAAGGATTTTTTAGTGGTGTGGTGGGTAATATATTGGACTGCCAACCCAAAGGCTGGCAGTTTGAATCCACTAACAGCTCTGAGGATAAAAAATGGACAATCTCCTCCCTTGTCTATTTATAGCCTCAGAACCCCAAGAAAAGACTGCTGTGAGTTGGAAATGACTTGACAGCAGTGGTTTGTTTTCTGGTTTTCTCCTAATCTTTTAAGGGAAGCCTGATAGTTCAGTAGTAAAGCACTAGGCTGCTGAATGTAAAGGGTGGTGGTTTAAACTCTGGGAGAATGCCGTGACAGTCAGCTTCCACAAACTCCCCATCCTTGAAAACCCTGTGGGGCAGTTGTGCTTTGTCCTAGACAGTTGATATGAGTTGGAGTGACTCAGTGGTAATGGGTTTGTTTTTTTAATATCTTAAGGAAAATAATATTCATTATGTGAAATATAGGAAACTCTCCTGGCATAGTCTGGGGGATATTGCACTACTAATCAGTAAGATTAGAATCTCCAGCTTTCCTGCAAGGGAAATATGAGTATCTATGTTGTGATATACAGTCTTGGAAGACCTGGGGAAGGTCACTAGGAGGCAGAACAGACTATGGCCATGAGTTCACACTTTTTACTTGTTGCAAAATATAAGATTTATTCATCTATTTAGAAACTATATATTGTTATGAAAGAAAAAAATTCTATAGATCTTATAATGAGAAGAAAGAACTCATTCTAAATAACCTGTTCATAACAGAGTCAGGTCCCTGTGAAGATTAGCAGAGACTACCCAGGGTATTTTCTTTGTTTCACTGCACACTTAATACAACAATTACCAAATTGAAATGCATTCATACTGACTTACTTCTATGCAGATTTGTTCTTATTCTTAAGAGGGAAATGGATGTGAACGGGGCATGTGTTCCCTGCATGTGTCAGTGGCTGTTTGAGCAATGATAGCTTCCCGAAAAACATTCATGAGCACATAAGATTGGAGAGACCCAAACTTATCACTCTCTGACATTCTTATTTGTGGGTAATGGCATTGCCACATCACATCAAGACCTGCTATAAAGCTATGCGTCACGGTGACACTGGACAAGGCCAATGTTCTCTAGGGCTTAATTTGACCCAGAAGTTCTTTCAGGCATTATCTCTTGATTCAGTCAGTATGAAAAGGAAGAGAGGGGAAGTGCTGGAGGTGGTATTTTTGCACTTTTCCTTGCCTCATTGTGTACCATGTGTTGATCTCTTTGTTTCAGTTCTCTTCCATCTTTGAGCATTGACATTAGCTTCTTTATTCTCTTACAAGAAAGACCATTAATGCATTGTTATTTCTGCCCATCTTTTCATGTCTTCAACAAAGGACACGTTTTCTGAACAAGAAAAACCTCAAAATCAGCACTGAAACTAACCTTAAAGGAATTTTTTTTTCCTAAAAAATTTCTGAATTAAATAGATAATGATTCTCTCATGTGAATTTTAGCCTCAGAAACCCTCAGTTCTAAGTCAGTTCTTATGGCATTGAGTAAGTGATTGAGTGATTATTCATTGATGGTGTTTCCAATATTCACTATGTGCTAGACACAGTACTTACATGTTACCTTGAACAGTAGTTTGAAAATGAGCCTTCTTTTTGGATCTTTATATCTAACAATGGATTTTTTAGGGAGTTCTACTGTTGAATTGTTAAATTGTGCTGAAAGCTCTGGTGGCCTTATGGTAAGGAGCTGCAAAGGTATGTGGTTCAAATCCACTAGCTGCTCCATGAGAGAAGAATGGCTAATATTCTCCCATGTGATTTAGAGCCTTTTAAAATCCACTGGAGGATTAGCTATGAGTCAGTTCTGACTTGGCACATTACAACTAGTATTGCTCTGCATTATATTGTGACTCTGACCCTTATGATAAGAACCTGAGCGATGAAGTCAAATAAGATTGCCTTGCCATAAACACCTAATGAGAAGATATCAGTGACATGTGGTGGTGGTGGTTGTTGTTATGTGCCATTGAGTTGCTTGTGACTCATAGCGACCCTATGTACGAGAGCTCTAGAAGCTGTTACATCCTGTGCCAACCTAGCCATCCCAAATGCACTTATTTGCACGACTCCAGTCACAGAATCGATCCATCTCATCAAAGGTCTTCCTCTCCTTCGCCGCCCCTCCACTCTACCAAACATGGTGTTCCTCTCCAAGGACCAGTCCCTCCTTGGAACATGCCCAAAGTATGTCAGATGGAGCATCAGAATCCTTGACTTCAAGGAGCATTCTGCCTTCACCTTCTCTAGGACAAACTTGTTTGTTCTCCTAGCAGCCCATGGTATATTCAACACTCTTCTCCAGCACCACAGCTCAAAGGCATCAATTCTCTTTCTATCATCCCTAGTCACTGTCCAACTCTCTGATACATAGCACTTAATTGCAAAGACTATAGCCTGGATCAGGTGCACCTTAGTCTCCAGCCTGATGTCATTGCTCTTCAGTACTCTTGAGAGGTCCCTCACATCTAACTTTCCCAATGCAATTTGCCTCTTGATTCCTGGCTGCTGTTACCAAAAGTGTTGATTGTGGAGCCAAGCAAACTAAACTATCTCAATCTCTGCACCATCCATACTGATGCTGCCAATTGGCCCTGTGGTGAGAATCTTTTCTTGATGTTGAGCTTCAGTCCATATAGGAGGCTTCAGTCCTTGACCTTCTGCAGTGTAGAGATAAAATAATTATATCATGGATTATATGCTCATTTGTTTGGTGCTTTATAAGTAGTAGACTGCTTTCCAAAACAAATAAAATTATTTCCTTAGGAAATGCAAAATAAGGATAGACGTTTTATCAGTAGATGTAAGTTTCAAAGAGAATGAAAAGTCTAACTCCTGTAATTATAAGTCTTTCTCTTAGCTGTGGGGGCATAGTTAAACTCAAAGATCTCACCTCTCTGGCAGTCCAAATCCACCAGCACCTCTGAAGGAGAAAAATGGGCAATTTCCTAATATGTGTTTCACAGCCTCTTAAAACCCACTGAATGGTTAGCTATGCGTTAGTTCCTACTTGAAAGCAATGAGTGAATGAGTGGGAAGGAAATACTTGGTATGACTTTGGAGATCATACAAATTTTAAAACAGCCATGTCTTCTTTGGAAGTCAATTGCTTTAAATTGGATAGATTTCACTCATTTTTCAGTGAAAGTATTCAAAACTTCTGTCTGTGGAAACCAAAATACTATATGGCAGAGTTAAATGTGTCTTTCACTTTAAAATGCAGACTTTCTCTGTGGTGGATGTATTTGTTGTGGTGAAATATTTGAAAGGAAAGCCTCAGAATAATTTAGGGTAAGCAAAAATACTTCTTCAAATAAGCCAACTCATCTACTTTGACTCTTGAGAACTGTCTTATTTTGAATCAGAAGGAATTAATAATAATTTATAGCATAAAGAATATATATTTGAATTATAATACATAATCATGATCTAAAACAAATTTAAACTTCCAAATTTTAAAGGATTCTATTCTGCTGTGACAGCTATTTTTTTTTAAACAAAAGAATGTTTAACAAAACAAAGTTAATGTAAATGTGCTTTTATTTACTTTCCTTACAGTTTGATCAGGGTTTGGGTAAATAGCTCTCTAGAAAATGATTCCTGTAAAGGTTTGAAATTCTTTCACAGGTTAATTTTGCAAATAGTTTCCACTATACTGATTCCATCTACATGCATCCTTTCAGGAAAGAAAAGTCCCACTGGTCTGATAGAAACTCGCTTTCCTGAGCTCTGTGTTTCGTGTGGGAATCAGCTAGGAGAGGGAGAAGCCAGAATGCCAAAATGCAGTTAATAGTCTTTAGTGTGGGGCTCCATCCAAACAGGGTTTGTAACACAGTGTACAGTCTTGTAGCCCAGCTGTGTGGAGCATTGATTGCTTCTGCCTAGAGCGGGGATACTGTCAAGTTGCTCTGTGAGTTGAGTCATCTATTGACAAAGAGCTACCAGCCCGCAGATAATGCTGTGCCGAGCTGCTCTTGCTGCTCCCACTGCTCCCAAGATGCACTGCTTATAGCAGCTGTCAAAGATACTGAGGGATCCACAGGGGAGGGGGGAAAGGACTTTTACAACTGCCTGGAAGAAAGGGGTGTGAGCAGGAGACATTCCTGTGCAGAGCTGACCAAAGGGAAGAGTAGGCATCAGTGCAGTATGAATGCATACCTCACCAAGCAACACAGCTGCAGCCGGGGGTCTGATGGGATGGATGCCGGCAGGAGTGCGCCCACGCTCATCAGGGATGCCCACTGTGCTTGTGGCTGGCAGAGGAACCCTCAGGGACTCGGGTATAATTCTCAGACCATGCCTTCCTCAGGAGCTGGGGGCCCAGCTGCAAACAGGACCAAGCTGGTCACCTTGTGGGACAGTGTGCGGAAAAGCCCCCACAAGACAAGCACCAAGGGCAAAGGGACCTGTGGGGATCGTTGTACCTGCCCACATGGTTGGTTCAGCCCAGCACAGGTGAGACTTTTCCTTATGACTTTGCCTGGGATATTAGAAGAAACTGAGAGTTGTAGTCTGGGAAACTTTGCCTTCTCCTGGAAGGACTGGGCCAACCAAACCTGTCATTTTCACACGTGCTTGTGGGCTCACACCTCTTCATGGCTTATTTATGTCTAAGGATGCTCTGCTTACTTTTCTTTCAGTGACTTTTTTTCTCCCCAGAAACTTCAACTTTTCTAAGTCCTCAGATGATTTTACTATTCTGTACCAGTGGTACTGTTACTTTTAATCAATGTTAATTTTTCTATTCTGCATATGATAATTTAATTTGGTTTTCGAGAAAGAGGGGGGAATGATTTCCAATGAAATACTTTCCATTTCTTTATTTTTAAAGATAAAAGGCCAGTTATTTCTCCAGTTCTGGGAAATAGGGATCTGAAGTATTCCAATTTTATTCTTTTAATATTGTTTACCTTTTTATTTGTTTATACTAAATTATCAATTTTACAATCTGAACAAATAAAATATGCTAGAGGATAATTACAACTAGAATAAAATAGTGGGATATTGTCTTCTTTTATTTACCCATAGAAAAGAAAGTAATTGTATGAAAAATGCTAAATCTTTTTCTCTTACAATTTCTAAAGCACATGGCAGATTCCCTTAACTGGATCTCTAGCTTATTCTTGTCCCAAACTACTAGCATTTTACCAGAAATGAAATTGACTTTCCCCCCTCCGCTCCACTTAAAGGAGGAAAATCAACTTCCTGAAAATGCTGTGATAAAATTGAAATAAATCGCACCTGCAATCATCTTAAATACAGAATGGTGCCTCTACTTTTAAATATGCATTGAAAAAGGAAAAGCTGTGCTTGCAGAAAGCTCAATTTCATAATTTCCTATGATTTTTAGCATAATTTGAAAGTGGATATTGATCACGAATAAAACATTATGATCTGAGAGGTGTAAAGAACATTTCAATTTTAATATTCCCTTCTAAAAAGTATTTCCAAGAATGCCATTATAACCAGCTCTTAATGATGTCGTTATGTCTTTGTATCTAAGTGTATATGCCTATATGCATGATGTTTGGTACATTGCCATGAAATTATAAGGTCTGCTAAAAAAACGAATAACACCTCAGTATCTCAATTTAAATCAGAAATCTATCATCATGTTAGCGTTAGCTTGAAACGGGGTCTGACATTTAGATTTATGCTTTTATTTTTGAATACTGAAGTGACAGAATAAAGTTTTGATAGTATTGGTGATTGTATATATTTTTGACAAATACATTTATTTAGTTGTCTTTATATATCAGTATTGAGTATGTTGGGTGTTTTGTTGTGGATTTGTTGTTGTTGTTTGTCATGGTTCACACAAGCAAGTAAAATATACTTGCTTAGTAGCATCTAATTTAAAGATTCTGCAGAGTAGAGAAATACTTTATTCTTGAAATTCTTTTTATTCCACACTTAAGCAGAAAAAAACCCATTATTTTTTCTTTCATAAATGGGCATTTTCCACATCCAATGCTCAAGTTACAGTAACCATACATAGTTTTGGTGAGGTAAACTTTTTTCTTGTTGGGTTATAACAAGTTTGGTCTCCTACTTACCTTAAATTTGTGGCTATTCAGTGCTTTAAAAGATGGGACTACACTCTGTACTGATAATTTTCAGGACTCCAGAGCGTATGAGGAGGTAATAAATTGGAGCAGCTGCCTTTGCCCTTTAGTAACTCTATGCACAATTCTTTACTGTTGACTTAGTTAAATATATTTTATTGTTGACTAGGAAATGTGCTCCTCAAATCTGGAAGTTGTGAAAGCATACACTTTAGGATTTCCGATGTTCTGACATTCCTTCCTCCCCTTGGCAATTCTACTCTTTTACTATCTCCCTCCTATAAAAGCGCCGTGCTAGATTGACTAGTCTTTTCCTCCAAGCACTTCTACACTCTTTCAATTTGACTTTTTGAAATATCTCTAAGTACATACATTTCAATATATGTATTTAAATATCTAGAATTACCTACCAACTTCTACATATAATATTTATTGGTGAATAATTTTATTATATATATGTATGAGGATTTACATATATAAATACACACAACTACATGCATGTACATATATATACACAAAAATTAAAATTCATGAAAAGGATTAACTTGGTCCTCTAAACATACAAATATATTACTCTTATTTATTGTATGTGCTAAATATGTTATTTTACATATTTACATATATAGCCAGGAAACCTACCTGATATTTGAAATGTACAGATATGTGTATTTTGCACCTATATATATTACCATGAAAATAAGAATGTATAGGTAGATATATGTGTGCTTTTGTGTCCATTAAAACAAATTCAGTCTTAAGAATTTTAGAATCCAGTTTTTACCTTTTAACTGGAGATAGCCTGTGGAACATTGTAAAACCAAGGATGGAGGTTAATAATATTAAAAATTAATATCCTTGATAATGCAAAAAAGCAGGACAATTCATGTTTTAGAATAGTTCCGGGACTCACATGATGAACAGAACGTGCCTGAGGGTTGTTAAGTGTCTGAGAGCTGAGATCCTGCCCTCAGAGATATTTGCTGTATGACGTGGAAACCAGCAGTGTGACTTCCGGTTGCTCTGACAGAGGGCCAGTGGTAATGACTTCAGTTTTTCCCAAGGCTCTTTGCCAAACTCCTGTTATTTGGGGTGTTGTATACAACCAGGACTCTGTTATTCTCAACTGATCTGAAAAAAACAGCTTCTTTCCCTTCTCAAAGAGCACTTCATTTCATCTGAATCTGTAGAATTAATATAACCATAATAATAGGTAAGAAAAATGGAAAATTACAGTGCCCAGTAGTAAGTTCTAAAATACACATCTAGGATAATAGTGTCGGCCATGGAAAGAAGCGTGAACATCACTGTCTATGTGGCATTTCTTCCTAATGCAGATTTCTCTGAGATTGAGAGTTCTATGCATTTAATTCTTCATTTATTCATTTATTCATTCATTCTTTTCTCATATTTTTATTCAATTGATAATTTCTGTCATCAGTCAGGCTCTGTGGCTAGAATAGTAAACTACGTAACACTGCTACCATCATGGAGCCTACACTCCACAATAGGATATGATATTTAGCAAGTGCTTCATTACATACACAAAATTAACTCATTAGAATTCGCAATTTTAAATTAAACAACGAGCTTCACACATTGTATTATAAACAACAAAAACAGAAGGAAGAACTAAACTCACTGCTGTCAAGCGAAGGCCTTACTCAGCCAGCCTCCATTTTGTTTCCAACACTGTAAGTCTTTATGCAAGATTAATCATTCTTTTCCGATGAAGCTGGTCATATATTCAGATCTCTAACATCTGGTGGCCTGGTGGCAAGAAGCTGCGCTGCAATCCTGAAGGCACGTGGTTTGAAGCCACCAGCTGCCTTGCGGGAGAAGAATGGGCAAAGTTACTGCCTCTGAAAACCCGCAGGATGGTCAGCAATGGGTCAGTTCTGACTCTATGGTATACAACAACAACAACAACAGCAACAACCACCCTTCAATGAGCAGCGCAATGCACAGCACATTGTGTCACCAGAACTCTTTGCACTTGCATGTTGTTAGGTGCTGTTGGGTTGACTTTAATTCAAAATGACCCTGTGAACAATAGGTCAAAACCTTGCCCTATCCTGATAAACCCTGTACCGTCATCATAATTTCCATCATGTTCAAGCCTATGGTTCAGTCACTGTGTTAGTTTATCTCACTGAGAGTCATCTTTGTCACTGACTCTCTGCTTTTCATTTAAAGTAAATTCCGTCTTTCACAGGCATGTTGTGTACTGCAATGTTAGAATTGACCCACAGCTACCTTCCTGTAGGTTTTCCAGAGGCAATTGATCACACAGGAGGAGACTGCTCAGACCTCATTACATTTTGAGGCTGGTGGCCTCAAACCATGTGCCTTTGAAATTGCAGCACAGCCTTTTGCCACTAGGCTACCAGTTGTTTCTGTTATGTGCTGTTGAGTCGCCTGCAACTCATGGTGACCCTATGTATACCAGCTCTGAAGCCTGCCCTGTCCTGAGCCAGTCTCACTGACTCAGACACAACTTCCACCATTACCCTGGTTACTATATCAATCGATCTCATCTGGGGTCTTCCCAAGCTCATTGTAAATCTAGAATTCATAGGAAACATGGAAAATAAGAGCACAAGATCTTAGATTAGATCTCTTTAAAACTCAATTTTCTATCCTATAGATTGAAGATACAAATACTGGCAACATAACAGGGTTGTAGTGAGGAATGAATCATGTGAAGATACAAATACTGGCAACATAACAGGGTTGTAGTGAGGAATGAATCATGTAATAATAGCATATTCTTGTTGTTGTTATACACCATTACCACTACGCCAGCAGAGTTCCCTTTATAATAACTCATTTACATTGCTTCATATATTATATAAAACTATTAATAATATCACAGTGCTTATGTAATATGTACTTGGAGAATATTTGTGGAATGAATAAACAGATCCTAAGTGTTGCCTGTTGTTAACTTGTTAATTATATCTAGAAGAGAAGGGTGGTAAATCAATAAATGTTTTATAGAGGTACTAACACTTGGACTGAACCAGAGTTAATCTTGAAAAATTAGGTGTTCATTAAATACACACATACTTGAACTCTTGGAGCAGAAGTAACAAAAGCAGAAAAAGATGTAATACTCTGGTGTCTGTGTTGATCTGCCCAGAATATTGCCTTTGACTTAATTGACTAGAACACTCTTTACTGAAGGAGGTAGGTAGGGCCTCTCCCTAGTGGACCTGATGGATTTTGATAAGGTCTTCACAGAATCAACCACCTATAGTCACCTTCAGGTTCAAGGTCAGCTGTGTCACTCTCCATATGATAGATTTCACAATCACTGAGCCATTTTATACCTCAATTTTTCCTGTTTCTAGGAAAACTGATTTTCTATGGATGCACTGAAAGGTTTCATGTAGTACCAAACTTTGTGATTCTGCCAATATAATAGAAGCATTTAGAAAAGATGTATACTTTAGAGCCAGACATTCCTAAATTGTAATGTACTGGTTCTGTGTGACTTCAACCTCTCAAGCCTCATATTTCTCCTCTGTAAAAATTGGAATGAAAAGTCATGTTGCAGGAAATGTAATAAGGATTAAACCTAATCTATATAAAGAATTGTGCATAGTGCTCAGAAAAAAAAATACCCTATATTATTCAGTAAATAACAGTAACTGTTACTAATAACATCCAAATTATTTCTATTTTGATCTGAAAAATTTATTACACTTCAGTCATAGTTCATGTGATCTTTCATTAGAATTCTAGTTCACTTATAGACTATTCTGATGTTTTTCTTGTAGTAATGGAGGTTAGACTAGGCACCTCTCCAGAAACTTTTGGCACTGTAGAACGTGGTATCGATGAGACATTTTGTCCTTAGCATTCTCAGAGATTTACAACTGTGCATGCTTTAAAAAAATCATGTAAAATAATAATTGTATTGATGAAATAGAAACTCTGTATGCTGCGTTCAGGGGTAGGGATATGTTGGGAGATTTTAACAACACATGGCAGGAACAAATGCATTTGGAGTATTTAGCCAGGCTCTGTAAATCTCTCCAAACAGTCCTTTTGCAGCTTCTCCAGAAACAGCACTTTGCAGCAACTTGAATGCAAAAGACTCTCTATGCAAGAAGCAGGGTTGCCCTAGGCTGAAAGCTCAGGCTCAGGCTCTGTCAAGCCAGAACAATCTGAGGGCTTGCTTTAACTCTCTGCCTGCTCTAGCAGAATCCTTGTAGAAAAGATAGACCCTTAGCAAAGTAAAAGCAGACAAACAAGAAGACTTCTTCGTCTCTGAGACATAGCCATTTAATCAGGTCAAGGGAGACAAGCGTGTAAGAGATACCACAAAAAGGAGTGAAGCTCTGAGCATTTCACTAGCTGCCTCAAGTCACTTGGTCAACACTTGGCACTTGGGCTACTGAATGCTGACGTCAGCAGAGCATTGCTTCTAGGGCAGTACAAGGAGAAAGGTAAAGTACAGAGGATGAGGAGGCAAAAGGCAAAGGTGACAATATAATTCATCGGATACGTACAATGTGTAAAGCACTCTGGGTCAAGCTTTAGGTTAGTAATTTATTTGAAGTTTCCTAGTAATTTAAGAAGAATGTTAGAATCCCCATTTTACAAATGTGAAAATTAAGGCGAAAAGTAACTTGCCCAGAATTACAAAATTAGATTATAAGGACAGACCTAATTTCAAATATAGGTCTTTCTGACTACCTTCCTTTTACCATCATATCTTGTAGAAAGGATTGTTTTAGATATCCAGAGAGGTATAATATCCCAGAGATGTCTCATCTTCTGGAATCTCATAGGAATTTCTTTATGAGGTTGGCACTGTCTATGTGGTTAGGAAGACTGGCAACTCGTTAACAGAATTCTGGATTGACCTATTCCTCTTCATTTTCTGATCTCAAGAACCCTATCTGAGTTGAGGCCCTGAAGGTTCTGTCCTCTTTGATCAATGTTGAGAGCATTTAGAGAGGCTAACTTCACAGCACTGAAACCGAAATAAGATACTTGCCTCTTAGAAGGTCTTGGATAGTTAGTTACAATCTGGGCTTATGCTGCACTATTGACCTTGTTCTAATGATTGTGATCCTCACTGGTGTTATTAATCACCTGAAAGACCTATCTATTGGTGGGCTGCAAGTGAAGTCGCAGGGTTGATTTTCATTTTAGCTTGAAGAGTGACTAAATAAATGCCCTTGTCCCCAACTTTCTACCAGTTTTGGTCAAACCAGTAAACCTTGTCCTTTTCTTGATTATAACTTTGTTTCCATGTTTTTCTTCACTGTTGCAGAACTGTTTCATTGTAAATTATTTTGACAATGGTCAGCAGTGGTAACAAGGCACCATCTAGATCTTTGGATCACATGTTGTGGATGTTGTTGTTTGCATTGAGTTGGAACTGACCTATCTCTGACCATCCAGCAGGTTTTCAGAGGCAGTAACCTCACGGGAGGAGATTGCTCATCTTTCTCCTGCAAAACAATTGGTAGATTTAAACCATGACTTGCCTTTGGGATTGAAGCACAGATTCTTACCACTAGGCCACCAGAGCTCCCTTTTACCTGATAGAACCATCTTAAAAGTATGTTCTAGATACTAAGATTGTATGTCTCATTAACCCTTTGGACAAATAATATTTTCTTCAATAGTCTTTTCTCTGGATAGAGGGAGACCAATAGATCCACTTAAGAGCCCAGTCAATACTTACCAAAATGAGATGTAGAACACTTTGTGAACTGTGTTATGTCAATTGACCTTCATGTTCACTTTAACTATGGTCCTAAGCTTATAGGCCCAGCACTTCATTCCCTCAAATTAATTAGTTATGCAGCTTTGCAATCCCAAACACTCATGGTTAGAGACCACCAGCCCCTACACAGGAGAAGGATGGACAATCTCCTCCCCTGTGATTGATTACTGCCTCTGAAAATCCACCGGAGGGTGAGCTATAGTTCAGTTCTGACTCTAAGGTACACAACAAGACATTTGAAGACAACTTCTTCCTCTTTCTGCTATTGTTTGACCTGTTAACAATAAACCTTCCTAGGTTTTATTCTCATCCATTTCTTATTTTGTGCAATTCTTTTAATTTCCTAAAAGCAGACACACATTTTATAATTATGTCAGCCAAGAAGTCATAGAGGCTGTATTTCAAAAGAGAAAATCAAACAAAACAACAGACAAAATTAAGAGGTGCTCAAGGACGTTATTTTTTTCCCCCAGCAGAGAATTCTTTTCTGTGAAAGAACTGCTCCATTTTGTTCAACTCAAAATTGAGCTCCACTCTACTCTCTTATCCTTTCATGTATAATGCAATTATTGACATAAATTATCTTGTATCCAATTATTAACACAGTATTGAGCCTTAGAAAAAGAGCTACATAAGCCTAATTTTCACTGTCTCAGAATTTAGACCAGCAGCCTGGAAGGAGAGAAGGAAAGGGCAACTAAGAAACATTTTAGAAATGTGTGGAGACACTTACATGTTGATGATTTGGAAGTGATACTTATATTTAGGGGATCAAGACCAATGAGTCTAGATGGTGTGTAGCATGCAACGGTAGCCCAGCACAACAAAGAATTGCCCCACTAGTGCACATTTTTTAATGTTCCATTGGATAGTCATAATGGTTTAAAAATCAATTGAACACTTCTTTACATAAGTAATATGTACCCAAATAAACTCAAGGGAAATCGGATGACCTACACTTTAGGAAGTTGTCTGCCACCCCAAAGGCCTTGGTGATTCAAAATCCACCAGTGACTCAGGAGGAAAAAGATAATCTTATCACATCTGACTGCCAGCCCTGGACACTTGCTGCAGGGTCTACTATGAGTCATTTCTGACTCAACTGCAATGAGTTGAAATAAGTTAGATTTTTGAAAGAAAGCATTTTCCCACAAGGCTTTGAGAAAATCATTGCATTTTCTAGGAATGTAATTTCCATGCAAATCAAGGAACCATTGTATTTTGTTTTGTTAGGAATTTAATTAGTAGTCACTTCCCATTTTGGAACAATCTCATCCCCGCAGCAAGGCTGCTCCTTGCATTTGCATCACCCATACACCTCTCCTGTGGGCCTTTATTTGTAACTGTCATCTGTAAATATGTAACTGAGAAAATTCAAGTCACTTTTCCATAAACCCCGGCTCAAATGCTGTAAATTGGTAGAAACATGAAATTTTTTTTTTCTATAATTATATTTTATTAATTTTCATAAACATTTACAGAGATTTTGGGCTTCCACTCATTCATTGTTGCACTATTCTCTCTACCCTCCTCCCAGTTTGTTCTTGTCCAAATGCCACAGTGCTTGTCAAAGCCAGTTCTGATTAATCTTCTTTGTCAGTGTATCCTTTGCCATTCCCTATCACTCCTCCCTGAGAGAGACTTCACCCTGAGTCATAAGGAAAAGGGGACGGCGTATTCTCTTAGCTACTTCCTGCTGAAAAGGGACGCTGTGGGAGAAACATGAAATTTTTAAAAACTCGCTGAATGTTACCAGATTGTTTTAAAACACTATCACTTGATTTTCACATCATAAAATAAATACCTTTGAAGCATTTTCATGAGGTGGATTTACACAAAGACTATGACAACAAGATCGAGTGTGTCTGAGAGGATGAGGTTGGCTCAGGTCAGGCAAAGTTTAGAACCATTGTTCATAGGGTCCTATGAGTCATGGTTAACTATATGACACATAACAACAATAGTAATAAGAAATCTATTTGGTGAAAATTCTCCTGTATGTTGATTTTGAATTTTTCTATTTCCAATCCTACTTTGATACCCAGAGATCCTTTGTACTTAACTTCTCTATAAGATCTTGGCTTATAAAATTTTTTTTTCCCCTTTTTAAGACTCAACTTCCATTCTTGATTTTCTATCAACTGATCTGGGTCTTCTAAAATATAAGAAACTGAAAGTATACCTTTATATGAGGGGACTTTGTAAAAAGAGGTGAATAAACAAATGGATAGGTGATAGATCATAGAAAAATTATTCTTCAATATGCTATTTGTAAAATGAGGGATTATTGTAGATTAAGTTTGTAAGGTTTCTCATAAGCACAATCAAGGGTTCTGGGATTCCCATTCTCCTCAAGGTTAACCACAATTTGTTGTGATCCACATAGTCAAATGTCTTTGTATGTTGTTGTTGTTGCTGTTTAATGCCATCGAGTCGTAGACGACTCATAGCGACCCTGTGAACAAACAGCCTGAGCACCTTTAGTACATAGAATTTCCAGAGGCAAGCCATTTGGGGCATAGTCAAAGGAAAATAGATGGATATCCCTCTGGTACTCTTTGCTTTCTGCCAAGATCCATCTGACATTGGTAATAATGTCTCTAATGCCACAGCCTCTTCCAAATCCTGCTTGTATTTCTGATAGTTCTCTGTCAATCTACTGTTCTAGTCATTTCTGGATAGTCTTCAGAAAGATTTTTTGTTTGCCTGACGTGAGTGATATTGTCTGATAATTTTTGTCACCTTTTTTGGCATGAGAATAAATATAGATCTCTTCCAGTCAGTTGTGCAGGTTGTTGTCCTCCAGATTTCTTGGCATAACCTAGTGAGCACGTCCAGGGCATTATCTGTTTGTTGAAATATGTCAATTGGTATTCCATCAATTTCTGGAGCATTATTTTTTGCCAGGTCTTTCAGAGCAGCCTGAACTTTCTCCGTGATCACCACTGCCTCTTGATCATATACTATTCCTTTAAATTCTTCACTGTCAGCCAATTGCTTTTGGTACAGTGATGCTGTTTATTCCTTCCCTCTTCTTTTCATACTTCCTGGATCATTCAATATTCTGCCCATAGCAACTGTTATTGCTATGTGCTGTCAAGTAGCTTGCGACTCATAGTGACCCTATGTACAAGAGCCCTAAACCCTACTCTATCTTGTGCCAATCTCATTGTCTCTGACACACCTACTCCCACTACCCCAATCACTGAATCGATCCATCTCATCGAGAGTCATCCTCTCTTGTGCTGTCCCTCCACTCTCCCAAACATGATGTCCCTCTCCAAGGAATGGCCCCTCCTTGCAACATGCCCAGATTATGTCAGACGAAGCTTCAGAATCCTTGACTCTAAGGAGCAAACTGGTTTCACCCTCTCCAGGACAAACCTGCTCATTCTTCTATCAGTCAACACTCTTCTCCAGCACCACAGCTCAAAGGCATCAATTCTCTTTCTATCATCCCTAGTCACTGTCCAGCTCTCTGACACAACATACACAATTGTGAAGACCACGGCCCAGATCAGGTGCATCTTAGTCTCCAGCCTGACATCGTTGCACTTGTTGCAAAAGGTCAAGGACTATCATCTTCAATATGGATTGAAGCTCAACAGCAAAAACACAAAGATTTTCACTATCAGGCCAATTGGCAGCATCATGATAGGTGGAGAAGACATTGAGGTTATTAGCAATTACAGCTTGCTCAGATCCACAATCAACATTCTTGACACCAGCAGTCAGGAAATCAAAAGATGAATTGTGTTAGGTAAATCTGCTGTCAGGGCCATTTCCAGAGTACTGAGAAGCAGTGATACCAGTCTAGGGGCTAAGGTGTTCATGGTCTAGGCCATGGTCTTTGCAATTACTTGCTATGCATCAGAGAGCTGGATGCTGACTGAGGATGATAGAAGAATAATTGATGTGTTTGGGTTGTGGTGCTGGAGAAGAGTCTTGAACATACTACGGACCACCAAGAAAACAAATAGGTCTGTCCTGGAGGGAGTGAAACTAAATTTCTCCTTGGAGGGTAGGATTTTGAAGCTCTGTCTCACTTATTTTGGGCATATGCCAAGAGGAATTGGTCCTTAGAGGAGGAAATCATGCTTGGAAGGATGGAGGGAAAGCACAGGAGAGAAAGACCCCAGATGATATGGATTGCTACAGTAACTAGGGCAATGGGGGTAAGTGTGTTTGAGTCAGTGAGACTGTCTCAGGACAGGGCAGGCTTTAGAGCTGTTGTACATAGGGTCATTAAGAGCCACAGGTAACTAGATGACCTGTAACACATTTATAAGTAAGGTCAATTTTATTTGCAAGAATACATGTGACTGTTTCTGGTTTCTGCCATTTACCTTGTTATATTATCCTTATCTGAACCACATTTAACTTTTCAGTTTTTCTTTATGTTGTACAAATGGTCTATTATTACTTATTCTAAGATTAATTTTTAATCCAGGATCCACTCATATGCCTGCATTTTAATTTTGTTCCGCTTCTTATAAGAATTGGCTACTGGTTTCCTTGTTCCATTTAAAACCAAATTTATTCATTTTAAGTACATGTAAGTGTTTGAGTATTTCATTACATCATCTGTCACAGCTACATATTTAAAACATTAATCTAAAGTACTTTTTACCTCAGTTAAGGTATATTGTAGAGAATATACCAGTAACTACTCTAGTTATAAAACTCAAGAGAAGGTAGTTTATTCTTATATGCTGTAGAAAAGGAAAAAGGTGGATAGATACTAAAGAATTGGAGAATCCAACAGCAGCAGAGGCCAACTAAACCCCAAAATCTTCAAGGGCACATTTGCAGAAAGATTTTATACAAGTTACACTATTGATGTTCCATTCACATCAAGGAGATTATAAAAGAGGGTGTGTCCATACACTTGGTTTCCTGGCTTCTTAGATAAAAAAGACCTTTCGTTATGAATGACAGGTTTACATCTTCATTTTGGCAAATACCAGGATACTAACAAAACACAAAGAGGGGAAGTACACAATAGGTGTTACAAAAGGGGATACAAGCATCTAGTCCAGTTGATAGGAAATAGAAATATAAAAGAAGCAGACCACAAGCTTTGTTATTAGGGGCTACTTTGCTTTTAAGATGTTAATGTTATAGAGGAACTTTGCTAACAAGTGAGTGAAACTTAAAAATCAGCATAGAGCTTTCTGTGTATTTGCTATATTGTTGTTAGGTGTCTATGTGCAACAGCTCTGAAGCCTGCCCTCTCCTGAGTCAGTCTCACTGACTCTGACATACCTAATCCCATTGCTGCAGTTATTATGTCAATCCATCTCATATAGGGTCTTCCTCTTCTGCACTGTTCCTCTACCCTTACAAGCATGATGTCCTTCTCCAAGGACGGGTCACTCCTGGCAATATACCCAAAGTATGGAAAAGGAATCTTGAAAATCCTTGCCTCCAGGGAGAAGCTTGATTTCACCCTCTTCAGGACAGACCTATTTGTTCTCTTGGTAGTCCATAGTATGTTCGATCTTCTTCTCTAGCACCACAGCTAAAATGTATCAATTATTCTTCTTAGTCATTTTCCAGCTCTTTGATGCATAGCATGCATTTGTGAAGACCATGGCTGGATCAGGCACACCTTAGTTTCTAGAATGACATCATTGCCCCTCAGCACTCTGGAGAGGACCCTGACAGCAGACTTCCTCAGTGCCTTCCCCAATTTGTCTTTTGATTTACTGACTACTGGTACCAAAAGTGTCGCTTGTAGAGCCAAGCAAGCTATAATTGTTAGCAACCTCAATCTCTTCTCGATCTATCATGGTGCTTCTAATTGGCCTAGTGGTGAGAATCTTTCTTTTTTTAATGTTGAGCTTCAATCCATATTGAAGACCATAGTCTTTGACCCTCTGCAACAAATGCTTCAGGTCCTCCTCAGTTTCAGCAAGCAAGGTTGTGTCATCTGTATAATGCAAGTTGATGAGTGTTTCTCCTATCCTGATGTTATACTCCTCACAAAGTCCACCTCTCAAATGGTCTGTTCCACAAATAGAATGAATAGGTATAGAGACAGGATGCGTCCTTGATGCACTCCATCTCTGATTTTGAAACACAGAGTTTCCTTGCTCTGTTCTGACAACTGCCTTTTGGTCCAAATACAGGTTTTGCATGAGCATAATGTAATGTTCTAGGGTTCCCATTCTTTCCAAGTTTAGCCACAATTTGTTGTTATAGGCCTGAGAATTTTAGAATTAGTTCAGTATTCAACAGCTATTGTTGCCAAGCAGCATGCATGGTTATTTCACACTAAATCGGTATATGATGTTTGTAAAGTGATGTGCAGGCAGTTGTGTGGATTATTAATATAATTTTGGATGGAGCTAGGGAATATTACAAAATATTTAACAAAAAAAATAGAAGGGTTGAGTCTGATAGAATTGAGAACCACTGTTTCAGGTATTTGGTAATGTTGCATAGTCTATTGCTTGTAAGTGTATGTTTAGCTAGCCTGTCTTCTAGACTGAGTCAAGTACATTACATTATATTGCCAACAGCTCTGAACCCTGCCCTATCCCGATCCAACCCCAAGGTCTCGGAAATGTCTGTCCCCATTACCACAGACACTGTGTCAATCCATCTTATCCAGGGTCTTCCTCTTCTGCTCTTCCTCCACTCTTCACAGTATAAAATCCTTATCTAAGAACTGGCCCCTACAGGCAACATGCCTGAAGTCTATGAGATGGGATGTTGAAAGTCTTTGCCTTCAAGGAGCAACTTGATATCACCCTCTCCAGGACAGACCTGTTTGTTCTCTCTGGCTGTTCGTGCTATGTTTAATACTGTTCTCCATCACCACAACTCAAAGGCATCAGTTCTTCTCCTTCTGGAATTCTTATTCATTGTCCAGTATTGAGACGCATAGCATAGGGTTTGGTCATAGTAATTAGAAGTCCTGAAATATCCTCCTGATAGTCCTTCGAGCATTGTTACTAATGTATTTCAATTCATACTTCTCAACTATAAACATGGTGGTGAAGAGGAGGGACCATGATTTCTATATGTTTATTTCATGCTATAAAAAAAATTGTCAGGTTGTGAAATTTTCCTAGCACATTTTATTACAGTTATAAGTAAATATCGGTTCCACTAGACTGAATTCCGTGAAAGCACACCTGTGCTTGTTCATCCAGATTTCTCTCTTTGTAACAGATTGGGTGAAAACCCATTTGCTTTGTGAACTCTCACTCAAACCACAAGAACACTAATGTCATCCTGCAAAATAAATAAATTAATAATTTAATAGGCAACAAACAAAAACTAACTGAACAGTAACAATGAAAAATACAATGCCTAGTATATAGCATAAAGTATATATTTCTGAATTAATATTAACATTTAAACAAACAAATGTTAAAATACTCACCAAACTCACAATTTTTAATCATAGTTAACTCTTTCATGTTAACATAGGCTGTTGTTGTTATGTGCTGTCAAGTCCCTTGTTACTCATAGTGATTCTATGTACAAGAGCTCTGAACCCTGCTCTATCCTGTGTCAACCTCACTGTCTCTAACACACTTATACTCATTACTGCAATCACTGAATCAATCCATCTCATCGTGGGTCTGCCTCTCCTGCGCTGTCCCTCCACTCTTCCAAACATGATGTCCGTCTCCAAGGACTGGCTCCTCCTTGCAACATGCCCAAAGTATGTCAGACGAAGTTTCAGAATCCTTCCCTCCAAAGAGCAGCCTGGTTTCACCCTCTTCAGGGTGAACCTGTTTGTTCTCCTAGCAGTAAGTGCCCTCATTCATCTTTCTATGCAGGCAAAAGAATTATACCAGGCAGAAGAGAATAGAAGAAGGGACGGTGCGCAAGGACCAAGGTCGCACAGTATGCATAGCAATGTTAGGGTGTCTTGGGAGATGAGACTTTAACTCATGGAACATTAAAGTGTAATATAAAGCTAAAGCTTTATATTAGAGCATAGAGATGAGAAGCAAAAGAGGAAGAGGAACAAGTGAATGTGAAAAAGTAAAGATATATTTATTAGAAAGTTACATCTTAATTAGATGGACCTCCCTCCTTGAAAGGAGATATGGAGGAGAGGAAGCAGGCTAATGAAGTGAGGCTCTACTTATGGCCTCCTTCCAGAACTGGGACTTGGGGCTGGAGTCTGGGCCAATGAAATGATGGCTTGGAGAGTTCAAAGTTT
Organism: Elephantulus edwardii; assembly: GCF_000299155.1. NCBI lineage: Eukaryota > Metazoa > Chordata > Mammalia > Macroscelidea > Macroscelididae > Elephantulus > Elephantulus edwardii. The sequence goes on from NW_006399913.1 coordinate 6,703,769, forward strand.
AGTGGGTGGTTCTCACTTTGGTGCCTGTTCTCTGATGTCGTTCATGCACCCAGAGAGTCCACTACTTTTGACATTACTCATGTGCCCAATGCTATGCATGTCAATATTGATTTCCTTGGTCTGATAGCTCAGTTTCCCAAGCATAAACTTTTGCCTCTTATTTTCTTAGTTCTAACTATAACAGTGGGACAGAATAGAACTGCCTCACAGGGTTCAAGTGTAAATCCTTATGAAAGTAGAACGCTATATTTTTCTCCTGAGAAGCAGCAACTCATGGGCTTTGAAGGCTTAATTTTCAGTTAACCTCCGAGTGCTCTAACCACTGCATCATCAAATGTCCTGGATACTAGCACTGAATTTTGCATAGAGAGGGAGATCTGGTGGTATGGAGTTGTGCTACCAACCTGAACGCATGTGGTTTGAATCTGTCTACTGCTCCGTGAAAGAAAGATAGACAGTTGCCTCCTATGTGATTTATTGTCTATGAAAATTTACTAGTCAGCTCTAAATCAATTCTGACTTGATGGGACACAGCATCAAGAAGTCAGGTTTAAATTTTTTGTCTTTTTAATAATTATGCTAGTGCCTTCAGATCCCAGAACCAGTGATGTTTTCTATTCCACAGTAGTTAGGTGCCATCAAGTTGTCTCTGGATTATGGTAACCTTATGTGTAACAGAAACAATGCTACTGGGTCCTGTGTCCTCACCATGATCTCTAGTATTTTTCTGATAAATTTCTGTGTAAATTATGATATTGTGTTGATTCATCTCTATTATTGCCTTAATTTTATAATCCTCTGTTGTTATTGACTATCATCCAGGAACCCACCCATAGCAGACCCTCTACTGGGTTTTTAGAGGCAGTAAATTGCACAGGAGGAGATAGCCCTTCCTTCTTCAGCAAAGCAACTGGTGGATTCAAACCACGTACCTTTGGGATTCCAGTACAGCTTCTTACCATCATGTATTGCAGTTAATCTTTCCTCATATGTTCAAAGTAAGCAAGTCAAAGTCTTTCCATACTCACTTTTAAGGATAATTACATTTCTGTTTCTTCTAAAGCTGGTGTTTGATCTTTAGGCATTTCCACAGTATATTCATTATTTTTTACCTACAACGCAATTCAAGTGTGTGTTTTCCTTTTCTGGTGTTCTTTTCATTGTTCTGATTTAACATTCATATGAGATGCTTGCAAACACCTTACTTGATCCGGTATACCTTAGCCCTACATGTGCTACCTATGATTTTTAAAATGTTAAAGACTTCTACAGCAGGCCTGAGACCACACTTGAGAAGCTGCTTATACTGAAGGACTTGTGTTTTACTGCTAATCTGAATTATAGCCTCTTAACTTCCCTAATTGACTCCATAACCATGAATATGATTCTGTAAAAACAAAACAAAAAGAGGTCTTTGGCCATTAGTTTTCTTGATAAGATCTGTAATCCAATCTCTTACTGATGTGCTCAAGGATACTGAACGCAGATTCAAGTAAAATGAAATCACTGATAGGGTTAATATTCAGGGTAGTTCTATTTAAACACAAGCATGAGAGACATGCTTTATCTAAAAGTTGAATTGACCCAGAGATTGTAGCAGTGGGTTCCAGCATATCAGATATGGTGAGAATGGCTCAAGATAGGGCAAGGTCTAGATCTCGTGCTCACAGGCCTATTCTGAGTAGTGTTGAGAACATGAAAAGCAATGAAAAAGTTATTTACAGTTTAATGTGTTTTGTTTTATTTTTAATTTGACTCTGATTTTTATTTTATTCTAAAGTATTAAATTATTGGAACCACAGCTCAGAAATGAGGTCCTACAATCAAGTGGGTCATGCTGTTTTAATGATGTGTGGTCCTGTAGTTGGCAAGGGTCTCAAATTTAAAAACAAAAACAAAAACCCTGATCTTACAAAGTTTTGATTTCTAACTTAGCAGTCACTTGTTCCTTGGAAGGTTGAAGGAATGTTATGAAATATTCTTTCATAATTTGTTTCCCTGCAGTGTATTGTGACTGCCTGACCTTTTCCTCCCCTCATTTTCATCATTCAAATGCTCACAGTCCTGAGCACCCACATTAAAGGTCCATAATTGAATATATTTGCACTTCATTCTGATAGTCTGCATTGCACAGATAGTGGCTAACATTGGTTGGTACACTCTATCACTAAGCATTTTTTTTTATTTTAAGAAGTGAACTCAATTTAAAAATGTATCAATAATTCCATGATACTGATTTTGCTTTAGCATATTGGTGTTATTATGTATCATTGAGTTGGAGTGGGTTTTCAGAGACAGTTAATCACATGGAAGGAGATTGTCCATCCTTCTCCTACAGAGCAGCTGGTGACCTCGAACCATGTGCCTTTGTGATTACAACACAACTCCTTGCCATTATGCTACCAGAGCTCCCATTTTAGTGTGACTAACAAATATATCTGGATTGGGAAGGTAACCTGATAAGACACTCTCTGATTCCTTACAATGATTCTCTATCCAAGCCTTTCTCATGGCCTAGTTTATGTCACAGTTCTAGAAGCTGGAGCTGTTGCACACTGGTCTCTCATCTCTCTGACCTCTTTTAGTTATTTTTCTACTCCATGGATTATTGACCTTAATTTTTATGCTTTTATTCTCGGTTTTCAACTTTATTTACTTTTTGTTTTAATTAAAAATAGAGAGGATAATTATTAATCTTGTGACTTTAAAGGTGACTAGTTTAAAAATAATAACACTTTTAAAAATAATTTTATTCTTCGCTTTTAGATGTAGAAATAATATAAATTTATTATAAGAATATTGTGACTGGATATTTTTGGAAATAAAAATGAAAATGTACCTGTTATTCCTATTTCTTTAGCAGTTAGGGTCTCTTATGAGTCACAGGAAACTCAATGGCACCTAACAGCAACAATCCTGGTAATCTTTAGATTCTCCCCTTCCACAATCACACTGTCAGTAAGTGCATGAAATTATTATTACTTTGCAACAGGATGATTTTAACTCTTTTTTTTCTTTTCCATCAAACTATATACTTCTCTTTCCTCAATTTGTAGCTCAATTAAAGAGATTAAAATATTAGGGATGTGTACTTGCTTTTAAAAATATAAATACATTGCTGTTAAGTTGTTGCTGTTGACTGTGACTTACAGGGACCCTATGAACGATGCACCTGTTCTGTGCCATTCTCATCATCTTGGACATATTCCAGTCAACCTTTACAATCATTGCGTTAATCCATCTTGTTGAGGTTATTTCCTCCCTCTGTTGACCCTCTGTCATTCCAAACGTGATGTCATTTTCCAAGGACTTGACTACTCTTAACAGCATGCCCAAAATATGTGAGGTGATATTTCATTATCCATGCCTCCAAGGGGCAACCAGGATGCATCATTTCCCAGACATAAATATTTACCCTTTTGGCAGTTCTATGAGAAGTTGTTGTTGTGTACTGTCAAGTCAGAATCTATCCATAGCTGACCCTCCAGCATTCTGATGGGTAAATCGGACAGAAAGAGATTGCCCATTCTTCTCCCATGGAGCAGCTGGTGGATTCAGACTTTGGGATTACAGCACAAATTGTTGCTACTTGGACATCTGAGCTCCATAATACATATATATTTGTTAGGTCCGTCGAATATGACCCATAGTGACACTGTGTACACCAGATCTGAACCCTATCCTATCCTGTGACATCCTGACACCTCCTGATACACAAGATCCCAGTGCAGCAGTCTCTTTGTCAATCTACCTCAGTGCAGGTCTTCCTCTGCTTCATCGACCTTCCACCTTTCCGAGTATCTTAACCCACTAAAAGAAGCACATTGCCATGGGAAAGTCTGCTGTTAGGGACCTCTCCAAAGTGCTGAAGAGCAATGGTATCTCTTTGGAGACTAAGGTGCGTCTGATACAGGCCATGGTTTTTGCAATCACTTGTTATGCATCAGAGAGTTGGACAATGACCAAGGAGGATAGAAGGAGAATTGATGCCTTTGAGCTGTGGTGCTGGAGAAGAGTATTGAGAATACCATGGACTGCTAGGAAAACAAACAGATTTGTCCTGGAAAGGGTTAAAAACCGGGTGGCTCCTTGGAGGCAAGGATTCTGAGGCTCCGTCTAACATACTTTGGACATGTTGTGAGGAGAGACCGGTCCTTGGAGAGGAACATCATGCTTGGGAGGGTGGAGGGGCAGCGCAGGAGAGGAAGGCCCTCTATGAGGTGGATTGATTCAGTGACTTGGGATAATTGGGATGGGAGTGTCAGAGACAGTGCGATTGGCACAGGACAGAGCGGAGTTTAGGGCTGTTGTACATAGGGTCGCTATGAGTCGCAGGCGACTCGACGGCACATAACAACAACAACGGTACCATGCCTGAGGTATGTGAGATGAAGTCTCATAATTTTTGCCTCCAGAGAAAACTCTGGCTATACCCTTTCCAAGACATATTTGTTTGCTCTTTTGGAAGTCTGTGGGATGTTCAGCACTCTTCTCCAACACCATAGCTTTAACACATCAATTCTATCATCCTTATTCAGTGGGATCAGGTTCATTGTGGGGGGAGGCTCATCAATAACCTGTGTGATGCAGATGATACAGCCTTCCTTGCTGAAAGTGAGGAGGATTTGAAATACTTGTTGCAGAGGATCAAAGAATATGGCCTTCAATATGGATTGATTCTTAATGTTAAGAAGGCAAAAATTCTTACCACCAGACCAATAGACAACATCATGATGAATGGAGAAAAGATTGAAACTGTCAACAACTGCACCTTACTTGGATCCACAATTAACACTCTTTGTACTAACAGGAAATCAGGAGACATATTAAACTGGGAAAATCTTCAGTGAAAGACCTTGCAAAATTATTAAGGAGTAATGATGTCAGTTTGAGGACTCACGTGTGTCTGATTCAGGACAGGGTCTTTCCAATAACTTGCTGTGTATCTGAGAGCCAGGCAATAAGGAAGACAGTGTACATATAGTAGCTATATCATTATCTATCTATAACATTTTTATATATTGTAAAGTATTTTTTAATCTTTATTTGTCTATCTGTGTATCTGTAGATGTCATAGGTGTTCTTAGGAGCCACCACATATGACTCTTAATGACCCTATGAACAGCAGATCCGAACCCTGTCCCACCCTGTGTCATCTTCACAATCTCTGACATACTTGAGTCCATTGCTGCCGTCACTGTGTCAATCAATCTCATTGAAGGTCTTCCTATCATCTCTCCATCTTTCCAAGCATGATAGCTCTCTTTGAGAAATAGCCTCTCCTAGTAATATACCCCAAGTATGTAAAATGAAGCTTTTAATCTTTGTTTCCCAGGAGCACTCTGGCTGCATCTTCTCCAAGACATATATCTATTTGTTCTTTTGGTGGTCCTTGGTATATTAAGTATTCTTGTCCAGCAGCACAGCTCAAAGGCATAAATTCTCCTCCTGTCATCCTTATTCACTGTTTAGCTCTCAGATGTATAATAACTGATTGAGAAAACCATGACCTGAATCAGGAGCACCATAGTCTTCCAACTGACCTCATTACTCCTCAGTAGTTTGGAGAAGTCTCTGACTATAGACCTCCCCAGTTCAGTATATCTCCTGAATTCTAAATGCTAGTACTAAGTATATTAATTATGGATCCAAGTAAGATGAAGTTGTTCACAGTTTCAATATTTTCTCCATCTTTCATGATGTTGCCTATTGGTTCAATGATAAGAATTTTTGTTTTCTTGATATTAAGATGCAATCCATACTGAAGGCTGTAGTCTTTGATCTTCTGCAGCAAGCATTGCAAGTCCCACTCACTTTCAGCAATCAAGGTTGTATAATCTGCATAACAAGGGTTATTGATGGGTATTCCTCTAATCTTGATGTCATGTTCCTCCTCATAGAGCCCAGCTTTTTAAATAATTTACTAAGCATACAGATTGAATAGATATAGAGAAGGAATACAACCTTAATGCATATTCTTCTTAAATGTAAACCATGTAGTATTCCCTCCTCCAGTGTGATTTACTGCCTCTGAAAACCCACCAGAGGGTCAGGTATGGGTTTGTTCTGACTTGACAGCACACAAAAACAACAACAGTGTTCCCTTGTTCTGTGCACACAACAGCCTCTAGTTCAAGGTACAGGTTTCTCATGAGCACAATTAAGTATCTGGGATTTCCATTCTTCTCAATATTAGCCATAATTTGTAATGATCCACATAGTCAAATGTCTTTGCATAGTCAACAAAGCACAAAGTGACATGCTTCTGGCATTCTTTGCTTTCCAACAGGATCCATATGACATTAGCAATGATATTGCTAGATATCATTTATTTAGAGACAAATATATGTAATATTTGTATTCGTGCATTCTCACTAACATAGAAGATTATATATTCATTAAACTAAAAATTAAGACTATAAAATTGTTAGATATATGAAAAAATTGGGGAAAAAATAATGAGTTATTTGTTCCCTTTCCTACCTATGCATTGTTTTCCTACTATTAACATTAAGTGCTTTGTGGTATATGTGTTATTGATGAATCACAGTTGATACCCTGTTGTTGTGCTTATGTACCATTGAGTCAGCATTGACTGATAGCTGACCTTCTAGAAGTTTTTCAGAGGCAGTAATTGATATGGGAGAAGATTACCCATCTTTTCCCCATATAGTAGCTAGTGGATTCTAACTATGTTCTTTGGATTGACAGTACAATTCCTAACCACTAAGCCACCAAAGTTCCATTGATCCACTATGATTAATTATATTCTATAATTTATGTCAGGATTTATTGTCTAGTTCTTCAGTGTTAAATATGGTTTTAGACAAATGTATTGCTGTCAGGTTTCCTTAAGTCAATTTTTGACTGATAGTGATCCCATAAAATGAATTAGAATGGCTTCATTGGATTTTTTTGCTGTGTTCTTTATGGAATAAGATTACCAGATTTTTCTCTCTTAGAGCATCTAGGTGGCTCCGGCTTTGAATTCATAGCAACCTATCTAACTATTAACCCAATTATTTTCTACTATGACTGTATTTGTAAAATAAGTAGTGCCAGATAATGAACATTTTCTTATGTCGATAGTAAAATATTTTTGTTGACATATTTTAATGGCTATAAAATACTCAGGGACAATGGTAGCTCCATGGTTAAAATATTCAGCTGCTAAATAAAAAGTCAGGTATTTTAACTCAAAAGTACTTTCACAGGAAGATGCATTAATATTGGGACCTTGGAGAACATGAAGGTCAGTATAGCATAATGCAAAAAAAATATTCTATATTATGCTGAGATGAGTAGTGACTAGGGTATTAAAAACTCAAGAGCAGCCATCTAAAGTAGAACTATTGGTATGTCATTGTAAGAAGGAAGAAAATAAAAAAGATTTCCAGAAACAGTCCAAAGGGAAAATGGACCACATGAATTTCAGTCTCATTACCCTGAGACCTGAGAGAGCTCTGATAACCTAGTGGTAAGCTACTCTGCAATCCCTCCCAAAGGCATGAGCTTCAAATCCACTAGATGCTCTGTGAGAGAAGGAGGGGCAATCTCCTCCAGTAAATAACTGCCTCTGAAAACCCACCGGAGGGTCAGCTATGGGTTGATTCCAACTGATGGTACACAACAACAAACAACAACAGCCCTGAGACCAGAAGAAACTTAAGGGTGCACAGTTACCACTACTGACCATTTTGTAAGGGCTAACTGTTGAGAGTCTGGACAGAGTGAGAAGAAAATGTGAAACAGAAATCAGAACCATAATAATGGCTAAGTTTACTGGGATGATAGAGACTGGTGAAACTCTGTGACTATGACCTTAGTCATTTTTAGATCTGGAACAAAACTCATTCCTATGGCTCAACTTTCAGTTACACAATACACAGGATTGTAAGGTAAACAGTAACTCTAAGGAGATGCTCACTCCTCAGAACAATCAATAATACAAGATCAAAAGGGCAGTATTTGGCCAAGGAGAGATCTCAGAGTCAGCAAGGGGTAACGTAAAAAAGATGAATAGAGAATCGGAGGGAGAAAGTACAAATAAATCTGGTACAATGTGGGACTGCAATTAATGTCATAAAGCAAAAATGTGTATCAGTGATTTACTGGGAAACTGGTTTTCTCAGTAAATTTTAACTTAAAGCACAGTAAAAGGCTGAGGGCTTTTAAAAAGAAAACATTTATAATCTTGGAAACCCCATGGGTAGTTAACTTAGTCTTAAATGGTTGTTATGCATCATAGTTGATTCAATGGAAGTTTTTGTGTATTTACTTTATCTTGATTTGGTAAAACATTCACATTTTAACCAAAACCCATATTTTTGGACATGTAAGTTATATTGTCTTATTCAAAATATTTTTGTGATACAGTGGTTAAAAGTGGGCTTCTCTCACTTCCACACTTCTCACTTCTCTCACATCCACAGAAAGTTGATGGTTTGAATCCACCAAGCCATCTCTAAGAAGGCTAGATCAAACCGACTCATTCCATAAAGGTTACAGAAACTCTATGAGGTGGTTTTTCTCCATCATACAGGGTCAGTATGAGTTGGAATTAACTAAAAGAGCAATGGGTTTGTTTGAGTTTTACTAATTACATACAAAATACTTGAAACTTTAGTCACATTCTCCTGAGGATATATTTTCAACAAGAAGCTGAATCAAAGGATATGAGTTTTTCAAAGCTCAACATTTTTGCGTAATAAATCATTCAATGAATGTTTATGCAACAATTAATTATTGAACATTACTTGCATGCCAAGAAGATGTGTGTTCCTCAATAAGGTAAAATGGAGAGGGGAGCAAACAAGTTTATTTCCTCCCCATTGAGCTTACAGTTAATGAACAAATGATTTCTGAATAGTCTTTATAAATGTGTATCTCCCACAACCTATCCCAGCCTAGAAAGGAATGAACATCTTTCTTCCTGCTTTTTGCTAGATTTACCTTTGTAAAATCATTTATGAATATGGTAGGTTAAAATTGGTATGTCATTTCTATCTTTATTCACTTTCACTCATTAATGAGAGTGAATAAGTTCTTTTAACATTGAGTACAATATTAATACACAATTGGTAATATAGTACAATGATCTAAGAGACAGCCTCAATAAAACTGCCTTGTTTTCCCAGGTTTCAATAATACAATGGAGTTCTGATGGCTTAGTTTGTGAGTTTCACTGATACCAAGGGCCATGCCTCTCGGGAGGTTCAAATCCACCAGATTTGAGCTCCTCTGGATCTGAGCTCCTCTAGAGGAAGATGAGCTATCTTCTCCCCTGCAGTTCACATCATTGGAAATCAAATGGAGAATCAGCTGTGAGCTAGTGCTAACTTGATGTTGACGAGTTTTTTAGCTTCCTATTTAAAAGTGTTAGAGAGAATTCCACTAATCCTAAATAAAGCAAAATAGCTCCTAACCATCTTCATATGTGGTCTATATCCTTAACATTTCTGTCATTGCATCCTTTTTCTATGTGCTTGTTCCTTTGAAGGAAGAGTTGAATGATATTCTTTGTACATTGATGTAAATTAACAAGTTGAGTGACAGATGAAAAATTAATAGAGCACACAAAAGTAGAAAAGTATCTGAAAATGTCTTGAAAAGGTGCAAGCAGAGTGCTCCTCAGAAACAAGGATGATGAAGCTTCATCTCTCATACTCTGGACATGTCACTGTTGTGTACCGTCAAGTCAGAACCAAACCATAGCTGACCATCCAGTGGGTTTTCAGAGGCAGTTAATTGCATGAGAAGAGATTACCCATCATTCTTCCAAGGAGCAGGTAGTGGACTTGAACTACCTGCCTTTGGGAATTGCATTGCATCTTCTTGCCACTAGGCCAACAGAGCTAAAAGAGGATATTTCTTGGCTATTATGCTTGGAAAGGTGGAGAGTCAGTGAAGAGGAAGATCCCTAGATGGATTGACTATAGCAGCATGGTCAAGAATATTAACATGAGGAGGTTATAGGATAAGACAGGATTAAAGTCTGTTGTTCATAGGGTCACTGTGAGTTTCACTCAATTTGACAGCACCTCACAACAGAAACATGTTTTTTTAAGTTTGTATATAGACATTTTCAATAAGTTTAAATATGCTTGCCCTAAATTCAAGCAGTGTACCCCTAAAAGTCAACCCTACAATATTTGGGAGTGATGTATGAAATTTTAGTCCCTTATAAAGCACTAGACATATACTTGATAATGCCAATATTTGGAGAAAATATGAAGAAATTTAGGGATTTCTTTAATCAAATTGGAATGCCCCAGGTTTGTTTTTTTGTTTGTTTTGTCTTTTGTTTGAGGGATTTTATTATTTTAAAAGCCCCTATTTTGTGTAATATGTATGTTTCTTTTTAAAATTACTATTAATTAATGAAAGTTTACAGAGACTTTGGATTTCTATTCATTCATTGTTGCACTTTTCTCCCTGCTCACCCCTCCCCCGCCTCCATTCCACTCTTCTCTTTGAAAAGTAAAAGAAAAATTCTTTCATTGTTATACAATCTCTCCCCACAAGTCCACTCCACTATGCAGCCTTCGTTTTGGACTCCTGTCATGACAATAATACCTAATCACATGTCCCTTTTAAACACTTCTCTCCTTCATCTGTTTCAATGCAGTATACAAAATTTATCCCATCTTTCTCAGTCTCCCCAACCCTGATGTCAGTTCCATTTTACAACAGTGGCATTATGCAATATTTATCCTTTTGTGACTGAGATATTTTTCTCAGCATTATGTCCTCCAGGATCACCCATTTTGTATAGTATTTCTTGAGTTCTTTGTTTTTCAAAGCAACGTAGTTTTCCATTGTGTGAATATACCACAGATTCTCTATCCATTCGTTTGTTGATGGGCAATAAACATGGTGTGCATATATCTGCTTGGGTGGTGGTTCTTGTTTCTTTAGGCTATATTCCCAAGAGTGGAATAACTGGGTCAAATGGTATTTCTATTTCCAAATTGTTGGGAAAGCACCATAACACCTTCCACCATTATATTCTACCATAAACAGTGAATAAGGGTCTCAGTCTCGCCACAAACTCTCCAGCATTTGTTGTTTGCTATTCTGTTAAATTTTGCTCTTCTTACTGGGGTGAGATGATATCTCATAGTCACCATATCAATTCTGAATCATACTGACCTTCTATCAAGTATCTGAGACTGTACATTTTTACAGTAGGAGACAGTACATTCCCCCACGCACACACAAAATGCATTTTTAATTGAAAATGGTAGCCTTCAGCGTGCTATATGTTAATAACAAGTTGTGCATCAAGTCAAAATTAAATTACACCTGAACCTTCAGCAGGTTTCCAGAGGCAGTAAACCTCACAAGAAAAGAGTGCTCATTTTCTCTAACAGAGCATCTTGTTGTTGTTGTTGTTATGTGCCATCGAGTCGCCTGCGACTCATAGCGACCCTATGTACAACAGCCCTAAACTCAGCTCTGTCCTGTGCCAATCGCACCATCTCTGACACTCTCATCCCAATTATCCCAGTCACTGAATCAATCCACCTCATAGAGGGCCTTCCTCTCCTGCGCTGTCCCTCCACCCTCCCAAGCATGATGTCCCTCTCCAAGGACCGGTCTCTCCTCACAACATGCCCAAAGTATGTTAGACGGAGCCTCAGAATCCTTGCCTCCAAGGAACCACCCGGTTTAACCCTTTCCAGGACAAATCTGTTTGTTTTCCTAGCAGTCCATGGTATTCTCAATACTCTTCTCCAGCACCACAGCTCAAAGGCATCAATTCTCCTTCTATCCTCCTTGGTCATTGTCCAACACTCTGATGTATAACAAGTGATGGGAAGACCAATCTGTATCAGACGCACCTTAGTCTCCAGAGAGACACCATTGCTCTTCAGTACTTTGGAGAGGTCCCTAACAGCAGATTTTCCCATGGCAATGTGCCTTTTAATTTCCTGGCTGCTGGTGCCAAGACTGCAAGAAACAGAGCATCTAGGGAATTCAAATCATGGGCCTTAGAGCTGACAGTGCAACTCCTCACCACTACGCCACTTGTTGTTGTTGTTGTTATTGTGTGCCATCAAGGTGGAATTGGTTCACAGTAGATTCTCCAGTGGATTTTCAGAGGCAGTAAATTGCATGGGAAGAGATTGCCAATTCTTCTCCTGCAGAGTACCTGGTAAACTTGAACCACACATATTTGCAGCACAACTTCTTACCACTAGGCCAGCAATTATCTGATGATAAAGATAATTTTTAAAAAATGCATTTGGCGGATTTAAACCATTAACCTTTTCGTTAGTCATGCAACACATAACACATTATTATGCAATGATTCTAAAGGAAAGAAAATACAACCTATTTACAATGTGAGTGCAAGCTCTTTTCTTAATGCAAGAGAGAATATAATTTTTTAAAGTCCTGAATGGAAAAATGACAGTTAAATAGGTTGAGTACTATAAGTAGATTGAGGACAGAAACTCTTTAGCTTATGGAGAAATCAAAAATCATGTTTTGACATTTCTATAGAATTAAACTTAAGAGACAGCCTGCTCCTATAACCTCTGAAACCCTATGAGATAATTCTACTCAATCCTATATTCTATCCAATAAGTTTATTATGCTGTTGTCATGTGATGTCCAGTTGTAAATGAATCAGGAGATTTTTCAGAGGTTATAAAAGTCGAGGGAAAAGATTGGTCAACTTTCTCTTGTGTAATGGCTTAGAGATTCAAAGTGCCTGCCATTGGATTGTCAGTTCAACTCTTTACTCACTGGGCCACCATAACTCTCTAGTCATTTTAAGTAGAAATCAATGACAGCAGTAGCCCTACAGAAATATAATTATTATGTTTTTAATTACTGGGTCAAAAGAAAATTAATGTTACTAGTCACTCAGTCTACCAAGTTAGAAATGGGGAAAACATTTGATTGAAGGTCGCAATAGTTAATTGATAATAAGTATCTATAGAATTATTTTTGAGTGTCTCAAATATTTTCCTTTTTACGTTTTCATTCCCAATTTTTAAATATTGATCTGTGTTATTGGTCACAGAAACTATTTGCCAAATCTGTTCTTTTCCTAGATCTCTTAGATTCAGTCTGAATGTTGTAAAATTTATCTTAATTCTCAGTTCTATTACTAGCACTCACTGGTTTAAATGCTTCAAGGACTCCAAATCCCATAAAGCAATGTTTCACTCTAAGTGTGATTTGATTTTTGGAGAAGGTCTATATATTTGTTGTTGTTCTATGCTGTGGAGTCACTTGCAACTCACAGCAACTCTATGCACAGCAGCTCTGAACCCTTCTCTATCCTGTGTCAACCTTACTGTCTCTGATGTACCTACCTTCATTACCCCAGTCATTGAGTCAATCCATCTCATTAAGGGTCTTCCACCCTCCCAAACACCCAAGCATGATGTCCTTCTCCAAGGACTGAACCCTCCAAAGTATGTCAGACTGAGCTTCAGAATCCTTTAACACTTCTATACCAGATCTAGAGGACACATCACCCTCTCCTGGGAAACTATCCTACTGTGACAGCAGCATCCTCCAAATGGAAGAGAAAAGGCTCTAAGCCACAAGAAGTCAGCCCTGGAGCAGAAGTTCAAGGCAATGGACTTTTCCTCAGAATCTTCTGAGATAGGAAGCCTTCTCTAATACTACCATCTGGGATTTGGACTTGTTGTTAAATGCTGTCAAGTTGAATAGGACTAATCCTATGAACAAAAGACCAGAACCTGATTATATAACTATCACTGTTTCTCTATGTTCATGAATTTTCCAGAGGCATGTTGTTTAGGAAGTGGATGCCACTCCTTATTCCAAGCCTGTCTTAATCTGGGAGCTCCACCAAACACTGTCCACCATGGGCAACCGTTATGACATTTGACATACCAGTGTCAGTGTTCAGCTTCCCAGCAACCCCAAGTTACCCCAAGTTACCTCAGTAAATTGACAGAGCAGTGCTGTGCCACTTAAAAGAATGTTATTCCCAAACACCATTAGAACCAGGTCTGAGGGCCTCAATCAACATTTAAATACCAAGGCCCTCTACCAGATTCTCCCAGATCACTATGTCTTGAAATTGATTTAATGGCACTGGGTTTTGTTTTGGTTTTCATGCAAGAAAACATTCAAAGTTCAATGATATAAAAGCAAGTGAAGATGAGTATGTTGACAAATTTGCTTTAATTAGGTGTTGTTCTTTTAATTTCCATTGCCATATGTCTTTTAATTTCCTGGCTGCCAGTGCCAAGAGTGCTAATTGTGGAGCCAAGCAAATTAAAACTGTGAATAATCTCAATCTCTTCACCATCGATCATTATGCTGCCAATTGACCCAGTGGTGATAATCTTTGTTTTCTTGATATTGAGCCACAAACCATACTGAATGCTGCATTTCCTAACCTTCCATAGCAAGCTTCAGGTCCTCCTCAGTTTCAGCAAACAAGGTTGTATTATCTGCATAACGTAGATTGTTGATGAGTATTCCTCCAGTCCTGATGCCACATTTCTCCTCATAGAGCTCAACCTCCTGGATAATCTGCTCTGCATAAAGATTGAAAAGGTATGAAGATAGGATACATCCCTGGCATATACCATTCCCAATTTTGAACCATGAAGTGTTTCCTTGCTCTGTTCTGATGAGTGCCTCCTGGTCCAAGTATAGGACTCTATGGCACATAACAACAAACAAACAAGTTTGTTCAATTGTTTCAAAGTGAGGGCAATTTATATAACATTAAAAGGCAAATAGAAGTTGCTCTAAATGGAAAGTTTCCAACCTGGAAACTGACTGCACAATATAACCTATAAAAGACCAAACTAGATTGAATAGCTTCTTTTTCTATTTCTGTTAAGTTTCCTCCTTGACAGGTGCAGTCTTTCCATTTTTCTAACAATCATTTTAGTGGAAAATGTTTGAGTGTTTTTTCTCTGACTGGTTTCCACCTTGTATAGGTACAGGTTTTTCTTCTTCTTTTCTTTTTCAGCAATTACACAATAAGTAAAAAAAAATTATTAAGACATAAGATCACATCAGATAGTGACCTGTACTATTGAAAAAATGAGAAAAAAAAACCCCACAATCTAATATGGGAGATGAAAGAGCATGTTAAGACCTGAATGAAGAAAATGAGCAGCCTTGTAAACAGCATAGAGTAATACTCCATATAAAAGAAATAGCACATTCAATGACACAGATACTGGGAAAGGTTTTTTGTATTATTTCAGTAGAACACAGCAGGGAGAGATTGAAATAAAGACAGTAGATAATAAAGTTAGAGATTAGATAGGACCAGATCTTGAATGACATTGACAGCCATGGAAGAGAATAGACTTTATTCAGAGAATAGTGGGAAGACATTGGAACCCTTTTACAAATGACTAATGTGTGTCTTCAAAATTAGTTGTGTGGAAGCAAGAATGGAAGGGGAGGGACTAGCTTGAACACTGAGTAACTGTATCTCCAAGAGAGAGAGAACTATAGCATGGACTTAGATAGCAGCAGTTATGATAAAGATCACTGTGCGATTCATGATATATTTTGGATGTAGATAGAGTTTGGAATAAATAGTGTGAGGCTGACTATGGAAATATACATACATGAACAATAAATGAAGTTGAGGGAAACTTCCAGGTACAGGGTTTCTTCCCAGGTATCAAAAGATCTTCAAAGTTGTTAATTCATCTGAAGTTTTTAGATACCAATATTTATATTCCTTATTATCTAATAACCTATTATGTCAAGAGTGTTTGCCTCTCTGACTCCCTCTGCCTTCATTCCTTACTATTTTTGCTTTCATTCCTGATCCCTAATATCCACTCAAACTTAATTTTTAAACAGGGTAATCTTTTCATATTTTCATCAGTTATGCTGATGGCTTTTGTTTCCCATTACTGTATGCTTACTTTGCATAACTGAGTTTTAAATATGGAGATCTTAATTTATCTCCCTTTTGAGTTGCAAATATTTGGATGGTATACAGACACCAAATATGTTGACCTCTCCTCTCCTCTCCCTGTGCAGATCTGGCCTTGACCCCTCCCTCTATGACCTTTCAGAGAATGATAGTTAAAACATCTTATTTTAAATAACAAAATAAAAACATTAAAATTGTTTTAGGAAAGTTGCTAGAGAAAGATATTCTGCAAGAGGTGCTTAGAAGGAAATAATCATCTGACCTTATTGAAGTGTTAATGTTTTGGAATAGGTGGCTCAAACATATCATTTCTTCTCTTTATTCCTTCTAACTTTTCAGCTGAAGTATGCAATCATGAGTGCATTCCCACAACATTATTTATTGAGGTTACAAGATATATCCTCAAATACAAACAAGAGAGAAGGTAGAAAATGGAGACAATTACAAATGGAATCCCATTTCTGTTTCTCATGTTTAAATTTCAGGCATTAGCCCTACAGCTTTATAGCCATTGCTTATTCTGGATCTTTAAAGAGTGAACATTGGTTACTTTCTTGATTAAATTCCAAGAGAGTTTTTAAAAACCAAAACAACACAACATGATTTTATAGTTTCATTTTCCTCTCTGCTTCAGTGTGATTTCAAGACAGTGAAGAGCAAATTATATTTTTGGAAAAATGTCAAATGCTGGGAATAGTTATCTCCTATAAACATTCTAGATCAGTAGAATACAATGAGGTAGGAATTGATAAATCATATTTTTGGTAATTGAAAGTATCCTCTCGTAATAAGGTGCCTGTAGCTATAATGACAGCTGCTTGTATAATGTCCATTATCCTATCACTAAAATTACTGTACAAAGAATCTTATTACAGCATTGGCCTGGATAAAATGCATGACTGGTCTCCCACATTTCCTTACTTCATATCAGTCTTTGAGTAAATTATAGGGACATTGCTTAATTTATAGTTCAGCTGAAATCATTTAATGGCAAACTGTATGAAGTTATCTTGTTCTTTCAACTAAGATGTATATTTAATTTCACTCTAGTGAGGAATTATGGGTAGTGAGAATGCTGAAATATAATATTGTTGGTAGGTGCTATCTAATTTCCAACCCACAGCAACAATGATGCACACAGAATGAACGTTGACTGGGTCTGGAATGATTGTTGTTATTAATTGCTATTGAGTCAGAACCAATTCACAATTCACCCTCCAGTAGGATTAGAAATCAGGAAATCTGGGATCAAGTGTCTGGGCTACTTTGAGTCACCCTAGCCACTTCTCAGTATCTTAGTTTCTACAATTCAAGTGGGAAATAAGCAAGTTAGACACAATGAAAATATGATAAATAAGTTTCAATACAGATGTCAAATTCAATTGACTTCTGGTGGCTGCATGGACTATGGTGCTGAGAAAGACTGTGGAACTTTGTTTTACCTCAAAGTAAAGAATAAATGAATTCATTTAGCAGTCATTCATGAGTAAGGGAGAAAAAAGTGACAGCCTTGTTGCTAGGTAGTCTAGGAGAGGATAATCTCTAATTTACCTCATAGGCCTGGCATTAATGATGCCATATGCTTTATGCAAATGGCATAATTGTAATAATTCTAATTATAGTATTGGCAGGGATCAAGAATTTTTTATGTATCATTATCTTAATTTAATTAACCTTTACAACAATTCAAGAGATTGGGTTCTCCTAGATGAGCAAATGAGTTTTCAGGAGTAAAGGACATAGCCACCAAATTAAGTTTGGTAGATAGAGTTCAAGTTCTTAGTCCTAAGGTTTACTCCTTTCCCTGGGCTGTACAGACTCGTAATAGGGACCTGCATTTTTTTAGATTCATGAGAGATTGTTAAACTTTCAGTGGTAAGGAAAATACCCTTATTTAGGTCATGTACTGCTCAAAAAAATGATTACACATGACCCTGCTATGTGTGTAGTAGATAGGTTTAGACTAGAAACATGATAGCATTCAAAATCATTTTCTTACCAATCTTCTGTAAATTCTATTTCAATAAAAAAAACTTCATTAGGATTTCATTATCTAGGAATGAGAGTAAATGTACTAACTTTTAAAATAAGAAAAGCTTTTTAATTTCCTTTGAAATGTGGTAGACAATTGATGAGAATTTAAGTATAATCTCGCTTTCCAAACTCAGGTTCATGTGGCTGCTGTTCCAGCCAAAGGACCAGTCTTCCTGTGCAATTAACTGCCTCTGAAAACCCTCTAACAGGCAGTTGTAACTTGAATCTGACTAAAAAGTAAAAAACAACAATAATTTCTTAGTAAACCATTGCTGAATAGAGAAATTCAAGTTTGTATCCTTAAATTCCCTATCTTCAGTAATAGAACACTCAAGAAGGTCTTTTTTAAAGCTAGATTAATTTTCTCCTTTTTATCTATGTGCAATTATGCTAAGGCATACATATACACCACTCAATAAATTAAAAACAGCGTATTTGGGTAGCAAGATGAATCTGTATCAAGGTATGGAGTTAGGCAGCTGTGATTACCAGTCCTGTTCTATATCCACTAGAACTTATCTTTTACCAAGTTACATCATTAGATGATTCATGCAACACATTGTTTCACGTGAGCTTTTATGTTCTAGTCTGTTATCCAGGTGGTATTTCATGCATAGTTTTATGATGGTGGTAATAGAAAAGAATATGATATTAGAAAACTTGAAGTTTATTTTTCTCAAAAAATATATCTAGCTATTTATTATATAATTGTATATCTAGCTATTTATTATATAATTGATGAAATTTGGCTTGTGTTTTAGACAATGTTTTTTAAATTAGGTGTGATTATACAGAAATAATCATTATTTCTAGATTGTCTATGTAATCCTTATCTCTTCATTTCACTGACAGCTGAGTTTAAGTGCAACCTTGATATTTAAAGTATCTCAACAAAAAGAAATTTGTTCTTTAGTTTAGGATGCTAGCAGTTCAAACTCAGAACAACTACTTCTCTAGAGAAGACTTTATCTCTTTATCTAATAGCTCAGTGACAGTTCCTGTCTCCTTTCACCATCTGTGAATCTGGTATTTCTCAATCTTCTGGGTCTAGGAGGTTATCAGCATAGTGACCAGGTCCAAAGGACATGGTCTATTTCTGGCTCTTTATTTTTGGTGATACTAAGTTCTCTCACATTCTCTCTCTTTCTACTCTCTTCTCCCTTGTGAAATGAAAGATAATGCAGACCGTAATTCAGAAAGATTCACATTATATACAATCTGAATTGTAACTTGAATCAGGGTGATAAGTAAGGATGATCGATTCCATCTCAATTCTGCCACTATGACATAATATAACCTCTTTAACATAACCTGAACCTGTCTCGTTAATCATAAACATAGATTAGACACATAACAAAAGAAAAAAATCTTTTACCATATAACAAAATAGAAGACAATCATACAATGCTGGTAAATAGTAATGGTATTAGTTGTTGTTGTTATATGCCATCAAGTATGACTCATAGCCACCCTATAAACAAAAGATCTGAACCTTGTTGAGCTAATAATTTGAGAAGCTGGATTCTATAAAGAATATGGCATCAGAATCAGAGGAATACTAACCAATAGCCTGTGATATATAGATGACATAAACTTGATTGCTGAAAGTGAGGAGGACTTGAAGTGCTTGCTGCAGAAGATTAAAGACTACAACCTTCAATATGGATTACATTGCAGTATCAATAAAACAAAATTTCACCAGTGGACTGATAGACATCATTATGGTGGATGGAGAAAAGCTGAAATTGTCAACAATTTCATCTTACTTGTATTTATGATCAACACCTTTGTGACTAGCCATTAGGAGATCAGGAGATGTAGTACATTAGGAAAATGTGCTGTCAGGGACCTCTCCAAATTATTAGGGAGCAGTGATATCCTTTTGAATACTAAAGTGTGCCTGATTCAGGCCATGCTCTTCTTAATCATTTACTCTGTATCCCATGGACTGCCAAAAGAATGAACAGATATGTCTTGGAGAAAGTGAAGCCAGAGTGCTCCTTGGAGGCAAAGATGACGAACCTTCATCTCACATATTATATTGTTAAGAGAGAATATTCATTGGAGAGGGCAAACGTGCATGGGAAAGTGGAAAGTCAGCAAAAGAGAGGGAGACCCCAATCTACCCCTCCTTTAATCTCCTTTTTGAAAATCAGTTGACCAAAGGTAGACAGACTGATTTCTGGGTTCTCAATTCTATTCCAATGATCTATGTGTCTGTCATTGTACCGGTACCACACTGTGTTGACCACCAAGGCAGTGTAGTAGGATTTGAAATCAGGGAGTGAGATGCCTCCTACCTTGTTTCTCATTTTAAGGAGTGCTTTGCTTATTCAGGGTCCTTTTTCATTCCAAATGAAATTAGGGATTGGAAGGCAAGAATTTTGAAGCTGTGTCTCACATATTTTGGGCATGTTTCTAGGAGGGATCAGTCTATGGAGAAAGATATCATGCTTGGAAGAGTTGAGCAACAGTGCAGGAAAGGAAGACCCTGGACACAGTGACTGTGGCAATGGGGTCATGTGTATCAGAGACAGATTGGCTACGGATAGAACAAGTTTTAGAGTCATTGTCCATAAGGTTGCAATGCATTGTAGTTCACTCAATAAATGGCACTTAACAACAATAACAACAACAATGACATTCTAGATTATCAGAACTGTAAGTATAACACATTTCACCCACAAAATATCTTAACATTCATCTTCAATGTTTTCTCACTGCTATAGAATAAAGTCTAAATTTTTTAGTGTGGAAATGCTCTATAATTTCTGTAATCTTCTATAACCCACTCATTGTCCAGCTTTGAATCACAAAACAAATTTCTTCCTTCTCTCTTCCTGGGTCCCTAGTTATTGTTGTAAAGTGTGATCAAGTTCATTCCAACTCTTGTTACTATACCATTTTTCTATAAAAGAATGATACTCTATTTGCATGTATATCATCCTCAAATTTGAGTCTATATTTAAGATCACAGTGCAGCCATTGTGCCAACCCACCTCTTTGAGGGTCTTCTTTTTACTGACTTATCTACTCTACTAAACATGATGTTCTTTTACAAGAACTGTTTCCTCTTGATAACATGTCCAAATTACTGAGAAAAAGTCTTACCATTCTCCCTCCTAGGGAGCACTCTGATGATTCCTTTATTTTATACAGATTTGTTAATTCTTCTCAAAGTCCATGGAATCCCTTCTTTGAAGCAGCATAAAATTCCTTTCTTCTGAGATAGGAAAAAGTTACTCAATATGTATTAGATGTCTGTTCACTTAGAAACCAAAAGGAGTGAATAATAATCTGTTACAGATGCTATTTCTTTTATCTTGGAAAGTATATCTTCCTTTGTCTTCTACTGAATTCCTGAC
Source organism: Elephantulus edwardii (assembly GCF_000299155.1). Classification (NCBI taxonomy): domain Eukaryota; kingdom Metazoa; phylum Chordata; class Mammalia; order Macroscelidea; family Macroscelididae; genus Elephantulus; species Elephantulus edwardii. The sequence continues at coordinate 6,725,072 of NW_006399913.1, forward strand.
TACCCTTAAACATTGAACATCACAGTTATTTGTTTACAATTTTTTTCTTATACTACTTTATTCCTTGGCCTAGTGGATAGAAAATTATGCTACCAAGCTAAAGGTGGGTGATTTTAATGTGGTACTCAGGCCTGATTTTAATTGGTTTCGGTCAGACATTCTTCTATGTGGTTTAGCATTGGTCTGTCAGAGGTGACTCATGGTTGCTGTGTTGCTAAACACTGTGACACTGATGTGTCAAATGAGATAATCATTACCCATAGTGGACAGTGTTTGGTGGATCTCCCCTATTAAAACAAGCTTGGAAGCAGGAGTGGCATCACCTTCCAAAATAGCTTGACTCCAGAAACTCTGAACTCTGATAAAAGTTATACAAGTGTTCAGGTCTTTCACTTTGAGTCATCTATGACTTGATGGCACTTAACAACAACAATGAATACAACAATTTCATTCCTTACTTGACTGTCAATGTATTGAATTCTTTTTCCCCCACATAACACCCTTTTTCACTCTATAATACTACATGATGTCAATTTAGAGAAATAGTCTGTGAAACCATCAATCACAGGGACAATATTATGGTTCACTAATACTGGTGACCTAGTGGAAAGAAGCTGCTCTGTAATCCCAAAGTCATGAAGTTTGAATCCTTCAGTCACTCCATGGGAAAAGGACTGATAGTCTCCTCACAGGCAATTTATTGCCTCTGTAAACCCACTGGTGGGTCAGGTCTAGGTTGGTTTTGACTCAACAGGACACAATAGCAACAATATCTAACAGAGAATACAGCACTTGGTGAGCATATGGTAAATAGAGGAGGTGTTTTCCAATATACTTAACTAAATAGCAAACAACTGAAGATAACTTACTTTGATGGCAGTCTAATAAATGCCGTCTAGTAAAACCAGACTGGGAGTTGATTCTAATACTTCATCTAACACACACAAAAATGCTGTAAGACTGAATATATTACTCTCATTTTACAGATGGAGAAATAGATCCAAGAAAGAACTTGGCCTAATAGCTAATTATCTGTAAAGCTAATATTCAAACCCAGATTTTCTTACTGTTCTTAGAAGAATCCTTGCACCTTCCTGATCTATGGGTCATATATAAACTGAAAGTACATTTTTTTCCTAACATAAATGAAACTGAGCTAGAGATCATTAGATAATGAATAGTTAATATACAAAATATCACACTCAGGAATTTCTGTAGCTTTGCTTCTAATTTTTAAAATATGTACAGAGTACTTTTAATGTACTGTTTTTGTTGTGTCATTTACCACTGAGTGGGAACTAACCTTCCAGTAGGTTTTCAGAGACAGTAAATTATATGGGAGGAGATTGTCCATCGTGTGTGTGTGTGTGTGTGTGTGTGTGTGTGTGTGTCCATTGTTATTTATGAAGCAGCTGGTAGATTTGAACTGCATGCCTTTGGGATTGCAGTGCAGTTTCTTACCAATAGGCTACCAGACCTTCCTACTTTAAATTTAGAGATTAGAAATTTAGTGTTGAGTTTTACCTATTTCTGATGAAATTAAGTATCTATGCAATTAAATTTGTATGTTGTTAATTCTAGCACATTTAGTGAGTAGATGGGAAGTTAAAGCACTAGCTATCAATTAAGAGATACGCTATTAAAATTTGTGCTTTAAGGGGAGCTCTGGTGGCCTAGTGGCAAGAAGCTGCACTGCAATCCCAGAGGAACATGGTTCGAATCCACCAGATGCTCTGCCGGAGAAGGAGGCGCAATATCCTCCTGTACCAGTCAGATCTGATTTGACGGTACACGCACACAAAATAAAAAAAAAAAATAAATTGTGCTTTGTCCTTTCAGTCTACTTTGGACAATATCCCTTCCTCTTATACTGACTACTCGTTTGTTCTTATCTTAACCATACTTTTTACTTTGATTCTCATTTTCTTTCCTTTATATTATATACCTGAGTTTGCCCAGGTATATAATATGGTCACTTGTTTTAGTCACTGTTTAGTTGCATGTGATCAGTCTGTCCCATGTCCAAAATTCCCAGGATGCTTAGAGTAAGTTATTAGAAATGGCACAATTACCTTGTTTCCTTAACCAAGCTGTTTGTTAATAAAATGTTAAAAATAAAAATGATGGTGAAACAGCTATAGCTGACATGATCATAATGCTAATTAAAGATGTATATGTACTTTTTTCTAGGATTCTTCTCATCAACTTTATGGGTTGTTTATTATTTTTATCATATATTGTTGATATAACAGAACTAGAGAGATGAATAAGCAAATTATCCATGTCAACCCCGAGTGAATGCCAGCATTGGAATGAAAACTTTGACCAACACACCATAAAACTTGTGGGTTTTACTCTCTATTATCCACAATACAATACCTACTATTTGAAAGCTAAGCACTGTATGTGGGGACAGATGTAGGTACAGAAAATGAATTCTTTCCATCTTCACAATATTATGCTTAGTTAAAGCTTAATGGATATCTGGAGATATCTACCACTTCCTTTTCACCTTTTTAAAGGCCTAATGCATACATTACGGGGTTAATTTATTAGAATTGAGACATGATGCATAAGGAGCTTAGGTCATTGCCTGATAAACAGGCATCAAGTACAATATTAAATCCCCTTTACTTTCCTTTATGAAGAAAAAATAATCACCTCTTGTGTTCCCAAAGCGTTTTCATATATTTTATCTTTGTCTCACAAGATCCCTATGATAACAAAGAGTATCATTTGTTTTTTACAATAAAGAAAATAAAGACTCAACAAGTCAAAAAGCCTAATCTCAGTCATATACACCTCAGGAAGAGGCAAGCAAGGACATTAAGTCCCTTTACTCCTTTTCATTGAACACTGTGTCTGGGAAAGCATGTAGAGTGAAGGCAGAAAACAGAATAGCAATGACATAGTAAGGCTTTTAGGAGAAAAAGAAATATTTTGCAAGGAAATATTTCTTTAATCTTCTTTCCCTCCCTTCCCTAAGAGGCAAAACTGTAGAAAGAACTCAGTCAAGAGCTAGGGATCTGGCCCGTTAAGAAGACTGTTCCCTAAGGTCATAGTGTAAGTCAAGCTGTAAACACAATTGCTTATTTTAGAGCTGCAGATCCACTGTCTTTACAAAAGACCATGTTGCCATAGATCAGAAAGTTGGCTAGATATTACTAGTCTTTATTACAATGAGTAGACTTAGTTGTGGAGAGAGAGGTTGTTAGATCCTTGTTAATGAAAACCAGGAAGCCCCCTAGATATAATTATAGGTCTAGTAGAACTGCCTGAAGCCTGGTCTTGAATGATACTTCAAAACCAATGATACTTTCAAAAGTTGAAGTAGAGATAGTAGATGTAGTCTATTCATAGTCTTAGAGTTTGCATTTACCATCCTATTCTCTACACCCTTGCTCACCATCCACAATAGACAGCTACACCAATGGGAATCACATTGGAGTTGTCTATTTTAGTTGAATATTTTCCTTCTGTCTCCATTGAGCCCCTGAAAGCTTGGAGGGTGGCATTCAAAGTTTTTTTCTGAGTCTGCATCTTTGGATAAAGGATCACTTTTTAGGAGGAAGGTGAATATGCTTCCAACTTTATCTTTGGATTTATGAAGAATTTAACTTTTTCAAACTAATAGAGAAGAATGACATTAGATCACCTCAGAGCCAGGATCCTGGGCCCGTTTCTCTCTCTGTTGTGCAAGTAGGTTTAAGTGGAGATTACTTTTTGTATCTTCCATGATTCCATGGTGACAGCTATTGTGTGTTTATAAGTGTGCGGAGATGTGTTTTTCTATATTAAAAACAGAGGTCAATGAAGGTCAAGGTTTGGCTGATTCTTATATTTTTCCTAATTCCCTCACAATAGATTAGTCCAGTATTCATTTATTCCAATTTTGTACCTTTACCACAGAAATAATGTTACTTAATAACTGTGCTTTTGTCTCTCAGTTTTGAAAGGGAGATTCTTTTGTTATATTTGAAAGAACTTAAAGAGAAATCTGAGGATTAACTTTTTAATTAGATGTAATGATTAGAAACTCTTCATCACAGCAGTTTTCTTTTCATTATAAAAAGGAAGTTGATAGTTTCTGTTCAATTAGTGTTCATTGAAATGTTTTTAAAATGAAATTATTGCTGATTAAAAGAACATCAAAAGTAGATGAGGGTTAAGGGTTTTGATTTTTTACTTTTTTTATGGCAAAAGACTGCTGATTAAAAAGGAATTGTTGTAGAGTCCACAGAACATTCTATTTCTTTTCATGAGTAAATTTAAGTGAATATCATGAAGCCTCAAACCCCTAACACTTTTCTGTAGGCCCTATATTATTAACTGACCTTTAATCAAAACAATACAGTTCAGCAAAACCAAAGTTGGAATTCTTATTTTAGTGAAAATCGTTGTTCATGATTATGGTGATGGCCTTTTGACTGTAGTAGAGTTTGTCACTGTCTTGACTTCACATTGTAATTTTAAATGATGCAGTTAGCTTAATTTTGGCTTTTACTATTTGTAGGTTAACATTACATCCACAGCTGCTTTTGTGGGGAATGACCTGGATATAATGAAAGTTCAGAACAATTGAGTTTTGTGAATTTGAGCCTTGAATTTATTTCTTGTTCTATTCCCCAAACATCTAGCTCTTGCAAATATACCTTAGGTGGAATCTCAGTATTTATGATACTTACTACTCCAGCTTTATTTCCATGTTTTTAAATTGTTGTTACTGTTATGTGCCATCATGTCACCTACAATTCATAGTGACCCTATGTGCAAGAGCCCTATGCCCTGCTCTATCCTGTGCCAATCTCATTGTCTCCTTACACACCTATCCCCATTACCTTAGTCACTGAATCCATCCATCCATCTCATCGAGGGTCTTCCTCTCTTGTGCTGTCGCTCCACCCTCCCAAGCATGATGTCCCTCTGCAAGGACTGGTCCCTCTTTGCAACATGTCCAAAGATGTCAGATGAAGCTTCAAAATCCTTGCCTCCAAGGAGCAGCCTGTTTTCACCTTCTCCAGAATATATCCTTTCAGAGTATCTCTTTGTCTCAAATGTCAAAGAGAAAACTGTCACTGTCATGTTGGAGGTGCTCTAAGTCTACTCTTCCTCATAGCAAGAAAAAATATTAGTGATGATAATAAACTTCAGTTACTTAACATTTAGTTATTATTATTTATTTAGCATTCTTTTATTCTATAAGAAATGTTAAGTACAATCATTCAATTCTCACAACAATTCTCTGAGACTGATATTATTAATGAAGTATCATTTGTAGTTTACAAAGGGAGCTCTGGTGGGTTAGGGGTAAGACATTATGTTGCCAATTCAAAGTCACATAGATTCAAATCTGTGTCTTGCTCTGTGGGAGAAACCTCCTGAAGGGTCAGCTATGAATCAGTTTTGACTTGATAGTATATAACAACAATAAAAGCAGTAACAGTTCACAAATAAGAAAATAAAGTTCAACGAGATAACTGAGTTTCCTAAATAAACATAGTACATAATTAGTGAAGCAGTCATGCTGATGCTTTCATTTCTCTGAGCAAGAAATTTTATCAACTGTTGTTGTATGGCATTTCTTCCCTCTGCATGCTATTTTTTTATTTTTCCAAATTCTGTTCCTTGGCTTTCTCATTCAGTGGATGACCCTTTTCTTCTCTAGTGATCCAGGATTCATCACCTATTGGCCTATTGACTCTCACTGATCTTGGTTGTTCCATTATATAAATTGGAAACTTCAAAATCATTAGTTATGTTTCCTTATCTTCCAGTGGGGGAAAAAAAGTCAATAAGCTATTACTGTGGAGAGTAAGAGGAGTTATGGAGGAGAAGATGGGGAAGAAGTAAGAGGAAGGCAGGGGGAGAAGAAGAGAAGGAGGAAGAGAAAGAAAGACTGAAAACTCAAATATTGACTAAAATATACAGTTGGTGCCTGGGGGACATGTATTGAGAAATGATAAAGGTAGGCAAAATTCAGGTAGCTTTTCTCTGCTGTCCTTTTGGTACCTTAAAAGAGTTGTGATAAAAAGGTTATCTGTGAAAACTCAGTGGTGTCAACAAAAGGATATCATATTTATAAGAAGACTAATACTTTAGTACCTGGTTCTGCAGCCATTTAACTGCAAAAAATCATAGAGGTGTATCCACATCAGACAGGTGTCATGCAGATGTGTAACACAAATACAATTATTCCAGCCTCACAGAATTGTTATGAGCCCAGAAGATGATAAACATCTGACATATGTTGTTGGGTGCTGTCAAATCAAGGTCAGAGAGACAGATCTGATTCTTTCATAAGACTTAAAGTTGATGTTACTTGAGAAGAAGTACAATAGCTAATGATTATTGGGTGCTTATTTTATGCTGACTGTGTGAATCAACTCATTGAATCATCACAACAACAAAGTTAAGGGGAAGGTGTTAATACTTTTGTCATACCCATTTTACACTGAGGACCCAGATAGTTAGAAAACTAGGATTCTAATCCATGAAGTGTGACTCCAGAATTTATACTCTCAACCAGCTTCACTGTCTATTGAGAGTTGAGAAAGTAAAGGCATTGCTTCCAGAGGAGAACCTCCACCCCAGTCCTTTGCTGTCAGGAAAGGAAATTTTACATCATGTGCTCGTCAATCACAAACCCCACCACGATGGCTTCCTTCTGCCACTCAGCAGCACCTCTATCAGCCCTCTTTCTTGTCAGCAGTGTGTTTCACTCTCACTCTTCTGTCTTCTTGCTGCTCATTCTGACCCTAAGGCAGTTCAGAAATAGTTGGCAGGAAAAAAAATGAGAACTCTGATGTAGAAGGCTTGTCTTTCAAAAACTTGGAAATATAAACACATCAGGAATATCCAAAGTGTGATTTAAGAGAATATCAATTTCCAATTGAAATTTTTTTGCTTGACCATAATTAGGTAGCATGAAATAGAAGACAATTTTAATCCAGCATCCTTAGAAGTTCATTCATATTCTAGTTAACAATTTTTAAATACTTCAACTAAGATCAGTTTCTTATCCTGTCACGTCTATTACTTTGCTCCAAGCAGTTTACCGCAAGGAGCACAAGGCTAAGTTAGAGTAATATAAAACCAGATTCGGTCAAGAGGGTTATTGATTTTTTTCTTTTTCTAGTATTCCTATTACAGGAATACAAGCTCCAATTTTGTTTAAAGTGTTGTGATTAAAAAAAAATGAGAATGAAGCATCATTGAATGGTACTGTGAGGCCCTGAGCATTTCAGTTCTTAAAATAAACCTAGGCAAATATTAATACATTGATGAAAAGGGAAAAAAAATTCAAAAGAGAACATGGAAAGAGACAAATCATTAGAGAAGACTATAACAGCAGTAAAGTCATATATGTAGAACTGGGAGTAGTAGAAACCTATGATCAAGCCAGAGAGTTACCACCTAGTGGCAGTGTAACTCGGAGGCCTATCTTTAATACATTCAGTGTATTCCTTACCTCAATTTAGAAACAGGGGTACCTATCTTTGGTATACTTGCTTTCTAAGTTCATAAGTGAAAATTAATTTTGGGGGTTAGAAAGATGAATAATCTCCTCCTGTGATATTAACTTCTTCTGAAAACCTGCTGGACGGTCAGCTTGTGGGTTGGTTCTGACACGATAGTACTCAACAACAATAACAACAACAATACAGTCGATATGCTTAGTTGTAAGTTTATAAATAAGAATTTTTTTCCATTTATTCAAAAGTATCCATTGAACATCTATGCTATGGAGGTACTACATATGAAGTGAGGGACACACTTTTAACCTACCAGTTGCTCCACAAGAGAAAAATGGAAAGTCTCCCTTGTCATTTACTGCCTCTAACATGCTGACTCCAGACTGGAGCAGTACATCAGCAGAGAACTGCCAGAAGTCCAGGCTGGGTTTAGAAGAGGTCGTGGTACTAGGGATATTGTAGCCGATGTTAGATGGATCTTAGCTGAAAGCAGAGAGTACCAGAAGAATGTCTATCTGTGTTTCATTGATTATGCAAAGGCATTTGACTGTGTGGATCATAACAAACTGTGGCTGACTCTGAGAAGAATGGGAATCTCAGAACATTTAATTGTGCTAATGCGAAACCTATACTTGGACCAAGAGGCAGTCGTCAGAACAGAGCAGGGCAACACTGCATGGTTCAAAATTGGGAAGGGTGTGCGCCAGGGATGTGTCCTTGGAGGCAAAGATTCTGGGGCTTTGTCTGAAATACTTTGGACATGTTACAAGGAGAGGCAGGTCTTTGGAGAGGGACATCATGCTTGGGAGGGTGGAGGGACAGCGCAGGAGGGGAAGACCCTCTATGAGGTGGATTGATTCAGTGACTGGGGTAATTGGGATGGGTGTGTCAGAGACAATGTGATTGGCACAGGATAGATCAGGGTTTAGGGCTGTTGTACATAGGGTTGCTATGAGTCGCAAATGACTCGACGGCACATAACAACAACAACAACAACAACAACATGCTGATGGAGGGTCAGCTATAAGTTGATTCCAACTCAATAGTACATAACAAAATATGTGCACTGGTGACCTAGTGGGTGAAGAGTTGCACTGCCATACTAAAGGCAGGCAGTTCAGATCCACTAGCCACTTTACAAAAAAAAAAATAAGGGCAGTCTCTTCCCATGCAACCTATAGACTCTGAAAACCAGCTGGAAGGTCAGATAAGAGTTAATTCTGACTAACAAGCTTATTAAAAAGACGTACATGTAGAGATGAAAAAATGATGAACAAAATGGTCATTGTCCATTTTGAGAACCAATAATAATCAGACATCACAGGGAGAAAAAGATCTCACAATCATTATTTTAAAGTTGTCGCTGGGTGCCTTTGAGTCCACTAGAATCCACAGTGACCCTGAGAACAACAGATCTGAACACTGCCCTGTTTTGCACCATCCCACAACCTCTGCCGTGCTTAAATCCACTGTAGGAGTCACTGTGTCACTCCGTCTCCTCCAGGGTTCTCTTTTGCTGACTTTTCCAAGGTCTGGTCCCTCCTGACAGCCAGCCCAAAGTATGTGAAACAAAGTTTCACCATCATCACCTCTAAGGAACTCCAGGTTGCACTTTCCCCAGATTTGTTTGTTCCTTTGATAGTCCATGCTATATTTCTCTTCTCCAACATCATAATTCAAAGGCATTGGTTTTTCTTCTGTCCTCCTTATTCATTGACCAAGATTCAGATGCATGGAAAGCTCCAGTAGGAAGGTCCTAATCAATGGTTAGCTCAGAGTTCTGAACTAGGGGTGATTTTGTTCCTCCTGTCTACGTGTTCCAGTGTTTAGAGACTTGGTGGTTGGCATAGGCTTGGGGTTGGGATTCTAAGGCTGTTAGCACCTAGTGAGTGGAGGACAAAGATACTGCTAAGCTGCTTACAATGAATAATGGAACTGAGATTTGAAAGATAAATGTGAATGAATTTTGGAAAAGATGTTAAAGGAAATAGCATTTACATAGAAAACTCACAAATGAATTGTTAGATGTCAACCACTCTGCTTCAACTCAGATCTGACTCTGTACAGCAGTATTAAATTGTGTCTCATCCTGTAATTCCCTTAAAATAACTTTTGTATGTAAAACCTTTGTTCTCTTTGCTGAGGAAAATCTGTCTCCTTGAGGGTCTTCCTCTCCACCAATGACCTTCTGCTTTTCTAAACGTGATGTGCTTCCCTAGAGATTGGACTCTCCTGATAACATGCTCACAGTATGTGAGACTATGTTTCACCATCCTTGCTTCTAGGGAAAGCTCTGACTGCAGTTCTTCCAAGACAGATGTGTTTCTTTTGTTAATCCAGAGTATTCAGTATTCTTTGTAAGTGTTCAAATTCATATGTATCAATTGTTTTTAAGTCTTCCTATTGTGTGTCACATACATATGAAGTAATTGAAAATACTCTGACTTGAGTCAGGGTAACTAAGCCTTTTAAGTGACATAGTTGTTCTTTAGCATTTGAAAGAAGTCTTTGCAACAGATTTGCCCAATGCAAGAAGACCTTGTTTGAGTTCTTGACTGGCTCATTGCCTCACAAGCACTGGAAGTAGACCAGTAGGGCTGGAGAACAGAAAAAGGTTGATGGACAAAGATGATTTTGGTGACAGTCAGAACCAGATTATAAAGGGCTTGGATGGTCACAATGAAATGGATATGGGGAGTTCCTGAAATAGAAACATCAATTTCGTTTTTCTATTCCAACAACTGCTGCTGGAACCATATACAGGTTTCACATGAGCACAATTAAGTATTCACATCCGTAATATTATCATAATTTATTATGACCCACACTGTCAAATGACTTTTTATAGTCAATAAAACACAAGTAATTATCTTTGTGATATAAAATTTTGTCACATGTAAATAAAAGTTTTGCTGTTGTTGTTTACTTCCAACTTCAATTTTCACTTGTGTTATTTTTAAGTAACTGCAGTGAAATATTGAACAGCAGTGATTTAAAAAAATGGCTTCATGATAGGAGCAATGATATGATAGGTATGGTATGATATTATATAATATGATATGATATGATATATGATATGATAGGTAGTTTTTCCCACCATTAAATCAATTGTTGCTGTGACCTATAGACTCAACCTATAGTTGACCCGCCAGTGGGTTTTCAGAAACAGTTAATCACACAGGAGGAGACTGCCCATCCTTCTTCTATGGAGCTGATGGTAGCCTTTGGGATTGCAGTGCAGCTTCTTGCTACTAGGCCACCAGAACTCCTTCAGTTCAGTAGCAGGATATTTTTGGTAGATGTCCTCTGTGAAGTGGAGGGAGTCCTAGTTTTCTTGTTTATAGTTTTCTCTGCAGTTTTTGTTGTGTTTTTTTTAAAGATACAAAATGTTACAAAATAGTTTATTATGCCCACTGAGATGATGATACTATTACTTCTTTTTTATTAAATAAAATATGTTGCATTCCTTCCATAAAGCCTACTAGGTTATGAGCTATTATTTGAATGTGTTCTTGGCTTCAAGTGCTAAAATTTTGTTAATTTTTATATTTGCTTTCCCTAGGGCATAATGACAGTTGCTTTTCTTATATTTGTTTACTTTTTGGTGTTAGAGTACTGCTGGCCTCAAAGAATGAATTTGGAGGAATTTAATCCCCTTCAATTTTCTGAAAATTTATGTAGAATTGTTATTATTTCTTTCTTAATTATTTAGTACAACCCACTGTGAAAACCATATGCTCCTATTGTTTTTTGGTAGTAAGGTTTTTTAACTATAAATTAAATGTCTTTGATACATAATATAGATATTTATTATTCAATCTATATACTGAGTATGTAACTTGAGAAGTTGAACTTAGAATCAGAAGTGGAGGAAGATTTATTAATATTCTTTGATATGCAGATGTCAAAACTTTTTGCTGTAAGAGGACTTATTTACTGATGAAGATCACTGACTGTCCTCAGTATGAATAATGCCACAACATAAAGAAAACAAAATCTTTTCATTTAAGCCAATTAACAGGATCATGATAAACAGAGGAAATATTGACACTGTCAAGGGTTTCATTTCACTTGAATTTCTTTTATATTGTTTATTAGTAAAGCATTTAAGAAATCAAATAACATTTCATTGGGTGTTCCTGTAGCAAGAGAGCCCTATAAAATGTTTCAGAACTAAAGTGCACCTGATCCAAACCATGGTATTCTCAATTGCCTCATATAGTTACAAAGACTGGTAAATGACTAAAAAAGATCAAAGAAGAATTGGTGCATTTGTATTTGGATATGAATGCAAAATGAAGAGTAAACCTATCTTGGAAGAAGTAAAGACAAGTGCGCATTAGAAGTGAGAAATTTACATGTTGAACACAATCCTAATACAAATACCAATGCCGTTCTTCCAGGAGATGGGAAAGGTAATCTCCAGTTTCATCTGGAATGGAAAGAAGCCCTGATAAGCAAAGCACTCCTTAAAACAAGAAACAAGATAGTAGGCCTTTCACTTCCTGATTTCAAATCCTACTACACTGCCTTGGTGGTCAACATGGTGTACAAATGACAGACACATAAACCATTGGAATAGAATTGAGAACCCAGAAATCAGTCTGTCTACCTTTGGTCAACTGATTTTTGACAAGGAGATGAAATCAACTAAGTGGGGAAAAGACAGCCTTTTTAACAAATGGTGTTGGCAAAATTGGAAAAATATCTGTAGTAAACTCAAGCAAGATCCATACTTCACTCCATACACAAAAACCAATTCAATATGGATCATGGACCTAGGACTAAAATCAAGGACTGTAAACTTCATTAAAGAAAAGTTTTGAAGAACTCAGGAAGCCCTAATCCACAATATAAACAATATAAAGTATTCCAAATATCCTAAAAAATCTACAACCAGGAGAGGATAAAATAGATGAATGGGACCTTCTAAGAATCAAATCCCTATGCACATCCAAAAGCTTCTCCAACAGGGTAAAAAGACTGGGAAAAAATATTTGGCAATGACATGTCTAATAAGGCACTTATATCTAGAATTTACAGAATACTTGAGCAACTCAACAAGATATAGGTAAACAACCCAGTTGAAAAATGGGCACAGACACTTCACCAAAGAATACATTCAGATGGCGAACAAACACTTGAATGAATAAGTGTTCAAAATCCCTAGCTCTAAGAGAGATGCAAATCAAAACAACTATGAGGTATCATCTCACACCAGTAAGAAGTTCAACAGAGCAGCAAACAAATGTTGGCAAGGCTGTGGAGAAACTGGAACTCTTTTGTACTGTTGGGGGGAATATAAAATGGTGCAACCACTATGGAAGGCAGTATGGTGCTTTCTCAAAAAGTTGGAAATAGAAATACCATTTGACCCAGCAATTCCATTACTGGGAATATACTCCAAAGAAACCGGAATTACCACCCAAGCAGATATATGCACACCCATGTTTATTGCTGCTTTGTTCACAATAGCAAGGAGTTGGAAACAACACGAAAGTCCATCAATAAACGTATGGATAGAGAAGCTGTGGTATATTCATACAATGGAATACTATGCTGCTTTGAAAAACAAAGGACTCATGAAATATGACACAAAATGGGTGATCCTGGAGGACATTATGAGTGAAATATCTCAGTCACAAAAAGACAAAATGGGACTTACATTGGGATTGGGGGAAACCTAAGAAAAGAAGGGATAATTAATGTATACTGCATTGAAATAGATGAGGGAGAAAACTGTTTAAAAGGAATATAGGATTAGGTATTATTTTCATGAGAAGATTACAGAAAAAGAAATGCATAGTAAAAGGGACTGTGGACTTGGGGGGATTGTGTAATAGTGAAAGAATTTTTTGTTTTTCAAAGAGATTTATTAGTTGTTTTTGTTTTATGTTTTTGGCAGGGAGGAAAATGTGCAACAATGAATGAGTAGGGAAAAATTAAATAGAAAGAATATGGTGTAAAAATATATATATGTTGCATTAAAAATCATTAATAAAAAATGCAAAAGAAAAGAAGTGAGAATACTGAGTCTTTGTCTCACATACTTTAGATGCATCATCAGAAGGGACAATTCTCAAGAACATTATACTTGGTCAGCAAAAAGGAAGATCATTAACATGATGTATTAATACATTCACTTATTAATAATGACCTAAAATTAGTCAAGAGTGTGAAGAAGTCACAGGACCAGGCAATGCTTTGTTCTATTGGCTTTCAGGTCACTTTGAGTTGGCACTGATTTGATTGCACCTAAACATGTACTCCTAAGAGAACAAACAGGTCCATTCTGGTGAGAGTTACACCAAGTTACTCCTGGGAGGCAAGAATCTTGCAGCTCCATCTGACATACTCTGGGCATATTGCAAGAAGGGAATAGTCCTTGAAAAGGGATATCATATTTGGAAGGGTAGGGTTATAGCACAAAAGACAAAGACCTTGGATGAGATAGATTGACTCAGTGACTGGGGTAATGGGTATGGTGTTGGGTAATGAGTATGGTGTGGCAGAGACAATAATGTTGGCTTAGGATAGAGCAGGGTTCAGAGCTGTTGTACATAAGGTCACTGTGAGTTGGAGTCACCTCGACAGCACATAATACCACCATCACACACAGCTATTTTTATTTTTTTTTCTAATTTTTTAATGAATGAGCTTTGAGCTGTGGTGCTGGAGAAGAGTGTTAAATATTCCATGGACTGCTAGGAGAACTAACAGGTTTGTCCTGGAGAGGGTGAAGTCAGAATGTTCCCTGGAGTCAAGGATTCTGAAGCTTCCTCTGACATATTTTGGGCATGTAAGGAGGGACTGGTCCTTGGAGAGGGGCATCATGTTTGGCAGAGTGGAGGGGCGGCGAAGGAGAGGAAGACCTTTGATGAGATGGATCGATTCTGTGACTGGACAGGTAGGAATAAGTGCGCTTGAGACGGCGAGGTTGGCACAGGATAGAAGAGCGTTTAGAGCTCTTGTACATAGGGTCACTAAGAATTGCAAACGACTCGATGGCACATAACAACAACAACTAAGGAATTTGTCTAATTCATCTGAAGTAACAAATTTTTAACAAAGTTATTTGTAAGACTCCTCTGTTACATCTTTCATTATCTGCAGAATCTGGATTTATGTTTCTATTCAGATTCTCGACTAAGGTAATTTGTGACTTTTTTCCTTTTATTCCTGATCAGACTTGCTAGAAGTTTTTCAAATTCATCAATTTTTCTTAAAGAAATAACTTTTGGTCTTGTGAATTTTCTCTATTATTTTCTGATCTAATGTTTGTTCTTTTCTTTCATTTGATTACATTTAATTTGTTCCTGAACATGGAAATTGAGGGCATTTATTTAGATCTTTCTTTTTAGTACAGTAAATATTTAATGATGCATTGTTTTCCTTTCTTGTATAGGAGTATCCCATAAATTATCTATATTGTATGTTCACTAATTTCCTTTTGAATTCCTCTTTGAGCATGATGTTTAGAAGTATGTTATTTTTCAAAATTTGGGAATGACACAAATATTTTTCTCTTATTTTGATTTTAGTATCATTGTGATCAGAAAATATGCTTCCTATTATCTGTATTTTTTTTTTAATTTATTGGCATTGGTTTGATTTATGGCTAAGGGTACATTCTGTCTTGTTAAATGCTTCATTTGTAATTGAAAAGATTGTGTGTATTCTGTCATTAGCTCTAATTGAGGGAGAGTTTCTTTTCAAGTTGTCTATAATTTATATAAATTTTTCTAGTTCTTCTATGAATTATTAAGAAAAGGGCATTAAAATATTTCACTAAAATTGTAGATTTCTCCTTGCTGAGTTGGTGTCTCCAGATAACCAAATATATCTCTTTAACCCACCAGTCCATGGGTTTTACCAGAAGCCATCATCCCAAATGCTGCCTGAAAAGTCTTTCATGGATATGAGATGAAGAAATATTGGGCTCACTTATGTATTTCCTTTTTCAGTGTTTACTGTTCTTTATCAGATTTTCGTTTATTGTTATATATGCTGTTTTGTATATTTTGAAACCTACTCTTTCACACAGGAATATGAATCCCTTTCAAGTTGTTGCTGCTGTTGTTGTTATGTGCGCTTGCCACTCATAGCAACCCTATCTATGTACAATTAACCTTATTGTCTCTGACACACTTACCCTCATTACCCTAGTCTCTGAATCAATTCGTCTAATTAAGGGTTTTCCTTTCTTTGCTTGTCCCTCATCCTTACAAGTATGATATCCTTCTCCAAGGACTGGCCTCTCCTTGCATCATGCCCGAAGTACGTCAGACAAAGCCTCAGAATCCTTGCCTCCAAGGAACAGCATGCCGCTTGATTCCTCAAAAAATACGTTAATATTCCTATTTTAAAGGAGAAAATAAATATAATTATGGTATTTGAGAATAGGTATTCCAAATTTATTAAATTTTCTGAGAATTGGTTAAAAGTAGCATTGCTGGGAATAGAAGTTTCTAAGTTTTAGTTCTTATTATATTGGCTTCTGTCCGAATTTGAGCATGAATCTGGCTAGTTATTGGTCTTCAAGTGTCTTATTGATATTTTTGTGTTCTTTGCAACCACTATGGCTCCTATTTTCCTACTCTATTTACTTTTCCTTGTATGGGAATTCAAGAGGGAAAGGGGTGGGTGAAGGTGGGTAAGTGTGAAACCACAGGGTTGCACAGTTTGACAGGTAGAGAGAGGAAAAAGGAAATGGGAAGGATTTGGGTGAAAAGACAGGGTAATGATGGGCAAGGTCCAATGGTGATTCATTTTGTAAAACCTAATGCCAATCCAGTATAAGAGCTGCATAGTAAAGTGACTGGGTGGTTGTGGTGGTGGTGGAATTGTAGGACAATAAAATAATTTTGTTTTCCAAAGAGACAAGTGAACTGGGTGGGGCACATGCAGGGAGGAAAATGTGCAAAAATGAATGAATGGAAATCCATGTTCTCTCTAAACTTTCTTAAAGTCTCAATTAAAAAACAAAAAAAAACCCACAAACCCCTAATGTGTGAGAATGATTGTATGACACACAATGTGATTTAGTAGTGTAAAACACAATGTACACAAACTTTGTAAGCAAACGAATAAAAAAAGGTATGGTCCTTAGCATTCTCTGAATGCTTGAATTCTATCCTAACTTTGTGATTGTTACTATGTGCCACTGAGTCACTTGCAAGTCATAGTGACCCTACGTTCATCAGCTCTGAACCCTGTTTCATCCTGAGCCAACTTTATTGTCTCTGACACAGTTACCCTCATTACTCCAGTCACTGAGCCAATCTTAACTTTAAGCTCCAGCAAAGTGCTAAATCTTCTATGAAACTGCCCTAGTTTTGCCAATGAGGATAATTTTTTTGTGAATGGTTAATGTTACCTCTTTCATAGCACTTAACTTGTTTAATTTGTCTTTTTGTTATTTCCACCTATATATCATTTTTTCTATAAAATTTTAAAGACACAATCAGCATCTAATATAGATTGGCCCTGCCCCATAGTACTGCGAAAAAGTAAAACGCATACTAGTTGCTTGATATTTTTGTCAGATCATTGACTAAATGAATGACTTGAGGAACATTCCTTTTTCATGGAGTGTTTCTACATATAGAGACAGTGGATGCTTTAACATTTTCCCAAAAAGTAAGGAAAACCATCTTTGGGAGGTCCTAGGGAAATGAAAGACAAGAGTTGATAAAACATAGAAGACTAAGGCATGAAGAAAGACCCGGGGGCTGGGTTCTGGGATAATGGGAAAACAGAATTTATGCAAGGTACTCAGAAGGGATAGGATAGAACATTAAGACATGAAAAGATGCACAGGCAACACATGCACAGAGAGAGGTTCCCCCCTGTTATTTCCTGAGAAATTCAGAACATTTACTAGTCACAGAATATTTTCTGAAAGTTGTGGGCTGACTGGTCTACAGTGTATGAAGAAGTAGCATGTGGCTGGGGCAGATGGGAGAGTGTAAGGGCAGGAATAAAGGCAGAGGAGGGAATGTGGGAGTGAGCTGAACAGAAGAACACTATGAATGAGAAAAAGAAATTTGGTTGAATTGATATTAAAAAACAAATTGTCTAGTGACAGTCACCTTATGGTGTTCATGAAATGTTAAGGAAAAACAATGTTCCTGCAAATGAGCTAGGTAAGATTTCAAAAGATCAATACTTCTTCTAATCCTTTTGTTTAAAATTGACAAGTAACTGAGATAAAGCAAATACTTTGCTAGTATAAGCCTTGGAGAGTTCACATCACAAGGTCATTAATATGAGCTAGAAGTTTTCCTCTATCACCAGGGTATAAATGCAGAAAAACTAGGTAACCCAAATTAGGCAGTCTTCTAAAAATAATATTGCAAAAGGTCTTTATTTATGTTATCAAACTCTTTTCTACAATTTATACCCTGTTTTGCATCTTTTGCATTTTATAGATCAATTGAATGTATAATTTTTTTCTTTTTCATTTTGCTCTGAGTCTAATGCAGTCTGTTTCTTACCTGTCTAGAATGGCTGAATTGTCTCTATTATTGGCTATGAAACTAATTCTAATATTATAGATTTCCTTGAAAGTTCAGAATTAAGAACCTGCTTTCAAAATGCCTTTATTATCTACCTCTGTGATCCAACAGAGAACCTCGAGGCTGGGAGATCCTCACTCTGCTTTCTGGGTTCTTGTCTTCAGTGGAGAAACATTCAGAAGACAACTCTAAATTAATATTGTGTTTAGTTCACACTAGCCTTTTTGCCTTTGAGGAAACATACTCCTTTGGAAGCTACACATTCAGCTCTAGGCATCTCACTAACAGTCCAGGTCCCCAAATATTTGATGACAGCTTACCTATTATCTGCATTAGCTTTTCTCTATTATATATTTTATCTATTGTCTGTTATCCATATAAGCCTTAAATACTAGCCAACCAACTCATTGCAATGAAGTCAAATCTGACTCATAATGGCCCTCCATTGAGTTCCCAAGGCTGTAAATAACTCTGGGGTAGAATTGCTAATTTTGCTCTGGAAGAGATCCAGGTGGATTTGAACCATTGACCTTTCAGGTTTAGGAGCTTAACACATTATGTGCTACACCATGCTCTTTTCACTATATAAAACAAGAAATAAATGTGACTTTTCCTCCAGTAATAATGGCACACAAAAGTCTTCTAATTATTCTTCAATTTTAAACCCACAAACTGTATTTGTGCTTGTTAGCCTTCTGATTCATGTTTAGGATAATTCCAAAGAAACTAACCTGTAGCATAATAAGGGGACAGAACTCTGAAGGAAGAATTGTTGTTAGGTGCCGTTGAGTCGAGTATGACTCGTAGCAACCCTATGAACAACAGATGAACTAAAATAAAAAATTTTAGTCTATTTAGTGCTGCTGTGTGTATGTGAATGTATATGGCTGTGTATCTCCCACAGGCGACAAGTGGAAATACCTGCATATGTGCATTACTATGTAGCTATAACACACTTCCTTCAATTTTACCACAAGCTACCTACTTAACCACAAGCCACCCAACTTCTGTTTCCCTGGCTTGCCATCCAAATCTTTTGGTAGATGTATTTTTCACATCTCTCTGCCTCCTACCTCTTTCCCCCCACACACTTATGGTATGTGCCGTTTCGCCAGGCTTGGGTGGAGACAGGGGAACATTGATGGGATTTCTTTTCACAAGTGTGGGAATGAAAATCCTTCCCAATGAAAACATCTGTCTCTGTTCAAGTCATGCCCAGTTATCCCCCAAAAGAAATGTTCTGATTAACTTTTTTTTAGTCTTAAGATAGCAGTTTGTGTAGCAGATCTAATTAAGAAGTTTATGTAACAGATCTGCAGGGTTTGGGATTTTTTTTTCCCTCTCTTCTTCAACTGGGTTCTTTGAGCTCAGTTTGAGTATTACCAGCTCTCGCTATGCAACGGCCAACTGCTTCCCGGGCTGAAAATTATCAGCTTTTGTGGGATACTATTGCATCCTTAAAACAATGTGAACAAGCTATGCAGCATGCGTTCATTCCGGTAAGAAAATCTTTCTTTAATTTTTTTAGAGATTATTTTTTTCTACTTTCCTTTTATATCTGCAGAGAAATTACCTGTATTATGTCTGTTGAAAGACATTTTAGGATCTCTATAATTTTTCTTTGAGATAAATGCCTATCTCTTTTTGCTCTATATAGAATCTAACTTCTTAATATGGCCAAAATATTGATTAATGAGAAAGAATAAAGAATGGTCTCGGGAAATTTTTCCTAGTGAACATCATTGGGTCTAATAGTCTTACAAACTGGAGAAAGTACACAATATTTAATATTTGAAGAAATCTGCAATGTTTATTTATTTATTTTTTTAACTCCTCCAAATTGTTTAGAATGACTTGAATTGTTTTTCCAATGGAGTATATACATGAAAGAAGCCAAAAGTTAGCTTTTATATTGCCATGCTTCAATTAATTCAAGTACAATCTACTGTCAAATCTTCCTTGAGAATATGATTATTTTTTTCCTTTATTACTTACTGATTTTTAAACATCTTTGATTACAATAATGTGATACATATATTAAGTGAGTCAGAGTCACAATTTTTGTATTGGAGAAATATTTGAGAGTATATTTTATTCTACTGGAGGAATCTATGTGGTTACATTTGATAGGCTAAAACAGAAAATAGGGCTTGAAAGAAGAGTATTAAAATCTTTGACTCGTTAAGTTATATTTTTTGAAGCATCCATCCACTTTTGAACAAAAGAAGGTTCTTAAAAGTTAATTTCTTTTACAAATTATTTGTTAACCCTGAAGAAAAACCTCTATTTTTTTGCTCATAGAAGAGCAAGAAATATGCTTCTATAAGTAGTTGGGATAAATCTTTGAAATTCAAGTTACTTTGGTAACAAATGTCATCATCCCCCTCCCTGCCCCCCCCCCCCGTGTTTGGCAAAAACCTAAATGTTTTAAGAACTGTGCAATATTCAAAGTCTTTTTAATTGAAGTCTTTGGATCGCTGTAAATTTGTCACAACAGTTGAAACCATCAAACTTTTACAATTATTGCAGAGTTTTAGAAAACTCATGATGGGTCAGCTCTCTATCTTTTCTAGGTGTTTAAAGATTTTTTCCTTTATTGTGAATGTAGTGAAAGTTTACAGAAAGCTTTCATTCATTCATTCATTCATTCATTCATCAATGCATATTTTCCTCCCTCCCCTCCACCATTCACTTTGTAATGCTCATCATGTTTCAGACTGTTAATTTCCATACTCATAATGCTCTTTATCTTCACAAGCTATCATGACTCTGCTTTGACTAAGTACTAGCATGGAGAATTGGCTTCACCTGTGGTTGCCCAGCTCTTGTTCCTTTGCTTTCTCAAGGAATATGTAACATTCTCTGTGAAGCTCATGTGTTTTCTTCTTTGTGGAACTTTCTCCAGTCAGGCAAAGTTACTTTCTCCATTCTTGGTTCCTTGTACACACTGCTAATTTATCACTTAACATATTTTAATGTAAATGGGGGTGTGGTATGTGTCCCTTATTTTATTGGTTGGTTCAGATTCTATGGTATACAACAACAATTTTACTTAAGTTTTTTAATGAAAAAAACAGGAATTTAATTCGGGAAGTGAGCTTACCTACATAAGCTTGTTTTGTGACTTTCCTGTTTTGAACTCCTTGAATACAGAGATGTGTCTATTCCAGTTCTTGGCACAGTAGTGTGTAGTGAACATGTGAGAAATTAATAAATCGACTAACAAGAATCACTAATTCCAGTATTTCTAGTTAATGCGTAGCAGTTTCCATCTCCAGCTTTCTATGCACTATATCTTAATAAAATTATTTCTAATTAAGTCTACATGGAAAATAGCAGTAAGACTTGACGAAATCATTGCACTACAATGGTGGTGGGTGTGGTGGTGTTATAATACAGGGAATTGATTTTATTTGAAAAATCACCTCAGATTTAATTCCCAAAGATGAATCTTTTTTCCCCTCATTTTTTTAATCTATCCCAAATTCCTTCATCTGTATAGATACATATTGTTACCCATTGCCATTGGTCAGTTCAAACTGACCAGAATAGAATGCATTACAAGAATGTTCAGCACCTCACAATCTTTATGCTCATTGTTTATTTGAATCTGTTGTTACAACTGCTGTGTATTTTTAGCATCTTCAGTCTAGGGGTTCATCTCCCAGCTCCACAGAATAGAAAAATACATTGTGGTCCATAGAGTTTTCAAGGGCTAATTGTTGGCAGTAGATGAACAGGCCTTTCTTCCTAGTCTATCTTAGTCTAGTAGCTTTGCTGAAATCTGCCCACTTAGGCTTGACCCTGCGAGTATTCGAAATTCCAGTACCATTGTATCCAACATGATAGTAACATGGCAGCATGCAGTCTGCCACAGTCTGAGAGCTGACAAACTGGTGGTAATTTCACTGCTTAGGACATTTTGTATGTCTTAAGATAAACTTAATCCACTAGTCTACATTCTAGGACAATGACAAGTTATGGCAGTTCAACTAATTACCTTTAAGAGATAAACTTGATTTCTTTTAAAGTTAATTATTTGAAAATAGGCACAGGGACTAGTTGCATACTGACATTGCTGGCCTGAGGATCACTGATGGGAAGAGGCCACAGCTTGTTCTTGGAGGCATTCTTCTTTTCTTGGGGAGGGCAGATGTTCCTGTGTGCATCTACTATTAGTGTGGAGTCCCAGCTCAGGGTTAGAAGCCGGTCTGGATCATCTCTCTCAGGCACAGTCCGATAAGGATCACAGAGGTTTTTCAGTCTGTGCAGTTCTGTGGACTAATAATAAACCTGACATCAAATCTGAGATCATGATACAATCTGCTCCAGGGATTTACCATCCAGTCTAACATTCACATTGGTGAGAAGAAACATAAAATCTTGATTCCTAGATGATATACTGTCCAAAGGAGTCACTGCCGAAAACAAGCCAGGAAGTACTTCAAAGTTTGACAGAGAGCAAATCCAGCATCTTAAGCAGTTGTGTCTGCTTGACATAAAAGCCTTGTATATAAAACAGTGATACAATGTTTTTGATATAGTCTAGTATAAATGTGTGACCAAAGTAAGCCTTTAAGTGAGTTATTGAATGAGTTATAAAGAGTTCTCTCCTGAAGTCCCGTGAAGTGATTCCATTATCGGCGCTTTAAAGTCATCCTTATAATAAGCCAGTATATTTGGCAATCAGGTAAATCAAAAGCTCATTGCATAAACAGGCTGCCTTAAAGTCTCTCTCCACATCCTAAGTATCAAAGTACAGGGAAGAAAATCCCACCCTGTGGAGCCAATCACTTCTCTCTGTAGGTATTATATTTGTTTATCCTGATCAAGTCACACATGTGAGAGACACTTACATGGTGTTAACAGTAGTGAAAGGTTTTTTGGTTTTTCTTTTCTTCTTTTTTTTTTTTTTTGTGAAAGTCATTTTAATACTCACAGACAATAGTGTGCAACAGAAAAAAATTCCCTCCTAAGCAGTCCTCCTTTGCTCAAAAGCTGTCTGGGAGAGATGGACAACTTCCCCCAGTGCCCCTTCTCTTTACACTGTAGATGAAGGACCGGGAGGATCCTCCCCCACCCAGGTGTGTATTTCATGCAGAGTATATTTCACTGCATAGAATGCAACGCAAGCTTTCTTACTTGGTCACCTGAACAGGTATCAGTCAGATTTGGGTCACCATTGCAGAATTGTTAAGTTGTATCTGAAGTTTTATATCTTTAGCGATGCTGCTTATTTAAAACGGTCATTAATTTTCAAAAGGTATTGTTGCTATGTGCCATTCAGTTGACTGCGACTCATAGCGACCCTATGTACGACAGCTTTGAAGTCTGCCTTATTTTAGGCCAGTCTCACTGACTCTGGCACACGTCCCCCCATTACCCCAGATACTGTATCTATAGTGATTTATTGTAAAACGGGGTAGTAATCGGGAGTCATAGCCATTTGGACCTTCAAAAAAACTGTTTCCCTAAGACATGCTTGTAAAAGTATTTGTGTAACTAGTAATCTTCTACATAGAGACTGACACGTGCTTCTATTGATATGTGATTTAATAAACTTCACTTGGATTTCCTGTTTTGTGTCACTCACTTTCCTAGGCTCAAGAAAGGTCCTGAACATGCAAATATAGGCTCTTTGTGTCCCCACCACTTTGTAAGAGAGACTGCTTTACCCTTCTGCCTAAACTGTGCCACATTATTTTTTGCTGGAATGCATACATACAGTTGGTTTTCTACCTGTTGCTAGTCATCATACTTGAAAACTAGGCAAGACATTCATCCTGGAAGTCATAGATTCTCAGGACATTTATTCCCTTGATCCTGCTGTTGGGTTTTGGGATTCTTCCAGTGATAGAACAGTTGTAATACATCTAATAATGCATTGATATCCAAATGAATTGTTTATGTGGATGTACAATACAACTTGCAGGGAGCTTTGGTGGCCTCGTGGTTGAAACTGCACTGCAATCCCAAAGGCACACATTTCAAATCCACCAGCTGCTTGGCAGCAGAAGGAGGAGCTATCTCGTCCTATGTAATTAACTGCCTCTGAAAACCTACTGGAGGGCCAGCTATGGGTCTGACTCTGTCCCACAACAGCAATAACAATACAACTTACTAAGCATTGAGAGAAATAAAAAAAGAACAAATTAGGAGGACCCACAATGAAACATATGGGATTATGTCTTCATAAAACTTTCAAACAAACACAAAAGTCACCCTGATCCCATACAAAGTGATGATTAACTTAGGTACTCATGAATTACCATAAGAATTCAAAGAAAGGACAAGTTCCTTCCATGGGATGAAAGACTTCATGGATGTAATGGAACTCAACTAAATTATAAAAGTTAAATTAGATCCGATGATCCTAAAGGAAGAACCTATCTCAAGTGGGAGCAATTGAAAAGGTCTTAGTAATGTGTAAGATGGCCCATTTATCTATTCATGATATCCTTATTTTTCAAATACATTGACTGTGTAAGAAACTGCATTGCTTAAGCTATAAAGCCTTATATAGGACACAGTGTTCGGGAGGCATTTACCTTTTGCTGAATGAAATAGACATTCAATAAATAATTACCTATGTATTTACATTGTTGTTGTTGTTGTTGCTATGTGCCGTAGAGTTGTTTGTGACTCATAGCGACCCTATGTACAACAGCCCTAAACCCTGCTCTATTCTGTGCCAATCTCACTGCCTCTGACACATCCATCCCGATTACCCCAGTCACTGACTCAATCCACCTCATAGAGGGTCTTCCCCTCCTGCGCTGTCCCTCCACTCTGCCCAGCATGATGTCCCTCTCCAAAGACCTGTCTCTCCTTACAACATGTCCAAAGTATGTCAGGCGATGTCCCAGAATCCTTGCCTCCAAGGAGCAGCCTGGTTTAACCCTCTCTAGGATGAATCTATTTGTTTTCTTGGCAGTCCATGGTACATTCAGTACTCTTCTCCAGCACCACAGCTCAAAGGCGTCAATTCTCCTTCTATCCTCCCTAGTCATTGTCCAACTCTCTGATGTATAACAAGTGATTGCAATACTTTTATTGTTATCCTGTATGAGTTTTTCATAGCTTTTCTCACAGTTATAATTTAGTAATTACACATACACATCCAGAGAGCTACATCTATGGTCAGGGTAGTATTACAAGGGTGAATACTTTGCAAAAGTACTGAAAAGTAAAAGAATCTTTGCTTTTATAGTTTTGAAATACAAGTTAATTTCTTTATCAAACAGTTTGTACACACTATCACACCTTTATAATGGCTGGAGTAAAATGAGTGATACTACAGGCTGGTCCAAATATTTTATATGTATTATCTCATTTAGTTTTATCAATAACACACTGATGTAGCCACTCTCATCTCTATTTTATAAGTATGTTTAGGGGAGATTAAGCTCTGTGCTCATGACTCCACAGCTACCAAACAAGAAGGACTATTTCTGTTTCCTAGGACTATTCATCTGACCCTTGATTCCATTTTCTTACCCAGCTACCTAGAAGAAGAAGAATCTGTGCAAACAAAAATAACTGTAGCCTATATGATAAGAATGGATAAATTACAGTAAAACTCGAAGGAAATGGTCTATACACTTTTTGGAAAAAGAGGAAGAATTGGAAAAGGAATATTGAAAAGAGGATAAAGGCCTTGAGCTGGACTTTAAATAGGGATTTATAAAGTTAGGTGAGAGAGTGTGAAACTGAAATACACTAGCACTGAGGTAGGAAAGAGCAGTGTGGATGAGAGAAAATTAGCAACTTTATCCTAGGTCTCCATTGTCCTTTTTGTACATTAAGGAGAAAGCAAGGCAATGACTATGAAAGGGAGAGTCTTGTCATGCATTAAGGTCAGACCAATCAGGAGAGAGACCACAAATCATTCAGGCCCATACAGCAAGGTACAGGAACCTTAAAGGAGGGACTTAGACACGAAAAGATATCTGACTACGCTTCTCTATTGAAGACCCAAGGCATGGTCCCCAGCATTTCTTTATGTCTGAAGCTAAAGACATTATGTGCATAAAAAAGCAAAGGATTCTGATGCTTTTACTTGTAGTACATAAACAAAAGAAACATATGCAGAATGAGAAATGGAGATGAGAAAAAATAAACCAAAAAACGCAATGTCATTTAGTGAATTCTGACTGGGAGAAATAAGTTCACATGAAGCTGAGAGGGTTTAGCCTGCGGTTTCCTGGGTCTACGATCACTCCCAGTTCTTAGGCCGAGTCAGTCCAGCAGGTAATCTAGCCTACTGGGCTGCCTGCACTGTTAACAAATTCTAAATTTTACTTAAGCTCATGAAAGTACCTTCCCATTCCTGCAACCAGAAGAAACTTCAGTGAAGGAAGAGTGATTATTGACTAGGGCAATGGGACCCGGATGCAGTGTTGCAGGAAGTAGAGAGGCAAAAACTGGAGAGGAGATTGAGAGTTTCAGGGGTATGCTTGGCTTCAGGATGCAGTTGGTTCCTTCCTTCAAGGCTTAATTTGCATTCCCTTCTACATGTGTTCCTTCCTATCTCAGCAACCAGATGATACGCCTGTCTCTCATTACTTCAGCCCTCATTAACAGCCCTGCAGAAAAAGAATAGTAGGGAAACTAATGCTTAATAATGTACCATCTCCTTTCTCTTCTACTTTCTTATTTAATCCTCACAATACCATCATGAAATGGCCCCTTTATTAACTTATGCATATTGTAGTGACTGTATAGTAAAATCCCTTATTTAAGATTATGTAGCCAGGACAAGAGAGAACTGAGGTTTGCTGACTCTAAGCCACATTTCTCCTTTATTCCTCCATGCTCCAGCCTTGTGGTACTTTGCCTCTATTTCTCTTGAATATCCATTAGCGTTGTATTATGAGCATCTGGGTTTCTGCTGTTTCCACAAGGAGCCATGGGGTGGGTCAGTGTTTAAACATATGGCAACTAAACAAGTGTCAGTGGTTTCAACCTACCAGTTTCACAGGAGAAAGACGTGGTGGCCTGCTAATGGAGCAATTTCCCCCTGTCTTATCAGGTCACTGCGAGTCAGAATTAACTCTACAGTTTTGGGCTTTAGCAGTTTTGGGGTTTGGTTTATTTCCACATGACATTGTTAGCTTCTTACAGGGGAGGACGAGAAGTTGCTTCTCTTCCTTCTCTCTGTGGTGACAAGTACAGTGCCTTAAATATGATGCTTGCTAAGTAAATCTGTGTGGGCTGATTACTACTTAAGAAATGACAATTTAGTAAGGAGATAATGAATGAGGCATCAATGAGGCAGAGGAAATGATCCTTTGTGTCTCATGCGCAGTCTTCTCAGCTGCAGCCTTGCTTCCTCAGACTCCACCTCAAGTCCCTGCATATCTAGTTTGAGCCATTGTCAAGCTTAGGCCAGTTCTAAATAGGATTTGTTCAATGAAGGGTTTCAGTCGCACTTCATGGTGTTCCAAGTATATTTTGTCCTTTCTGGTTTCTAAATATTATTTGTCTCATCATCTTCCATCACACTGAATCATTTTCTCCATTTTATCCCCTTTTACCCTTACTAGGCATTTCTGCCCAGTCATACCCCAGTTTTAGGCTATTTCCTTCTGGAGCATATGAGCAAGGCTATTAATGGCATTTCTATTAGTAAAGGAATAAAGATGACACTTAATCTATGGAGTCATTCCATTCAATTGGGGAAATTTACACCAGAAGAGACCTGGATAATTGCAACAGCCAGGGATTTGCATCAACATTTGCAGCTTACTGGTAAAATGTAATGGAATTGTCACTTTTGTTTTTGAACAAAAGCAAGATCCCACTATTTTAATCTTCCTCTCTTGTGTGGTTGGCATTTTCTTTGATTGCTGGGCTTGTGATTCCTAAGCAAAGACATTTGAAGTCCAAGAAAGATTAGCACCAGGTGCAGCACGCTGTCTCTCTGTTCCAATATCCCTTGTTGTAAATTGTTTGTGTTGACTTATCAAAATGGGGGATTAATGCAGATACACGTGACGGAATAACACAGCAGTGCCTGTCCTTTGCCCCTCCCACCTTCCTCACTCATCTTGGAAACTGCAGACATACAGCCTAAACCGTTTTTGTTACAGAGTAGAAAAGTAGTTGACAGTTGTTCCAAGTTAATAATAGCAGTCCGCCTCCTTACAACAAAACAAAATAAAAATCACACTTCAAACCCTCCAAAACTTTAATGAGCTAATGCTAGGTATGTTGTACTCTTTCAAGCTTCATTGAAAAATTTTTATTTAGCTGGAAGATGCCTGAAAAAAAATCAACGGAGCTTCTAATTTTTATCTTGTGATGTGAGAATACAATGCTTTTTATTACGAGATGAGTTGACACAGTGATTCTCACAATGGGCTTGAGTATATTAGAGGTCATGAGGATGGTGCAAGAGAGGACAAGGCTCAGGTCTTTTGTTCATTGGTTGCTATGAGTCATGGTTGACTCATCAGCACCTAAGAACAACAACATCGCCCTTATCTATTTCCTTCTTATCATTTTCAAAGCAAGGACAGTGAGATGGCTTCCCATGGCAACTTTGCAAGGTAGGAAAAGCAGGCTTTAGGTCCCATTTTATTTGTGAAAAAAGTTGAGCGACTTGATGACCCTGACACAGTAAGTGTCCAGTAGTAAGATGTAGTTGCTTAGAAAGTGAGTATCTGGCTGGACTCTGCTGTCATTCAGCTTCAGCTACTTTAAGGTCCTTGTTTGAAACTCTTCGATCACTTGTTAGCGTAAGCAAATTATTATGCTTCTCTGAGCTTCAGTCTTATCATATGAGAAATTAGGTATTATATTGGTTTCTAGAGTTGTTTGATGTTTAAATGAGATCATAGGAAGTAAGTCTAGTTCCTGACCAGAGAAAATGTCCATTAAGTACCTTTATTATTCTTAATGCTATTAATTTAAAAAATTATTCCAAATCTCTCCCTTTAAAAATGAAATCATTTTTTTTCTATATGATCTCATTGGCTTTGCAAACAAAATGCACACAAGGTTGACCAAATAATAATCTGTATCCATTGCTTAAGATCACCACACAAGAGAAAAGGCTTAAAACTCTAGCCTGATGACCCAAATTCTGAAGTCTTTTTATAACTATTTTTATGATACTCAAAATTAGGTTAGTATTAAAATTGGGAGACATAAAATCCATTATTTATAGTTGGATGTAACCTTAGAAATAATTTAGAGAATTAAGCAGCCTCACCAAGCTCCAGAGGGGCTCATTCTCATCTGCTGTTCCAAGCCCAGGGCTGGGATGCTGTGATCCTGAGTATTTCATGCCAAAGCTACAAAGTACCATGTTTCCAGTGAGTGGGAGGAGGCAAGGAAGAAACAGGAGATGTAAACTTTCAGAGATTGTGTTACTTAGAAAGGTACTGTCATATTTCAACTTGGCTAGATAGGTTTGTGTCATAGTTTGTGGTTTTTTTTTTTTAATTAAAATTAATAGAGGTTCAGGTGCTTCAGAGGATACAGTGTCAATGGACAAAGGAAGTGGTCAAGGGCAACTCAGGAGAGAGACTGCCTGGAAAACACCATTCCAGTCTCAACATCTGACAGAATCCCTATGTCCCATGAAATAACCTCCTTGTCTGCTCTCTCTCCCTTTCATCCGTTTCTCTTGCTTGTGCCTCTGTCTCTTCTCTATCCCACAGCAGCAGAGTATTTCTCCACCTTTATCACCACCTTTATCATGGTCCCTAAAGGAAATTAATTGAACAAGCAGGATTTTTGCTTTGAATAAAAACTGGGTCTTACAAATAATAGCTGAAAAAATAGAAAACCAGGAAGCCAGGGGTAACAAGTACACTGTCATCCGGGACACTGGGGCAGCTGTGGAGATAGGAACTAGTTGGTATTTTGGACCCAGAGATTTGTAGGCTCTTGGCTTGTGGAACAAAGAGTGCATTGCCTGGTGAATGACAATATACAAACATCTGCAGAGTATGTTCCTTGGCATCAGCAAATGCCAGCAGTATTTAGCTGACCTCTGTTTTTCTATCCCTCATTCATTTCTCCAATTTTATCTATTCTCTCTTTTATCTATTCACTGAAAATGGATCCAGATAGTGCATTGATTTTTGAAGAAAAATGGGTAGTGGAGATAGATAGACTTATAAACATTATTAGAATTTAAAATAAGGGAAATAGGACTAAAATGTTCTCTACTCTATCCCTCCCTCAAATCAACTCAGTGCCATATTTCAGAGGCAGATCTTGAAATATCTTCCCAACCTACTCTAGACATTACCAAGTGACAGATTCCTGTTAGCTAAGCAGTGAACTGAGCTCATATCTCCTCCTCTTGATCTGTCTCCTAACATTTCTTCGCAAGAGAAGTAAGAGCAGTCTAAATTATATCGAGTCCTTCTGCTTGGTCTGGCTTGTTATTTTTCAAACTTCAAATGTTTGACCCAGTATCAAATTAGGATAGAGCAAAAAAATGGAGGGAGGGTTTCAGTAGTCTAGAGACTATAGGACATGGACAAAGGAAAGAATGAAAAGTTTGTGATAATTTTCTCCTTCACTTAAGATCTATTGACTCTTTAAAATTGAAGGGAAGCCTTTTCCACTGACATTATGACCTGATGCCCGAAAATTTACTAATTCTTGACATAAATGAAATATGGCTGCAAACATACAGCAAGAGGATCATAAATATATTTTAAAGGTGCTTTGTCTAAATTATATAAACTTCATCTTTTAGCTTATCCATCAAAAGAGGTTATTATTTTTCCAAGTTTTTTTGTCTGGAATATCTGCATGTCTTTCATAATATCTTACCTTCTAACTTTCTGTATCTGCATGACAAAAGCAGGGATATATTTTCCCAGAGAAGAAGTACAGCATCCTTATTTTACTCTCCAGTAGGGAAAAAAAAATTGATGAGTGAAATCAGATTCCTGATGAGATACTCTTAAATTCTTCAATTTCATTCCTTATTCCCTAAAAATATAAATAAATGGGAGGCTCGGTGAATTGCCCAAGCTGATGAATCTTTAACCTTGAATTACTGACTGTACATGAGCTGAACGTTGGAATCTTTTGACTAGAGTCAAAGAGGTTATTCATGCCAGGGGACAATCGCTAGATTGGGGTGTTTTGCTCTGGGGCTCAGTGTTTGAATTTTTTAATAGCAACATAGGATTTGATTGCATGTTCAATCAATTTCTGACTACAAAAGTTGGTAGAAATCTTCTTTTTGTTTTGTTGTTGTTTCAATGAACTTCTACAGAGATTTTGGGATTCCATTCATTCATTGTTGCACCCTTCTCCCCGCACAAACCCCTCCCCCCCCCATTTGCTCCTCTCCTTGAAAAGCAAAAGAAAAACTCCCTCATTGGTACAAAATCCACCCCCCCGCACCTCCCCAAGCCCCACCCCCTACCCCCAAATATAATCCACTCTGCAACCCTCATTGCATACTCCTCCAATAAAAATAATGCCCTAAAATATAATACTTTTAGACTATTCTCTCCCCCATAGACTTCAATGCCGTAAACATATTTTCTATTTCTTCCTCCTTGGCTCTAATTGTTGGCACATAAATTTGAACGATAGTGGTATTCACTGGACTTCCTTGTATGCAAATAGATATTATCCTGTCACTCACAACATTGTATCTCAAGATTGGTCTAGAAATTACTTTTATAACTATGAAAGCAACTCAGTTTTTCCTTACCTTTTCAGCTCTTGAATAGTAGATTATATGATCATCTGATTAAAAATGTCCCATGTCAGTCCGTCTCATTTCACCAATACCTAGTATGTCAATATTTATGCATTCCCTTTCTTTCTTAACAATGTCCGATTTTCCTACATTTATGCTTCTCACATTCCACATTCCAATCACTAGTGTCTACTTACAACTGTTCCTCCCTCTTTGTGTTTCCATATTTGAGGGCTCAGACTCAGTTGCAGTATCTTCTCATCTAAGTGTACTCTATTGAACATAAATTTTAAAGGCCTGTTATTTCAGAAGTGGATGGTCAATCCTTCTTCCTAGTCTGTCTGATTCAAATGCTCAGATTTAGAACACTATCTGACAGACAAGCATTTTACAGA
Organism: Elephantulus edwardii; assembly: GCF_000299155.1. Classification (NCBI taxonomy): domain Eukaryota; kingdom Metazoa; phylum Chordata; class Mammalia; order Macroscelidea; family Macroscelididae; genus Elephantulus; species Elephantulus edwardii. Next base: position 6,757,137 of record NW_006399913.1, read on the forward strand.
AAGGAGCAGATATAAGACATATCCCCAATTATGGAAGTAACCAATAGATTCAGTGTTGTTACCCACCCTTGGCATATTGATCCACCCCTTTCCCTACTCCACCAGCATCCCCTTCCACTCCCACCTAGCCATTCAACACCTTCTCTTCCTATCCAGCCATTTGTTTGATGGCTTAGGTCTCAAGCCTTCTGGGCTTCCGTGATTCTGAACAACTTGCCCTGCTGCCATTTTCTTATGTCATGTTTGGGAGGGTGGAGGGACAGCACAAGATAGAAAGACCTTCAATGAGATGGATTGATTCAGTGACTGGGGTAATGGGAGTAAATGTGTCAGAGACAATAAGATTGGCTCAAAATAGAGCTGAGTTCAGAGCTATTGTACATAGGGTCGCTGTGAGTTGAAAGCAACTCGATGGCACATAACAACAAAACAATGAAAGACTCAATTATAAATAACTTAAGAAATTGTTTTTATATTAAAACCAAGTGATTATAGAGTAGAACATAAAAACTCCATGAATTCTAAGAGAAAACATGAGATTCTAAGTAAATGATTACCATTGAGTAATCACCTCCAACCAGGTGTTTCTTTCTCACAATGACCCTCTATCAGGTTTCCAAGGCTGCAAATCTTAGTGGGAGGAAATTTCCCATCTTTATTCTGCAAAACGTTTGGTGGATTTGAACAACTGGAGACGTGTAGGTTTTTGGTTAGCAGTGAAACACACCACAAGAGTTTAAATGCTCTAAGTGTCATTCTTCTTTGTTTTATATATCTTTCAATTTTTTTTTCATTTTACATTGGTTTGTATACAAAGTTTGTATACATTGTGTTCCATACTGTCTTCCATGCATATTGAGTTGCATACATTCTCATTAATTTTTATAAGATTAATCACCATTGAACTGTGCCCACCATGTCCTTGTCTTTCCAGATTCCCACCAGATCTTTCACATTTCTTTTATACCCCCTCTTCTGATACCAAATTGAGTGACTCCATGATTTCTCTCCTCCCCACCTTCACCCCTGTGTGCCTACCTTTCCCCCCCTTGAGTTCCATACATGTTTTACCAGTTATCCTTCTGTTTTAGAGATAATGGTCTTATGCAACATATATCCTTATGAGACTGAGTTAGCTCATTCAACATAATGCTCTTCAGTCTCTCCCAAGTTATGTAGTAATAGTCAATATCATTGCTCCTGAATGCTGCATACTATTCCATCATGTGAATATCCCACAATTCTCAATCCATTTGATTGTGGTTGAACATTTGGGCTGTTTCCATGTTCTTGCAATTGTGACTAAAACTGCTATGAACATTGGTATACAAATCTCCATTTATGTGTTCTCATTTACTTTGGGTATATTCCTAGCAGTGGAATAGCTGAATCATCAAACCCTTTTCACCAAATTCTATGCATCTTCACACTTCTCTAATGTCTCCTGAAATATTCAGTATGATTTATTGCCACCTGTTTATTTTCTTGCTCCACACAAAACAGTTACATGTTAAGAATACAAATTTGAAATCAGCAGGATCCACAAATTATTGTTGACTTCAATAGTCAATAGTTAAGTGACCTGTTTCAAGTTGCAGAGTCTTCATCCCTAAAATAATAATTATAGTAGGAAATTCATATCATTGTAATAAGGAGCAAAAAAGATAGTGAACATTAAAAAAATAGAATGAAACTAAGCATGTAAAAGATACAAAAGGATTTTTTTTCTTTTTTTTTATTTTCTTCTAATTTATTTATAAAATTTGAATCCAAATTCGGGCACATTCTTAGACCATGTCTTAATCATTGACTTGGTACAGGCTCAGAATGGAATGATCTGCAGTGTATGGCAAACATCACATGCTAACACATGGAATCACCAAAGAGCAGTCACTGAAGAATAGTTGCTCCTTTTGTACTCATTTCACCTTATTTTGTTTCCTTGAGATTTCTCTTATGCTTTTACCCCTTGTTTCTCTGGCTATAAGAGCATAGCTCTAAAAATCAAAAGCTATCTTTTGAGTATATAATATGCTACATCTACTGATATGACTATAGTTCTTTGTGTATTTAGAAGGTAACATAGAGCAGATGGCATCCATGTGTTTCTTCCCAAGAATAGCCCCACAAGGAATGAATCAGTCAGTTAAGGATCTATGGTTATCGTGGCGTGAAGCATATTGAGTAAAACCCCATCTGAGAGGTGAGCTAATGATGCCATTAGAGCACTGTTAGACGTGTCGATAGAGTTGGCTGATAAATAAAAGAAAGTACAGGTCCTGTTTTCAAAACCATTACAATTTCAAGAAGGAGATGGAAGGATGACACATGAACCAATTATCCAACCATACATAAATGAACAGAAGGAAATATCCATTAAGAACATCAGGGTTTGCTGCTTTCATGTAACCTTTTCCCTTTAATGTGTATAATTCATTGTGAACTGAAGGAGAAAAGAGAGTGATGGTTGGAAATTTCAGGGATAGGATGGCTAGACTGAGATAAGGAAAATGAAAGGGAGCCTTTCATGGGAAGACTGGGAATTCAGGCTGAATTTGCAAGATGAATAAAATTTGGTTAGGTAAATGAGGGAACTAGAATGAATTCAGGATGCTGGAAAATAGAGAAATTCAAGCAAAAGCATTATGTAAATATAAAGATGTTTACTCAGTTAAGACACTGATCTGATCTGATGGAAGTAAAAGAAAAGAGAAAAGGACCCTAAACAGTAATTAGTTGTTCACTGGGTGTTTGCAAGGCCCTGGCCCGGTGCTTCAGATTATTGATAGTTTGTTTGGAATCCTGGCACCTAAATCTGGAAAATACTTTAATGATAAGAATATGCATCTCTGGGGACTTACTGACATGGAACAGATGACATTCACATGGATCACACCAAGAATAGCGCCACATGAAGTGAATCAGAGAATTAAGTAGGTACAATTACTGTGGCATGGGGCGTATTGAGATAACCACATCTCAGAGTGGAGATAATGATTCCATTTTGGGGAGGAATCTTCTGAAAGCATTTGCATAAATAAAGCAATTGGGTCTGCAAAAGCTCAGTGTGGCTTAAATAAGACTTGAGGTATCATGGATTAATGAGGAAAAGAAAAACATAGTCAGAAAATCTAGTTTTGAACCCAACCTTTGCTCTTCTCTGACTGTTGGACTTGAAAACATTCACTGAATCACTCTAAGCCTCTGTTACTTGTCTAGTTGTTGTTGTTGTTGTTAGGTACCATCGAGTCAGCTACAATCCACAGTGACCCTATGAACAGTAGTTGTGTATTCTCCCCTCTCCTGTGCCTTCCTCGTTATTTTTTTAATTACAGATTTTATTATCATTACTATTATTAATTTTAATGAAAATGTACAGAAACTTTGGATTTCCATTCATTCATTGTTGCACTTTTCTCCATGTCCCCTCCTCCCATACACTCTTCTCTTTGAAAAGTAAAGGAAAAATTCTTTCTAGTATGCAGCCTTCATTCTGGACTCCTGTCATGACAAAAATACCTAATCATATATCCTTTTTAAATGGTTTTCTCCCTCTTCTGTTTCAGTGCAGTATACATTACTTATCCCATCTTTCTCAGTCTCACTCCAACCCCAATGTCAGTCCTGTTTGACAACAGTGGTACCATGCAGTATTTGTCCTTTTGTGAACCTCATCATTTCTGGTACACTTGAGCTCATTATTACCGTCACTGTGTCAATCCATTTAGACAGAGATAATTCCACTTACCTCTTTGGTAGTCTATAAAAATAAGTGAGAAAGTATAGATTAAAGAAGGCACGTGGCTCCAGTCCACCAGCTACTCTGTGAGAGAAGATGGTCAGTTAACTCTCATGCAATTGAATGCCTCTGAAAACTCACTAGAGGGTCAGCTATAAAGCATTTCCCATAACAATAGCAATACATAAAATGACCATTATCTTTGCTTGCTACACGTTGATTGCTTGATTCAATGTAAGTTTCTCTCCTATTTCCTATGAAAATTAAATTATCCAATATGAACAAAAAGGAGCTCCGAGTGTATGTTGTAGTTATGTGCTGCCAAGTTGCCTGTGAGCTGCTCTGTCCTGTGCCAGTCTCACTGTCTCTGCTGCCACACCTGCCCCGATTACCCCAGTCACAGAATCAATCCACCTCATAGAGGCTCTTCTTCTCTTACACAGTCTCTTTACCCACCCAAGCATGATGTCCCACTCTAAGGACTGGTCCCTCCTTGCAACATGTCCAAAGTATGTCACATGAAGCTTCAGAATCCTTGTCTTCAAGGAACAGGCTGGTTTAATCCTCTCAAGGATGAAGCTTTTAATTTTCTAAGCAGTCCATGATATATTCAATACTCTTCTCCAACACCACCGCTCCAAGCCATCAATTCTCCTTCTATCCTACTGAGTCATTGTCCAGCTCTCTGACACATAGCAGTGATTACAAAGGCCATGGCCTGTATCAGGTGCATCTTAGTCTCTGGACTGGCATCATTGCTCTTCAGTACTTTGGAGAGGTCTCTGACAGCAGACTTTCCCATCACAATACATCTTTTAATTTCCTGGCTTCTGGTGCCAAGAGTGTTGACTGTGGAGCAAAGCAAACTAAAGCTGTTAACAGTCTCAATCTCTTCACCATTCATCCTGATGTTGCCAATTGACCCAGTGGTGAAACTCTTTGTTTCCTTGACATTGAGCCTCAATCCATATTGAAGGCTGTAGTCCTTGACCTTCTGTAGCAAGCACTACAGGTCCTCCTCAGTTTCAGCAAGAAGTTTTGTGTCATCTACATAAAGCAGATTATTTTTAAATCTTCCTCCATTCCTGATGCGACATTTCTCCTCATACAGCCCAGCCACCCAGATAATCTTTTCTGCATATAGGCTGAAAGGTATGGAGATAGGACACATCCCTGGTGCACTCTACCCAATTTTGAACCATGCAGTGTTTCCTTGCTCAGTTCTGATGACTGCCTCCTGGTCCAAGTATAAGTTTTGCATTAGTACGATTAAGTGTTCTGGGATACCCATTCCACAGGAACCAAAATGTGACTTTGAGTCTACCCCACCAGAGTTTCAAAACTATCTGAGGAACAAGTTTGAGGCCTTAAACAAAAGACCAGATGAGTTGTGGGAGGATATCAAGAATATCATCAAGAAGAGTATAAAAGGCCATTACAAAGACAGAGGAGGAAGAAAAGACCAAAATGGATGTTAGAAGAAACTCTGAATATTGCACTAGAGTGCCAAGAAACCAAAGCAGAAGGAAGAATTCAAGATATTAAAGAGCTGAACAGAAGATTTCAAAAGGCAGCACAGGAGGACAAAATAAAGTATTACAATGAAATGTGCAAGGAGCTGGGTTCAGAAATTCAAAAGGGCCAAACTCACTCAGCGTTTCTTAAGGTCAAGGAACTGAAGAACAAATTCAAAGCTCGAGTTGCTATACTTAAGGATGCTTTGGTTTGTTGTTGTTATGTGCCGTCGAGTCGTTTCCGACTCATAGCGACCCTATGCACAACAGCCCTAAACCCTGCTCTGTCCTGCGCC
>NW_006399913.1:6763125-6795593 GCF_000299155.1 Elephantulus edwardii
CTCACCAAGTTGTGCCAAGAAATCTGGAGAAATGCTTTGGTTAGAATTTTAAATAATACAGGAAGTATTAAAAGAAGATGGAAAGAGTATACAGAGTCATTGTACTGAAGGAATAGGCGAACACAGAAGAATTCCATGAAATATCACATAAGCAGGAGCCTATGGTGATGAAGGAAGAAGTTCAAGCTTCTTTGAAAGAATTAGCAAAAAATAAAGCCCCAGGAATTGATGGTTTACCAACTGATTTATTTCAACTAGCAAATGCTGCCCTAGATATGCTCATCAAGTTGTGTCAAGAAATCTGGAGAACAACCACTTGGTCAACTGACTGGAAGAGATCTTTATTTGTTCCCATTCCTAAGAAATGTGATACAACAGAATGTGGAAATTATCTTACAATATCATTAATGTCACATGCAAGCAGGATTCTGCTGAAGATTATCCAAAAATGACTGGGACAGCACATCAACAGAGAACTGCCAAAAGTGCAGGCTGGGTTTAGAAGGGAGATAAAGATGGTCTATCTCCTGTGCAATTTACAGCCTCTGAAACCCCCCTGAGGGATTATCTATGAGTTAGTTCCAATCTGATGGCATATAATAGCCACAACAATATATTGATGGTAGTAGTTGAAATGGTCTTGAGCAGATATTGTGAGGCTGGTGCAGAATTGGGCTGAGTATTGATCTGTCATACACAGGGTGCTTATAAGTCAGACTCAACTTGGCTGAACCCAAAAACATCAATATGTCTTTTAAAGAAGAATCAAAAAAGAATAAAATAGCACTTCAACCTAAAGGGGTTAAATAATGGTGATAGGCTTTCAAGGATCAGTGGGAGAAATTCTGCTGTCTAGAACAGACTCTTGGTCCATGCCAAATTTCTAAAAAAACCAAATACAAATGTTTCATTGTGATTAAGAGTTATCCATTTTGAATTCAGGTCACCATACGAGATTTGAATTATGTCTTCACTATATTATGAACTAAATGACAGTTGGGCAAGAGACTTAGAGCTCTGTCTCTGTTTATTTGTAAAATGAGGATAATTATTGTAAAGAGGCTAAGGTAAACATAATTAAAAGGAGTTCAAACCAAAACATAAGTCTGCATTTTTTCTTCCTATTTTCTGAACTAGGTCAGTAAACACACTTGCATTTTGTTAAGTGCTGAGGAGAGGCAAGAGGATCCTGGTTTTCTAGAAAGTAGTTCCTTTGAAACATCCTGCCATTGCCATTAGTCAGCAGCTATTCAAGGCCTCAGGCATCTCATCTGTTAACTCATCCACCCTATCATTGCCACAGCATCCTGTGTGTGCAGAAAGTACCCTGTGTCTCCACAGAATAATGGCAAACTTTATTTCAATCTAGAGCTACTATACATTATTAGTGGTGATGACCGAGCACTGGGTTGAATCAAACTGTGCCCACCTGCCTGGACTTATGGAAAAGGGAGGATGAAAATGAGACAAAAATCCAGGATCACCACAGTAATAAATAAAATAACATTATAGAGTGTTTCACTTTTGCTTCATATGCATTATCTCTCCAGATAACTCTTAGAAAATAGGTTAACTGGAAAATAGCATTGTCCCATTTTATAAGTGGAGTTTGTAAGAGGATAAGGGACCTAGAAAGCCTGGGAGAATTGGGGAATTGTATCTAAACAGCACAGTGGAAAAAAAAGCCCCAAAACCCAAAAAACCCTCTCTAGACAGTGGAAGGGATACCAGCAACTTTCACTGCAGAAAATCACTGTGTTTTCCTTTAGTCTCACAGTCTGTAACAGCTCAAGAGAGGAAATTGCAAGATATTAGTGGTTACTAGCACAGGCTCTGAGACTTCTGTGTGGCACCTCTGAGACTGGTCATATTAGGCAGTGTCTTGGCCATTTTGAGCCTGTGAGCTTTCTGCCTTCTGTTCTTTCCTCACTTTCTTTTCCCTCTTTCTTTTCTATTTATTCTTTTTTCCCTTTCTTCTATCTTTCTTTTTTCTATTAGAAACAGTACCATTTTTCTTATAATATTGTTATGCCATACATTGATTACAAATAAGTATGAACATCCTCAGAACATAATGATTACTCAATAAAGGCTTAATATTTTATTCACTTATTTACTATTGACAGGGAGCTCTGATGGCCTGGGAGTAAGAAGCTGCCCTCCAATCCCAAAAGCATGCAATTCTAATCCACCAGGTGCTCAATGGGAAAAGGATGGGTAGTCTCCTCCTTTGCAATTAACTGTCTCTGAAAAGGCAATGGAGGATCAGCTATGGGTTGATTCCAACTCAACAACAACATTTACTATTGTTACCTACCCTCACTTTTGATTCTAAGTAATTGTGAGATGTAGTATGTACTCCTTCCTTTGTCTGTCTGTATTTTTATATTTGTAAAGTGAGAATGAGGAATTACATAGTATTTAATGTCTTAGCTTCAGTATTTCTAGTGTGTTCATTTTGCTATTTTCTTTTATCTTCCACAGATACCAATATGTCTTTAATCAATTACTTTCCAAAATGGTTTTACAGAATTCCTGAATGCATTGCCTTGCTACAATCAGATTTTTCCTAAGCCGTGCCTCCCATAGTCTTACTCACAGTATGTGTTGGAGCCTCATTAACTGGGCCAGAAAAAGGAAAGGCAAATTTTGTACTAGCCAGATCATAATGGGCTAAACTAGTTTGGCTCTGGCATGATTTCTGATTATTGGTCAGCAGTACAAAGAGTAAAGTTTGGTTCCATCCTGAGGGCCTCAAATCCTAAGTGTGATTATCAAGATCACATACACTGTAGCCAGACTGCCTAGGTTGAAAGGCATAGTCTTTCCATGGTCTCTTTATCAGAAGTATGGTTTTGAGAAAGTCTTTTAACTTCTGAGCTTCACACTGTTTACGTGTCTTATAGGATGAAATGATGTTGAATAAATTCACTTGTTGTTATTGTTGTCACATGACATTGAGTCATCTGCAATTCGAAGCAACACTATGTACGACAGCTCTGAAGCCTGCCAAAGCCGGTCTTACTGAATCCTAAGCCTGTCTCACTGTCTCTGACATATCTACTCCCATTACCACAGTTACTGTGTCAGTTCATCTCGTCTGGGGTCTTTCTCTCCTGCACTGTCCCTACACCTTTCCAAGCATGATGTCCCTCTCCAAGGACTGGTTTCTCCTGGACCTTTGCCCAAAAGTATGTGGAGCAGCATGGTTTTACCCTCTCCAAGACAGACCTGATAATTCTTTTAAGATAAATAAATCTTAATGTAAGATTGTGGATATTTTCCAGCTCAATATTGATATACAAGGACTGTAAATATAGCTATGTCATGGGACTACATGCCTCCCGTTAGTGGTTATGCTCACAAAGCAGCTAAAGGGTTCACATGAATAAGTCAGATTATGACTGAGGACCACCAATCTGAGGACCAACAGGGAGCCACATGATAGACGGACAAAGAGTGAAGGTGTCACTGGTTTATTTTACTTGGATCCACAATCAACACTCATGATAATAGTAGTTAAGAAATCAAGACATGTTGCACTTGGAAAATCTGTTGTCAAGTACCTCTCCAAAGTACTAAAGTGCAGTGATATCAATTTAAAGACTGAAATATGCCAAATCCAAGCAATGGTCTTTTAAAATTGCTTCCTATGCATCTGAAAGTTGGACAGTTAATAAGGATTACAGAAGAAGAATTGATGTTAGGAATTGTGTTGCTGGAGAAGAGTTGAATATCTCGTGAACGGCCAAAAGAACAAACAAGTCCGTCTTGGAGAATGTGCATCCAGGGAGCTCCTTAGAGATAAGAAAGTTGAAACTTTTTTGATAATATATTGGGAATGTCTTTGAAAAAGTCCTTGGAAAAAGACATCAGGCTAGAAAAAGTGGAGAATCAGAGAAAGAAAAGAAGACTCCTCAAAAAATGATTGAGACAGTGACTAACAATGGACTTGAGCTTCAGAGATAGGGAGGATTATGCAGATTCAAATCTGTTGCCCATAGGGCTGGTATGTATTATAGTTGTCTTGATGATGCATAGCAAAAACAACAATTTTAGGAACGTGAGTGTCAGCCAAACATATTTTGAGAAAAAGAAAGATATTTTGAGAGGGAGAAGACAGAATAATTCCTATTGATGCTAACTAGAATGAATTCATGAAATTCAGGCAGAAACTGAACCTTCCATTCTTTCACTCTTTTTTTTTCTTTCCAAAATGAGCAAGTATGATAAAGAATTAGGGAAAAATTCTAACACAAGACAATTAACCTGGATTCAGCCTTTGTCATACTCTATTCAGTACTTAATGCTGGAAGTCTAATTTCACACCTGATGGGCTATTCTCTCACCAGAATTAACATGTGGTCTGAATATGGATTACCCTACTTGTGCTTATCTTGATGAATTATGAGGTTAAAGACCACGAACATGGTATGTGTTATTGTTTTCATTGCTATAATATGCCATTAAGTTGGAATGAACTAATGGCTGAGCGTCCTGTGGGCTTTCAGGGGCTCTAAACTGCTCAGGAAAAGATTGCCTATTTTTTTCCCATGAAGCAGCTGATGGATTCACATTTCCTGCCTTTGGTTTGACAGCATAAGTCTTTATATGGGAGACCATCAGAGCTCCCTAACGTGGTATTTAATTACCATCAACCTGGGCCTGCTAATATTTATCCTAATCTCTGCGTCTTAAACCAAGTAATACTGACCTACTTAAAAATGAGTTGATTCTGATTTTCTCAAGGTGGGATGTCACCTCAGATATACGATCACTCACCGAGCCTTTGTCACTTCATCTTCCATTTGAGACTTTGCCCTTTGAGATTGAGGGGACAACTCAAAGGCGGGTGACATATTATTCCTCCTTTCTTTTACTTCCTGTTTAACTTGGTCTACTGGCAACCACATCACCTTTGCCTTTATATATCCCAGGTCATTTGAAACCTCTATAATAATTCCTAGCCTCATCAGTGCTATTTTTTTATTCTTGCTCTAGCTTTGTTCTTTGACTGTCTAGGTTTCTTGCGTGTCCTATTTTCCTTCTTATATGTTTAGAGAAAGGCCTGTGTTCAGTTGTTTTAATGGTTTCACCTCCCTATCTTTTATTCTGCAGTTGTCATACCCTAGTTTCTCTCTAGTCACTGGTACCTCTTGTGCTAACACCTTGCTCAGGGAGGCCTCCTCTCACAGCTTGCTTGGTGACCCACTTGTGTTGGGGCATTTCTCAGATCTGAGAAAACTATCAAGGAAGCTATCACCATCATTAAAATCAGTGAACTTTTTGTAAATTTTCATGGGTTGTAGCACCTTTTTTTATTAGATTCTGTTGATAGCAAGCACCAGAAACTAGTATTTACATAAATACACCTCTTTTGTGAAGATTCCAGATCATGGTAACCCTCCATTGGGCTTTCAAGGCTGCCGCTCTTTACTCTTTGAGCTGCTGACCCAAAAAACCCTCATTGTATTAGTGCCAGAACTAACTCATAGCTGAAGTTCCACTGGGTTCCTAAGGCGGTGGTAAATCACACTGGAGGAGATTGGCCATCTTGTTCTAGTAGATTTGAACCACATGAGAGGACAGCCTTCACATTGAACAGTGTAATCCCTAGGGACTATGCAATATCCTACTGTTGTTGTTGTATTTGTCATGTGTCATCAAGTTGCTTGCGATTCATAGCGACCCTATGTACAACAGCCCTAAACCCTGCTCTATTCTGTGCCAATCGCACTGTCTCTGACACTCCCATCCCAATTACCCCAGTCACTGAATCAATCCACCTCACAGAGGGTCTTCCCCTCCTGCGCTGTCCCTCCACCCTCCCAAGGATGATGTCCCTCTCCAAGGACTTTCCCCTCCTTACAACATGTCCAAAGTATGTCCTACTACCAAAGATTAATTGCTAATTTGGTATAAGAATGTGTTAATGTCTTAAGGAACCTATGAACTTTGCTATGACAGGACTTCATGAATACCTTGGCCAATTAATTTACTTTTTATCAGTATACTCTCTGATTATGTCTCATTTTTCTGTGGTTAAATTAGCTTTATTCTTCCTTCTTGTGTTAAAGTGCCTTTATTTTTGCACACGTAAAAAGATATAATAGAGCAGGAAAACTTTTACACTTTGTATTTCAGACTTCTCACGAGAAATTTCTTTCCTTAATCCATTAGAGTAACCAAACGCCTTCTATACATTTGCTTGAGGAGAAACCTTAAAAGTTATGACTAAATGGATCATTTTCAGATTGTTATTAATTTTCTTTGAAGGAGTAGTGAATGTGTCTCCTACTTTACGGACAGTTGTCTAAGTACCTGTAGCTGTATAAAGGGGCTTTAGTTGATAGGGCCTTCAGTGTTAGGCTGCCAACCGAAACATGAGGCACTCACTTCCCATTAAAGATTTACACCCTTGGAAACTCAGGGAAAGGCAGCTATGAGTTGGAATCAATTTGATGCAGTGGCTTGGTTTGAATTGGGTAGCTGTGTGATGGGAAGTGGTGCCAGAGATTTGGAACTTGGGTAGTTTATTTATGGTTAGACCATGATGGGCATTACATACTGAGACTGAGAAAGGAGAACAGAGAAGACAGGAATCTGCTGAATCATCAGTGGGGTGTGTTGTTGTTTGGTATTATCAAGTCAAGTATGACTCATAGTGACTCTATGAGCAACCAGTCTGTCTGAACCCTGTCATTTCCTGTATTATATCCTCACAATCTCTGAGGCACTCGAGCCCATTGCTGCAGTCACTGTGTTGACCCACCTGGTGAGTGTCTTCCTCTCCTTTGCCATCCTTCTACCTTCCCAAGCAGGAGTCAAGTAAAAGGATATTGGAGATGAAGAGAAAGAGCATGTGGTGTCTAGGCAGTAGAGAAAAGAAGAGGCTGTAAAGTGCAAGGGAAATTGATTTTAAGGCTGAAAAATCAAATTTAATGAAATTGTGCATGGGCTCTAATGATTATCAAAGTGGATAGCACACACATGGGACATACCTGGCATTCCACAGTGCTTCTTGTTGCTACCATTAATTATTTTTGCTGTCCACTGATCAATATGCTGTTAAGCACCTAACAAGAGTCTAGAGAACATCTCAGAAAGAAGAGGAAGGTGGATTGTGAGGGTCCTCCAATACAGTAAAATGACCTATTCAGAGATTTCAGAATAACAGCACAGTGGGGAAGGATTTTATTCAAGACGGCTCTTCATACATAGCATTCAGCCTTATCATTCAGCGGGACTTGCCAGTCTCAGATATATGTGCACGTATGCGTGAGTTTATGCAACCCAAAATCCACACTTTCTACTTATTCATTCATTTATTTGTTGTTGTTACTGTTGTGTATGAAAGCGTCAGAACCAACCCATAATTGACCCTCTGACAAGTTTTCTGAGGCAGTAATTGTGCAGGAGGAGATTGTCCGTCTTTCTCCTGCAGAGCAGCTGTGGAATCTAAACATGTGCCTTTGTAGTTGCAGTGCAGCTTCTTACCAATGTTTCCATATCACATGGGCCCTTACTTCTGGATCCTCAGGAACCTCATTCTACAATATGCTTAATTACTATTTCATAAAAGCTAGTTTAGTTAAGTAACGTTTCTTATTACACAATAGAATTTAACACAATTTTAGAATAAATCTTTAAGAGTAGGGGGGAAAGCATTATTTTCTTCTTTACTTTCACCAGCTGCTACATCTTTTTCAATGTTTTTGTTATATGCTGCCATTTCATCTGTGACCCATAGCAAATCTATCTACAGCAGCCTGAACCCTGCCCTGTCCTGAGCCAGTCTCACTGATTCTGACACACCAACCCCCATTGCCCCAGATACTGTATCAATCCATCTCATCCAGATCTACATTTATTCAATAGATACTATTAATTTTGTCTGTGTATCCACTTGCTGTGGAAAATTCTAGGAAAGTATATAAACATAGTATTTTATAAACACTCTGATTATAAAGATCAAGTTTTTATATGTAGAATATTAAGTAGCAACATTACAAAGAAAATTGCAAGTACCATTTTATAGGAAACAGGTTTACATATAAAATTTATTCCCAAGCCAAATCATTATAGTTTATACAAAAGAAAAAGTAAGGTAAATGAAAACCTAAATATGGCAATTACTAATTATTGATCAAAGCTGTATAATATTTTAAAAAATGCAAGTATTGGATGTGACAGAGTTTTCAGTACAGTGAATGAGGCAAGGCAACATTTCTATAGACATGAGGGGCAAAGTAGAGAACACAACAAAACTCCAAGGAAAGCATCACCAAGTTTCTTTCAACACTTGACATGTAGAATTCAGAGACTCCTCTATGTCTCTTTCAGCATAATCCTTGTTTTTTTTTCAGGGCTTGTGTAATACTTCAGTAAGGGACTGTTAAATCGCTGCAGGCCTAGGGGTTCTTTGGTTGTCATAGAGTTACTCAGAGCCTGAAATGTTGGAGCAGCTTAGAGGGGAGAAAATGTAATCTGAAGTCAGAGAAACCAATGTTCAATCTCAACTCTCATTTTCACTGAGCCCAAGTTTTCTCATCTACAACATAGGAATTATATCTCCTCCTTATGGTTTAGTAGAGATTAAGTGAGTGTATTCATGCGTATTAGTATAATAGTATTTCATAAAGGTCAGTTGTTATTATAAACTTTGGAGAGATTGTCTTAGAGCACAATCCAATCATGCTTCTTTTTTATTTATTTTTTTTTTTAATTTTACATTGCTTTACACACAATCATACTTCTTCAAATCCTTTTAGAACAGCACATCAGCAGAGAATTGTTGGAAGTCCAGGCTGGGTTTAGAAGGGGTCGTGGTACTAGGGATACTGTTGCTGATGTTAGATGGATCTTAGCTAAAAGCAGAGAATACCAGAAGAATGTCTATCTGTGTTTCATTGATTATGCAAAGGCATTTGACTATGTGGATCATAACAAACTGTGGCTGACTCTGAGAAGAATAGGAATCCCAGAACATTTAATTGTGCTAATGCGGAAAATACTTGGACCAAGAGGCAGTAGTCAGAATGGAGCAGGGTAGTACTGCATGGTTCAAAATTGGGAAGGGTGTACGTCAGGGATGCATCCTGTCTCCATACCTTTCCAACATGTATGCAGAGCAGATTATCCGGGAGGCTGGACTCTATGAGGAGAATTGTGGCATCAGGATTGGTGGAAGATCTATTAATATTCTGCGTTATGCAGATGACACAACCCTGCTTGCTGAAACTGAGGAGGACCTCATGCACTTTCTGCAGAGGGTCAAGGACTTCAGCCTTCAGTATGGACTGAGGCTCAATGTCAAGAAGACAAAGATTCTCACCACTGGACCTATTGGCAGTGTCAGGATGGATGGTGAAGAGATTGAGATTGTTCACAGCTTCAGTTTGCTCGGCTCCACAGTCAACACTCTTGGCACCAGCAGTCAGGAAATCAAAAAGCGTATCGCGATGGGAAAGTCTGCTCTTAGGGACCTCTCTAAAGTACTCAGGAGCAACGGTGTCTCTCTGGAGACTAAGGTGCGCCTGATACAGGCCATTGTCTTTGCAATCGCTTGTTATGCATCAGAAAGTTGGACAATGACTAGGGAGGACAGAAGGAGAGTTGATGCCTTTGAGCTGTGGTGCTGGAGAAGAGTACTGAATGTACCATGGACTGCCAGGAAAACAAACAGATTCATCTTGGAGAGGATTAAACCAAGCTGCTCCTTGGAGGCAAGGATTCTGGGGCTTCGTCTGACATACTTTGGACACGTTGCCAGGAGGGACGGGTCCTTGGAGAGGGACACCATGCTTGGGAGGGTGGAGGGACAGCGCAGGAGGGGAAGAACCTCTGTGAGATGGATTGATTAGGTGACTGGGGTAATCGGGATGGGTGTGTCAGAGGCAGTGCGGTTGGCGCAGGATAGAGCAGGGTTTAGGGCTGTTGTGCATAAGGTCGCTATGAGTCGCAAACGACTTGATGGCACATAACAATAAAAACATACTTCTTAATTTCAGTCTTGGCCACTATCATGGGCATTCAGAACTATTGAAAAAAGTCCACAACCATCCAGCAATATTCTTATGTTAGTCCAGTGTAGGGACTCTTAATAATACCAACATTACTTCTATAAAGAATGTCAAATTGTTTTACAAAGCACATCAAACATACCAACTCCTTTCTTCACCTTTACCTTCAAGTGGTCTTTTGGGAAGGTAGTAATTTGAATTACTTTGTTCTATAGGAAAAGGGGTGGAAAATGAGTGAGAAATGACTAGCAGACTTGCATCCCGATCATATAAATAGGAAGTTGCTGAACCCCTAGATTGTAAATCAAGCACTTGCTTAAAGTAATTTGAATATATGTCTCTGAATTCACTTTAGGTTATTTATGTTGCATTCCTCTTAACAAAAAGTGTTCTGCTTTATTGAGGGTGGTGCTGTATGTATGCGTATGTGTGTTTCAGTGTAAACTATGTCTATTCAAAGCCCCTATTTACTTACATGATAATCCCATTTGGAATTATGGATATATGATACACTTGAAGTTTACCCACAATGTTGATATATAAACCAGAATTTTGATCACCATTTGTTTCTGATTAAAACATGGAACTTTGTTTTGTGTAATATTCTGTGCTACCATTTGTTTGATCATGTGATTAGGATTCTACAGGCACAGATGGGCATTAAAAAGCTGTTAACTCTGTTAACTCCAGAGAGCATAACTAATGAAATGTCCTAAAAGTTGAGCACTTGCCAAAACCACTGTGTCATACAGGACAGCTCTCTATTAATCATGATGAGAGTGTTTCCTCTATCTAAATGAAATCTGTAATTTGGGAAAGAGATTAAAGATCCTTAGGGGGATGAAGGGAAAGTTGCTGTGAAAATTCTAGAAACCAGAAAATAAAGATAAGTCTACTCCATATTCATGGAGCCAGATTGGTTGATGCAAATAAAGATTGTAATCTCTTCGTTTCTAATGACTTAGCTTGTAGCACTCTCGATGTTACTCAGATTTCTATTCTACTTTAACAGGAGTGACTGCTGTTTGCACAAAATTTTTTTAAGAAAGTTTAATAAACTCAGCATTACTTTCTACCATCTCTGAGTAATTTTTAATTTTCCTCCTGAAGGTTTCTAATGTGTGTAATCAGCCCATAACCACATGAAATAAAGATACAACATGTATAATAGGTAAATGTACATTTAAGATATCCTTCGATTTTGCATTGAATATCACCTACTCTTCAAAGCAGTTTAAAAGAGAAGAGATAGAAATATCAGTTTAAATTTAATCTTACTTCCTTGAGTGAAAAATTAGATTTCTTTAGCAAAGCTAGTTGTTTTATAAAGAAATGTCACAAAAGTTAAATCCCACTCAAAGTATTATAAATCTTTTCTTTAAATGTCACATATTCTTTATCTCTTACAGTGCTGTGTAAAATTTAAGAGAAGACCATTGTGAGTCTTGTGGCACATTTCATTTCATTATATGAGAAATATAGCAGACAAATATTCTGAATGGGAAGGGTGGGGAGTGCTGGGTCACTTCATTTTCTTACTTCACAACCAGCACAGCACCTGGACAAGTCCTGAAGAAATGCCAGTCAAGTTCTTTGTTAAATAAATGTACTGATTCTATCTTGAAGCCTACTGTAGTTTACATTTTTTTCCCAACTTTTCTCTTTTTTAGGCTAGTCCTGCTCCTATAATTGTCAACACAGATACTTTGGACACGATTCCTTATGTAAGTAACAAATTTATTAAACTTTTTTTGAAAATTAATGTATAATTTAATCTTAAATTTAACATATATTCCATTTTACCCAAGCCAGATAATCTCATGAAATGACATGTAGATATAGTGTTGTGAGTTTTCTGTTGGGTATTTGCTAACTCTGCTTAGTCATATGTGTGCTTCTTTCTCATTCATTCCTCTGTGTAGCATAAAGGCTTATCATGTGGAAAATAAGCAAATAAGCATAAGAATTTATTCTGTTCAAATAATGTACAAGTTTATTGATTAGTAAGAGATTGTTTGCTAATGGGAGAGATAAACAGACTCATTTGAGTTTCTATCTAGAAAGCCCCTCAGATTTCTTTCTAAGACAGTGTTTAGAATAAAATGATGAATAATGTTTGGTGGATTTTGTTAGACTTCCAGTAAGAATAGGAACAAAAGTTTTATGAGGGTAAAATCTGACTGTATAATGACACATATGGTTTTATAAAAACAGAACGTTCATGAGACAAGTGTATAAAGCATAGGATCCTAGGTTACAATTACCATGATGGTCCAAGTGCTTGAGGGCAGTTACCGACAGGCAACGCAGAGTGAAGATAGGCAATAGGCCACAGTGTGGGGGAATGTTGTCAGGTAGGGAGTTTAGCAAGACATTATGAGCAGATCCTCACTGATGATGATCTGGGGAAATATGACAGTCATAGTATCAGACAGCAGGGACTTTAGAAAACAAGAAGGATGATAGAACAGAACAAGTTGACTCCAGGTCTTTGAATAAATGAGTAAGCAAATGTGAAACAGAACAATGCCTGACACAAAATGTTCAGTGCCAGCCCACCATTAGATCCCAAACTCCAATACTTACAATGACCAAGCAAATCACAAAAATAGGTGAAGCAGGAATGGGAGCTGTCGACACAAAAATAGGTGAAGCAGGAGTGGGAGCTGTCGACAACAGAACTCACGTAGTTCTCCAAAGGACAGCTGCCAGTTACCTCCCTCTAGCGAGGGTTGTTCCCAGGGAGAAATGAAACCCAGGCCAGTCAGACTGTCCAGGGTTTGAAGAAAAGTTGGTCATTTTTTTATTTTTATCTAACATTTTGAAATTCTTAAAAAACAAGCAACTGATTTTCAATGGTTCAAACACAAGTGTGGCAAATAAACTATGTCTAGTCCATAGGCTGCTGCTTGGGAGATGTCTGCTTCCAAGGAACTGGAGGTCCTGTGCAGGGACTCAGGCACAAGGGAGCAGAACGCTGGAACTGGAGGACCAGTTCTTGGGACTTGATTACAGGAACAAGGGACTGAAACTGGGATACAAGGTCAGGACAAGAATAACAGCCAGCTTGACTTAATGCTGAATCACCTGAACTACTGAACTAGGACGTCTTCCTGAACAAGAGCAGTATGGGGCCAGACAAGAAATGGGGCTAAATTTACTGGGGGCGGGGGGTGAATCAAGTGGCCCAGCTGGGAAAGTCAAATGCTGCAGATAATGCAGCAAAGCAATGCATTAAAGGCACACAGCATCTATGTTCTACTACTTGCTCTTCCTACCTTCATTTACTCCTCCAGCATTTGTACTGGGGTTATTGTATGCCTGGCACTGTTGAAGTACTTAGCGCAGACTAACTCATTTCATCTTCATAACAACCCTATGAGAGTATGCTATTATTATCTACATTTTAATATGTGTGGAAAATAAGAGGATTAAGTAGCTCATTAAAGCCTATAAGTAAAAGGCAGAAGAATGGTTTGAACCTAGATAGGATAGCCTGACATTAGGGTCTGAGGACTTCCTAATACCTATAATGTTGTCAAATTGCACCTTTGAGTCAGTGGAGAAAGCACTCAGTCAGATGCAAATAAAAATTTAAGCTAATTAAATCCACTAAAGTTGGTTTGGTTTGGGTATCATTGCCACATTCCTTATGTTCTTACCTGGTTTGTTTTTCTTATTCATCTGGGTTTTAGTGGGAGACAGCATAGAGACTTAATATTATAAGAAGGGCTGCTTTCTTATGTTGAATATATATTATTATAAGGGATTTACTTAGTGTCTATGTCTTAACTACATCATGTACAAATAAATTATTGCCAGGATCTAAGGATCCTGCATGAACATGTTTCCTTCATATCCCAACTAATCAGCTTGTAAATTAACATACAAGTAACAATTTAATCAAATTAATCTCCTGCCTCTAAATATCAACTTTGTTTCTCATTTTGAGTTCTTGCAAAGACTTTTTATCTTGCTGCACTCTAATATATTTCAGACTTAACTCAATCTTCGTTATGCTTTTTTAAAGAGGGAATCTGTAATGTTCTCTAATAGCTTGATATGGTGAAAATATCCCCAAAGTCATGGCAATATGAATAGTGCATTTAATCTATCTAAGCCTCAAGTAGATGAATCAACACAGTGACTGTTACACTGTGCTCAAGCATGTCGAAGATGGTGAGGCTGGTGCAGGATAAGGCGACATGGTTTTGATCTGTGGCCCATAGGGTCAACTAGATGGCACATAACAACAGCAGAAACAGATCTAAATGAATCCATACAATGATAGTTGTAGTTCCTACATCAGAGAAGGGATTGACACAGTGATTGCAACAATAGGTTAAGCATAGCAAAGACTGAAGATAATGCAGGACGAGGTAGAATTTCTTTCTGCTGCACACATGATCACTGAGTTGAAGTCGGATCCAACTTGGTGGCATTAAACCACAGAAATACCAGAGGCTACTGGGGCCATCAAATACAACTATGTACATAAGATAATAACTTAACTTTTAGTTGATGGGGAATTGATAATTTTATGTAACAGGCAATAGCCTAAAATATATTTAGTAAACCACATGTTAGACCTGGGGGTGGCAAATATGACTGTCTTTCCTTGTATAGAAGAAACATGAATATATAATCTATTGAAAATGGCAGATTCCGCATGCAGTCATTAATGTGGATATGCTTGGGGTCTTGGCGTAGGATCAATTCTCTCCTTTGTTCCTGACTCACTGGGTAACCTTGAGCAAAATCGCTGTTCCTTTTACAGTCTATTTTCTCATTCCCCAGTGTTCTATACTTTGTTTTCCTCTTTTCTTCCTCATGTTCTAGTTAGCATAATTTCAGCTCTATTTAATGAAAAAACGATTTCAGAGTTCCCTGGGGCATTTTAGTCATATTGCATAAGAACATTTCCTTCTTTAAAAGTATTACCTAAATGACAAATTCTGGCTTATAGATTGAAGTCTCCTGAAAAAATAATTTCATTACAACTAAATGTATTAATTTTGCTGATTAGCAATTTGATTTTTAGATATAGAGGTCTTGTGGAAATGGTTTCTTGGCATACAAGAAAATGGTAATTGGACAACTAAAGAAAATATCTGAGGGCAAAGGATGTTTCTATATAAGTATAATAAAAGTACAAAAGATGAGTAAAGGGTTTCTTCATTTGTTAATAAGGTAAGAGAACATACATTAGGGTGCAGAAGCCATCTGCCTATAATGAAGGGGGCAGCGAGTATTAGATGTGGTAGCCTCACGTGAACTCATTCTCATGTCATGACATCTTAAGGCTGAGATAGAATCTTACATGGGGCATATTCCAGTCTCTTCTGAAAGTGGAAATACTCTATGTGAAAAAGAAGTAAGAACCCAAACCAAGACAAACTCCTCATGTAATTGCCATTTTAATTTTCTCATTTTAATTTTTATCCCATTATATGTGAAATATTATACCAAACAAACAAAAACCCTTTGTATGAATTAATTCAAACTCAAAGAGATCCTAAAGGATGGGGTAGAACTGCCCCTAATGTTTCCAAGGCTACAAATCTTTACAGAAACAGAATGCTGCATCTTTCTTCTTTTGGGAATCTGATGGGTTTCAACCACTTCTTCTTGTTGTTGTTAAGTGCTATTGAGTCATAGAGGACTCATAATGACCCTATGAACGAAAGACCTGAACACTTGTATAACTTTCATCATTTCTCCAAGTTCATAGAGCTTTTGGAGGCAAGCTCTTTCAGAAGTGGATGCCACTCCTGCTCCTAAGCTTGTTTTAATCAGGAAGCTCCACCAAACACTGTCCACCATGGGTAATCATCCTCACAGTTGACACACCAGTGTCATAGTGTTTAGCATTACAACAACCATGAGTTACCTCTGTACAGCAAATGTATAGAGCAGCTATGCCACTTAGAAGAATGTTTGACCAAAAACAATTAAAACCAGGCCTGAGGACCACAGGCCTGAATGTCCAAATGCCATTTTTAAATAGAAAGCCAAACACAATCAACTCACAACCAATGGCTAGTAAACAATGCACCCAGAGTCTCACCAAAACCAGAAATCAAAACCTCTGTAGAGTCAGGCTGCTTCAGAATTCTCCCCACCTGGATTCTAGCCTTCAACAACGTACTGATCTTTAAATTAGTAATTGAGTATTTTAACCACTGCACAACCAAAGTTCTTTATCTAATACTAGATACTAGATATACTCTGTTCTTAGAGAGTTGAAAATGAATATTGTTGTTGGGTGCTATCAAACTGATTAAGACTCATAGTAGCCCTGTGAACAACAGATCAAAATTTGCCCTAGCCTGTGCCATCCTCATAGTCTCTGCCATGCTCAAGCCCATTGTTAGAGTTACTATGCAAATCCATCACCTTGAATCTTCTTCTCTTTTGATGACTCTTTACTTTTCCAAGAATGATACTTTTTCAAGGATTGGTGCTTCCTGACCATTGTCCCAAAATATACGAGATGAAATTTCATTATTCTTGCCTCTAAAGAGAACTCTTGTTTTACTTTCTCCAAGACAAATTTGTTTGTTCTTTTGACAGTTCGTGGTAGATGCATACTCTTCATCAACATCACAACGGAGCATGCTAATGATGATGTCTAACTAAAAACAGCAGCAATGATTTAAGTCTAGCAAGTTGTTTTAAGGAAAAGATAGCATGTTGACCTCTGGATATTCTGTAACCACGGTTATGGTGCCCTTCCCCTACATACATGTTTCTGTACTGAATAATAAACAAAAACATCTCAGATTCTAGAGTGGCCTTTTTCTGATTGGCATTCGATATCCATAGGTTAAGTGAGGCCAGACTTTACTTTAGGGGAGTGGTAACAGACACTGAGGAAATTCTGATGCCTTACAGATAAAAAGCTGTGCTGCCAACCCAAAGAAATACACTTCAAATCCACTAGCTGCTCTGTGGAAGGATGGGCAGTCTCCCACCATGTTATTTCAACTCTATAGAAAACAACACCACAATGGATACTGGGAAGAGGTATACTCAAGAAGAACAAATTCTAAATCTCATTAAGTAACTTGAATTGGTATAAACACAAACCCTCATTTTTCAGATATTCTCCTTCAACTAGTAAAATAGCAAATCTTGGCCTAAAACTCCTACAAAACAGTTAGTTTTGAGTATGCAAAAAAACAACCAAAATACCAGTGGAAGATAAAACTAAAAATATTAGGTCAGTTGTTCAGTGCTAGCTTGAACCAGCTGCTTCAGGCTGCAGGTTTTCTAGTTGATCTTCACATTCGTCATTCTGGGCCCCAAAGAGGTAGGAGAGTGACCTTCAGGGTATATGATTCTCATTATCATGGCTAAAGTACTGGTGGACATTAGAATTCTGCTACATAGGTACAGTTAAGGTCTTTGCTCACACTTGAATCTGCTAACATCGAATTGACCAATACAAATCACAAGACAGAGATGTTGTTGCTGTTGTTATGTGCTGTTAAGTCGCTTGCAACTCATAGCAACCCTATGTACAACAGCCCTAAACTCTGCTCTGTCCTGTGCCAATTGCACTGTTTCCAACACACCCATCCCAATTACCCCAGTCACCAAATCAATCCACCTTCAAGACAGAGATAGATGTGAATAATTGTTGAATAATAAGCTAATTTGGGGAGCTCTGGACAAACACATAGGTCACAGAGTTTTGCTGCTTAGCCAAAAGAAATGCTTTAGTAGTTGGAATTCACTATTAGCTAGCTCCAAGGGAGAATGATGAGCATTCTCTTCTACTTGTGCCATTTAAACAAAGTGTAGGATCATTATGAGCTAAGATCTTAAGTAAGAGGACTAGTGGTTCCTTTGTTGTTGTTATGGGCTGTTAAGTCTGAACTGAAATGTACCTGCCCTCTACCCCCAAGGGGTTTTAAGAGACAGTAAATCACATGGGAAGAGATAGTCCATCTTTTTCCATAGAACAGCTGGTGAGTTTGAGCCACTTGCCTTCTAAATTGCAGCACAACTTCTTACCACCAGAGCTCCCTAATGAGTGTGTCTATGTGTGTGTATGTCTGTGTGTGTTGTGTACCACAGAGTAGTAACCAACCCATAGCTGACCCTCTGGCAGGTTTTCAGAGGCATTTAATCACATGAAAGGAGATTGCAATAGATCTCTTTATATGAAAACAAGAATAAAAGAAAAAAATATATCATTTAAAATATTAGTAGACCAATGTTAACAAATGGCTTCAATTTCAGAAAGCCCTGATTCAATGAGCATAGGGAGAGAGTATCCACATTAAAAATGCCTAAGGCACACTGAGATAGATTGACCCATTGATTATAACAGTGAGTTTAAGTACAGCAGAGATTGTGAAGATGATACAAGAGTGGGCACTGTTTCATTCTGCTGTATTTAGACTCACTATGTTTACAGTCAATACTCTTGGTAACAGCAGCCAGGAAATCAGGAGACAAACTGCATTGGAAAAGTCAGGTGTGAGGGACCTCTCAAGAGTACTGAAGTGCAACGATGTCAGGCTGGAGACTAAGGTGCGCTTGATCCAGGCTATAGTCTTTGCAATTACATGCTGTGCATCGGAGAGTTGGACAGTGAATAGGGATGATAGAAAGAGAATTGCTGCCTTTGAGTTGTGATGCTGGAGAAGAGTGTTGAATATACCATGGACTGCTAGGAGAACAAACAGGTTTGCCCTGGAGAGGGTGAAGCTAGAATGTTCCTTGGAGTTAAGGATTCTGAAGCTTTGTCTGACATTCTTTGGGCATGTTGCAAGGAGGGACTTGTCCTTGGAGAGGGACATCATGTTTGGGGGAGTGCAGGGACGGCGCAGGAGAGGAAGACCCTCGATGAGATGGATCGATTCTGTGAGTGGAGTGGTGGGAATGAATGTGTTTGAGACAATGAGGTTGGCACAGAATAGAACAGCGTTCAGGGCTCTTGTGCATAGGGTCACTATGAGTCGAAAACAACTCGATGGCACATAACAACAACAACAAATGAGTTGCTGTAAACTCATGAGCACCTAAGAAAAATAACAAAGGGAAACATTGAGAAAAAGAAGCATCTAGAATTTGTACAAAAATAAGTTTACTTTTCTATCAGATACTTTGTCATCTGAGACTTCCCTTACCTTCCCCCCAGATAGAAATAATGGAGGCAAATACAACTTGTTTCAAAAGTTTTAGAACTGTGCTACGGAAATTTCCATAATACTAAGGGAGATAAGAGAAGGAATAAAGAAGAGCTATATTATAAAGAACATGAGAGTGTTCCTAACATATGTCACCATTAAAAATTATGCAATAGTTGTATGAAAACAGTATTATCATTGTAATATTATCAACTACATAGTGTAATTGTTGTTTTGTGCCATCAAATTGCTTGCAACTCATAGTGATCTCGTGTACAATAGCCCTAAAACCTACTCTATCCTCTGCCAATCTTATTGTCTCTGACACACCTACTCTCTTTACCCTGGTCCCTGAATCAATCCATCTCATCGAGGGTCTTTCTCTCTTGCGCTGTCTTTTCAGCCTTTCGAGCATGATGTTCCTCTCTAAGGACTGGTCCTTCCCTGTAACATGTTCAAACTATGTCAGATGATGCTTCAGAATCCTTTCCTCCAAGGAGAAGCCTTGATTCCCCCTCTCCAGAATGAACCTGTTTGTTCTACTGGCAGTCCATGGTATATTCAGTACTCTTCTCCAGCACCACAAATCAAAGGCATCAATTCTTTTTTTCTCTCATCCCTAGTCATTGTCAAGCTCTCTGATGGTTAGCAAGTAATTGCAAAGACTATGGCCTTGATCAGGCACACCTTAGTCTCCAGACTGACATTATTGCTCTTCAGTACTCTGGAAATGTCTTGACAACAGATTTTTCCCAATGCAATTTCTCTTTGAGCTTGAACTATAAATTGCTTTTGGATATGGGCACGACTATAGTACTGGGGAAAAGAAAAAAATTTATGTGCTGTCGAGTGGACTATAACTCATGGTGACCCCTATGAACAACAGATTAGAACATTGTTCTATCCTATGACATCTCACAATCTTTGTCATGCTCAAGCCTGTTGCATATTATAGTCATTGTGTCAACTTATCTCATTAAAGGTCATTCTATCTTTCTCTGATCCTCTACTTTTCCCAACATGATTTCTTTTTCCAAGGACTGACACCTCCTTGAAACATGCCCAAAGCACATGAGACAAAAGTTTCAGCATCCTTGCTTCTAAGGAGTAGCTTGATTTCACTTCCTCTAAGACAGATTTATTTATTCTTTTGGCAGTTTATGGGATATTGAATATTCTTCACCAGCACCACAATTCAAAGGCAAGCAAGTAAGTAGTCTAAAGGGGATAAAATGGCCCATGTAAAGATTGATAGTGTTAGTAAGACTATAATGTGCTAAGATAAGGGGAAAGGAAAAGTATGATGTAAGTTGAGGAACAGAGAGAAGCAATTGAATTAGCACTGGGGTTTACTAGACATTCAAAGAATGTGTTTGAGATTAAGAGGTATTGTTAAACAAGGTTAAATGACACCTCTGATTGATTCAACAGCAGGAAACGTAGGGCAAGTGTTCTTTTAAGAGAAGTCACTATATTAAATCAGTGAGATGAACAAGCAGTTGGGCATAGAGCTCAATGGTTAGACATTCATTTATTTGAGTCACCAAATGCCACAATACACTCTTGTGATTTAGGCTACTCTTTACTTTTAATGGAATGACTTTCTAGATTAACTCATAATGGAGACAAAATAAAAATAATGATTGTTACTTCAATGATCCTGACAGTGAAGAATAATGGTTCGATATTTTGGGGAGAATTCACTAATTTTCATCCATTTGTCCTCCAAATTGTTCCTTTTTTTCTTTAGTGTTCCTCATCAACATAAAACTATATTTTTGATAGTTTTATTTGTTAAGAGTATTGTGTTATTTAGAAATGGAAAGAAAATTCTTACCTGCCAGTAAACAGCTTAACTCTGACTTAATCATACCAGTGAGATAGCAAGAGAAGCAAAGCTATCAATAATTGTTCAGGGTCAGTTCTAGCCAATATTTTTTTTGTTTCTTCACCCATTTCTCAGTTGCCACAATCAGCAAAACCCCTAATTTTACAGGGCTAACCCAAAGACCTTGTCTCTCTGGTGGTCTGATTCCACCAGCCCTTCTACCAGAGAAAGATGAGCAGTCTCCTCCTGGGGGTTTTACAACCTCAGAAAGCCAGTAGAGAGTTACTTATGTTTTTTGTTTGTTGTTGTTGTCATCAAGTGTATGAGTCATTTCCAATTCAGTGGCAAGGAGTTGAGCTGCGCTAATGGCAAGCCTTGGTACAGAAGAGTGCTTCTCAACTATTAATATGGTTACAAATAATCTGGGAATCTTAAAATGCAGATTCTTATTTCGTAGTGTGAGTTGAGATCTGAGAATCTGCATTTCTAGCAAGTACCCAGGTGAAGCTGACTTCACTCAGTTGGACAGCACACTATGAGTAGCAGAAAGAAGAATGAGAGGTGAAGTTTTGGATGCAGACATAATTGGGTTCTAAACTCACCTGTAGGTGAGAACTTGTATGAGTTTTAAATTGGATTGTTTTTTAAAACTCAGCTTCAGTATTGGTATAATGAGGATAATAATACAGTCTTCCAGGATTGCTTTAAGTATTCTTCCTCTATATCCCAAAACAAAAACAAAGCAATTGCAAAAAAAAAATTAATTCCGTCATACAGGAAACCAAGCATTTTAGAGGGGGGAAAAAACCTCTATCCTCACTGCCATGGGCTTAATCCTGGTTTATTGTGATCTTGTAGAACAGAGTGAAACTGCTCAAAAAAAGGTTTTCAAAGTTGTAATCTTCACAGAGGAGCTCTGGTGGCCTAGTTTCAAGAAGCTGGGCTGCAATACCAAAGGTCCAAAAGAACGTGGTTCAAGGCCACCAGCTGGTCCACTCCTCTCTTGTGATTTAACTGCCTTTGAAAACCTGCCTGAGGGTCAGCCATGGGTCGGTTCTGACTCAATGGTACACAACAACAACAAAAACAGCAATTTTTGTAGAATCAGATCACCAGATTCTCATGCAGGACACTGTAGTTTCTAACCACTAACCTTTTGGTTAATAGCTGAACACTTAACCATTGTGCCACTAGGACTCCTTAGAAGATGATTAATCCATATTCACTATAAGATTAGGCAGTTTGCCTTTGATAAACTAGGACATCCTTCTGACTTAATCTAGAGTTATTGAGTCTAGAATGCAGAACTCATAGCTAGTTCTAGAACAGGTGCCAATAACAGTTCTATTCGGCTATCTGCATACCTTTGCTTTTCTATGTCTGGTTGGCAGAATAACAACAACATCATTACCTGAGATGAGAACTTTATGAGTAATACAATCTAAGGTCCAACCTGCTACAGAAGAATCTATATTTTTAAACAAGAACCTCAGTGATTTTTATGCATATTAGAATTTGAAAAGCAGTGAGAAATCTCTCCGAAATTTGTTTTGAGTGTTGGTTCCTGCTTTCTTTGTTCATTCACTACAATTTTCAGCAATCTATTAGGGTAGCTTCCCTTTTCACCCTATTCTTATATATATAAGTAATCTGCCCAATGTTCTGGTAACTTAATACTGGATTATTTGGGAAAAAGTTCAGTTCAACAAATTGAACACATATAATGAGTACTTACTATATTGAGTTAGATTATAGCCTGTGCTGTTCAGTATAGTAGACACCTAGGTTTATTTAAGCTTCAAGTTAAATTGATTAAAATAATTTCCAAGTTTTAAAAATTAGTTGATTAATTAGTCATGTTTCAAATACTCATTAGTCTCTTGTAAACAGTGGACACCATGTGAAGGCAGTACAGATGCAGACTATATTTATCATTGTAGAAAGTTATGTCGGACAAAGTTTTTGTAGACAATAAGTGATAGTGAAGACATAGAAAACGGAAAGTCTCTAATTTTTATTGAGGACTTGCTGTTTCATTTTCTCTAGGTTAGACTAGAATATTTTCAAATATTCTTAGCACTTTCTTTGGGAATTATAGAATATGCTCAAGTGGAAGGCATAGTCCCTATCCTCACGGCTTTTAAAACTCTCATAAATAATACACAGGGATATAAATGCAAGTGATTATGGATAACTTTATTACACATTTAGTGATTTTCCCCCCTCTATTTATTTTCTTCTTGTGATGTTACAAGACTGCTGGTTAGAATGGATTATTTTTTAAAATAAAATAAATACAGAGAGAAGACCTGGCATACTTACCATCCACAAAGTGCCTTTGAGCTGATACTGTGATGCTCTTAAAGAGGCAGTTTGTTGACTATTCATAACTCCATATGCTGGGTGACCCTGCCCTTGAGATTGCCACACTGGACTTAAAGTGGAAGACAGTGTGAAAAGACAACTGGAGAATTTGATTTTTGGTGATGATGATGATAGGGCCTATCACCAAGTCTTGCTGATAAGAGTTTCTCTGGAGGTCCCCATCATGGGGCCAACAGACAACATGAAGGTACATGGAGAAAGGATAACTGTTAATGCTTTCACCTTGCTAGGATCAACAGTCAGTACACTTGGCACCACCATTCAGGAAATCAGGACACATATTACAATGGGAAAGTCAGCTGTCAGGGACCTCCTCAAAAGCAGTGATGTCAAGATTTTCACAGGGCAGAATTGTTTTAATTTTAATGGAGTCTAACCTCTATTCTTTCTTTTCTGGGTCATTTTTTTTTATACAGGCAAGAATGATGAAACATTGTCTCCTATGTTTTGAACATGTTCGAAGGGCTCAGTGAAAGACAAGGGAAGGAAAAAGACATCATGCTTGGAATGGTGGGAGGTCAGCAAAAGGGAGGATGACTTTCAAGAAGGTAGATTGGCATAGAGACAGCAACAGTGTGCTCAAGAATACCGAAAATGATGAGGGTGACATTCCAGGCAAGGCTCAAATCCATTGGTCAGAGAGTTCTACGAGTTGTATTCAACAGCATCTGACATCAACAACAGCACCATAACATTACATAGATTATTCTCTTATGTTAAGTCTCATTCATATTTTAATGTCCTTGTTAAATTTTCAACTCCATTAATCAGTCTAGGCAAAATGAATGACTACTTCTTCCATGAATTGATTCTGTTGTCCTTAAAGGAATTTGTCTGCTATTATAATAGAGAAGATGAGATCTGAGCTTTTTTTATTTTGTCTTATACAGTAAGCTCAGTGTCCTCAAATCACTAATCTCTCTGATTTTTTCCCTCACATCTCCAAGTGGTATGTAAGTAGTGATCTTGATTAACTGACACATTGCTATCAAGTCAGAACCAGTTTATACCTGACCTTCCATTTCAGCAGCTTTTCAGAGGCTATAAATTGCAATGAAAGAGGAGACTGACAATCTTTCTCCCACAAAGCAGCTAGTGTATTCAATCATATACTTTTACATCAACAACACAACTCCCTATCCACTAGACCATCAGAGCACCCTTGGTTTTTATTAGTAATGACTCCTTTGAGATATAATGTTGGTAAAGAGTTCTGAATATCCCAAGGACTTCCAAGACAACAAGAAAATATGTCTAGGAGAAAGTGAACCCAGGGTGCTCCTTAAAGGCAAGGATCAACAAAGAAAAGGAAGACCCTCAAAGAGATAAATTAACATAATGACTGTATCAATGGGCACAAGTATATCAGAGATGGTGAGGATGGAACAAGATAGGGCAAGGTTCAGATATGTTATTCACAGGGTCACTATGAGTTGTGGTTGATTTGAGGGCACTTATTTGCAATAACAGTATATTAGCTAGTGTACATGTTCAACTACACAGGATAGAGATAATGGCTTGGTATATAATGTATCAGATGGGTGATCAGAAGGTTGGTAGTTCAAATCTAACAGCAGCTCCTTGAGAGAAAGATGGGTACCTTCTATGATGATGTACAACCTCAGTGAAAGTTGACTATGAGTCGGAATTGACACAATAGTGGTAAAATTTTTCAAGCCTGAAGTTTATTTCTTTTAATAAGTGGCTAGCCAAAGATGGAATGTTTTTTTTTTTATTTTTTTATTATTTTGTGTGCATGTACCATCAAATCAGATCTGACTGGTACAGGAGGATATTGCGCCTCCTTCTCCGGCAGAGCATCTGGTGGATTCGAACCGTGTTTCTCTGGGATTGCAGTGCAGCTTCTTGCCACTAGGCCACCAGAGCTCCCCGGAATGTTTATTTTAATTCAAAAGATATTAAAAGAACCTAAGAAATTTCTGTGGTTCCTTCATTTAAAAACACTTCTAGGAAACTGTAAACATGACTTCTCCTCATATTGCCAAAGGATAAAAATTACATCAAGTCACCACTAGCTACAAAGAAAGGCTGAGACATCTAGTTTTACTCTCAGTAGTTCTATGTCTACACAAAAATTGGAGTTCTCAACTCCAAGGAAGAAAAGGAGAATGAATATTGGAGGACAACTATGTTGTCTGCCATCTGGTTAGTATTCTTCAATTTTGGGTCTTTTTTACCTCCTAGGAAATGTAAGAGATCCATGAAGTACTGAAAGAAATTGTAAAAGCTCTATTTTTCTCATTATTAAAAATTTTGAGTTTTAAGTATGCATCTGACATAGTCCACGGAGAATTGAAAGGTCCAGCCTCTCTGGAGGTTTTAATTTGCCAGCAAGTGTAAGGGAAAAAGCTGGGCAATCAGCTCTCATGTGATTTACACCTTCTGAACAACCACTGGAGCGTCGGCTATGAGTCGATACAACTCCATGACAATGAAAGAGGTGATGGGGATGATAATAATATCTTCACAGTTAGAAAGTATATAATTACTGTTTGAATTACTGCATAGGAGACACGCATACCCACAAACATTTTATCTGTCAGAATATGCAATAAAATGTTTATAGATCATCAATTAGAACTATTTGATTGAGGATTTTGAAACTGCTTGACTCATAATAAAGGTTTATTACCTAATAGCATTTTTATTGTTTTAAATTCATGTTAACCACTTTCTTTATTGTGTAATAGTGCATATTTTATCTAAATTATATTATCCAAATTAGAGCTGGGGTAACCAATTTTGTTTTAATTTTAGGAAGTAGCTAGCCCAAAACAACTGCAATGAAAGTTTGTTATTGTTGTATTCAACTGTGCTAATCAGCCTTAGCTGTTTTCGAGTGAATTTTTACTGGGAAAATGGGTTGGTTTTTGTTGAGCCACATAACAACGTGCTGAAACCCAATGGCTGGGCACTCAATTGACTGGCTTCATTTACAGTTTTACAAGCCCAGTTATTACCATTCTTTTTTGAAATACAATGATTTTGAAGTTGTTTCTCTTTCTTAAATACATTCTTGAAGGAAAATGTGTGGTTTTATATATGAAAAAGGAGAATATCACAGCTGAGTGAAATCAAATAGAAGACAAATAAATGACAATATACAGGAAGGAAATGAGAACAGAGTAATAAAATTACTTACCCTCTTTATATTCAGTAAATTTGAGTATTTTACTTAGATCAAATATTTTTAAAGGGAGAGAAAAAAAGGCCTGTTTCAAATTTTTTTCCTTGAAAAAAATCCAGCAATAATAATATAATTTCCTGTGCTCACTGGTCCTTTACTTAACATGGGAATATTTTATAATTTCATCTCTTCCTTGTTAAACTTTGCTAGGTTTTGATTGGACTTTTATGTACAGATATTAGTCAAGATGAACTCTTGAGGTTAATAGCTACTTGTAGTCTGGGGAACTAGACAAACACCTTGTTATTTTGTGATTATTCCTACCTGACTCCTTTCTTTGTGCTCACACATCACTATGTGTGGTTCAAAGCCTCTTTGTGTTGTCATTCACCCACTTTAATTTGCTATCAAGAAGCAGCCTTCTTGGAAAACTGTTTTTCTCTTACTGTCTAGACATCTTACTTTTGAGGATTCTGTGGTAATGACAGCACAGATTAGGCTTGTTGTCCGGAAGTAAATTCTTACCCTTCTTAGTCCACCTACTATCCCCGGAACATTGGGAAAATTACCTAAGAACTTGTGGCCCTCAATTTCCTCATCTATAAAATGGTGCTGATAAATTCACTTAACCCATGGATTACTGTATGATTTAAGGAAGTAATGGACAAGAACTTAGTATAAAACTAGCACAGAGCAGTCAACTATGCACTTAAAATTGTTTTGTATGGAATTCATCCTTAAAGTTAATTAACATTTCAAGTAAAAAAATCTCAGCGTCTTGTGTTTATGAAGACATGACCTAAGGGAAAAAAAAGACTTTGACCAAGATGCAGATTTATGCCCTCTGAAAATCTATAACCATGTGGTTTTCAGCGATTTACTTCACTCTAGTATCTTCTTGAGGCTAAGAGGACCATATTTCACTGTAAATTATTTCCCCTCATTTGTAAAGATTGCAGCTATTTTTCAATATTTGAAAAGGAAGATGGACATCTATGAGTTTTTCCTTTGGTAAAAATATTCATTTGATGCTTCAAAAGCAGCATTAATGGAAATGCATTTTGAGTATTCTGATTTCTATCAAGTGCCCCAGATGATGTTTTGCCTAGAGGTGCTTTATCTTAGAAATTCAGGAGAATAAAATATAACAAGTAAGAATCTAATGGAGTGTCACCTGGAGGAAAAGTCAAATAGGTTAAAAGGGATGCTGAGAGGGCTCAATAAACAATGGCCCTTCATAATCAACATCTCTCTTTAAAGAAAAATATCAGAGATTCTCTTTCTTTGCTTTTAAAGCACATTATAAAACTTTCTCTTTCCACTTAAGCCATGGCTCTCACAGTGTTTCTCAAACTTGGTTGCACATTGCAATCACTTCATTTATTTTGAACTTTCTGAAGCTTAGATCCCAGGAACAGATTTCTTTCTTAATGGGCCTAGGTTAGAGCCTATCCAAGCTGAATTTCAGAAGCATCTCAGGAACAGATTTGAGGCCTTGAACACCAGTGAGTGAATGCTAAATGAGTTGTGGGAGGATATCAAGAGTAGCATCCAGGAAGTGCACAAGGTCATTAAAAAGACAAAGGAGAAAGAAAAGACCAAAATGGAGGTTAGAAAATACTCTGAATATTGCACTAGAGAGCTGAGAAGGCAAGGCACAGGGAAGAATTCAAGATGTTAAAGTGTTGAACAGAAGATTTCAAAAGGCAGGGCAGGAAGACAAAGTATTACAATGAAATGTACAAGAAGCTGGAGTCAGAAAATCAAAAGGGCCAAACTCACTCAGCAGTTCTTAAACTCAAGGAACTGAAGAACAACTTCGTACTTCAAGTTGCTATACTTACGGATGCTTTGGGCAGAATAGTAAAACATCCAGGAAGTGGTAAAAGAAGATGGAAAGAGTATGCAGAGTCATTGTACCGAAAGGAATTGGCAGACACAGGAGAATTTCATGAAACCACATATGAGCAAGAGCCTATGGTGATGAAGGAAGAATCCCAAGTTGCTTTGAAATAATTGGCAAAAAATAAGACCCAGGAATTGAGGGTATGCCAATTGATGTATTTAAACTAACAGATGCTGCCCTAGATGTATTCACTAAATTGTGTCAAGAATTCTGGAGGGCAACCACTTGACCAACTGACTGGAAGAGATATATATTTGTTCCCATTCCAAAGGAAGATGACCCAGCAGAGTTTGGAAATTATCAAACAATATCATTGATATCACATGCAAGCAAGATTCTGCCGAAAATTATCCAAAAACGACTCGAACAGCATATCAACAGAGAACTGACAGAAGTGCAGGCTGGGTTTAGAAGGGGTTGTGGTACTAGGTATATTATATTGTAGCTAATGTTGGATGGATCTTGGCTGAAAGCAGGAAGTACCAGAGGAATGTCCATCTATGTTTTATTGATTATGCAAAGGCATTTGACTGTGAGGATCATAACACACTGTAGCTAACTCTGAGAAGAATGGGAATCCCAGAACACTTGATCATGCTAAGGTGAAACCTATACTTGGCCCAAGGCAGTTGTCGGAACATAGCAAGGAAACACTGCATGGTTCAAAATTGGGAAGGGCATACACCAGGGATGAGTCCTATCTCCGTACCTTTCCAATATATATGCAGAACAGATTATCAAGGAGGCTAGGTCGTATGAGGAGAAATGTGGCATCAGGATTGAAGGAAGATTCATCAACAAGCTGCGTTATGCAGATGTCACAACCCTGCTTGCTGAAACTGAGGAAGACCTGAAACACTTGCTATAGAAGGTCCAGGATCCAGGACTGCAGCCTTCAATATGGATTGAGGCTCAATGTCAAGAAGACAGAGAATCTCACCATTGGACCAATTGGCAGTGTCAGGATGGATGGTGAAGAGATTGAGATTGTTCACAGCTTTAGTTTGCTTTGCTCCACAGTCAACACTCTTGGCACCTGCAGCTAGGAAATTAAAAATGTATTGCAATGGGAAAGCCTGCTGTTAGGAACCTCTCCAAAGTACCGAAGTGCAGTGGTGTCACTCTGGAAACTAAGGTGCTGCTGATACAGGTCATGGTCTTTGCAATCACTTGCTATGCACCAGAGAGTTGGACAGTGACCAAGGAGGATAGTTGGAGAATTATTAACTTTGAGCTGTGATGTTGGAGAAGAGTACTGAATATACCATGGACTGCTAAGAAAACAAACAGGCTCAACTTTGAGAGGCTTAAATCAGGCTGCTTTTTGGAGGCAAAGATTCTGAAGTTTTGCTTGACATTCTTTGGACATGTTTCAAGGAAGGACCAGTCCTTGGATAAGGACATCATGTTTGGGAGGTTGGAGGAATAACACAGGAGAGAAAGACCCTCTATGAGGTGAATTGATTCAGTAACTGGGGTAATGGGGGTAGGTGTGTCGGAGACAGTGAGATTGGCACAGGATAGGGCCAGGTTTAGGGCTGTTGTGCATAGGGTCGCTATGAGTCTCAGGCAACTCCAGGCACATTAACAACGAGTTAGAGCCTGGCTATAGGCATTGAGACTTTTTTCTTTTTTTAAATCTCCCCAAGTGATTTTATTTTTTAGTCTGGTGCAGCCAAGTTTGAGAACTACTGCCTTAGTTAGAGCTATAAATTAGAGAGAGTTGAAATGGAATTATAAAATGAGATGCCAGAACTTGTATGCTTATTGATTGGAGCAAAACAAAACAAAAAACCACCAGTAGTCTCAATTTGGGGTGTTTCATAAATCACCAAAGAATGTTGAAAACTTTTGTTTTGGGTTTGGTGGAATTTTTTTTGTTGTTGTTGTTACTTATTTTTTAAAGATGTACTGTGATTTTGGAGAAGGAGTTGTAGTCACCTACACTTTAATGTGTCAGACTGTTAATGAAAAGGCTTGAATCTATCAGACACTCATTGAAAAAGTATGGGCATTCTCTTCACATAAAGATTTACAATGTTGGAAATGTCATGAAACATAGCTATGGGTCAAACTTGCCTCAGTGACAGGGGGTTTTATTTTAGTAGGTGATTTTACAAAGTTCTTCCAATGCATATGACTGATTTAATGGCTTCACTATAGAAAATCAACCAAGATTGTTAATTAACTTTACACCACTGCTAAACTGGCTGACCATGCAAGACATGTACTTCCAGTTTCAGACATAATCAAGTAAATGAAAGACCCCAATCCCAATTCTACACACACAGAGTTGCCAGAATAGTTTTGCTGACACATGTCACCATTTATGAGTTGTAATTGGGTTAATTGAAATGAGAGACAGGACCAGCGCTTCAGTTTGGCCTGAAGGCCCTCAATAAAACTTAGAAAAGAAAGTCACAGGCCAAGCTGCAGCTGGTGTTGGCCTTGAGGTAGGTCACTGTGGTAACCTGAGGCTCAACGTAATTGGAAACAGCCAAACATCAAGGTCCTGCCTGTGTCCTATGAAATCAGTCCTTATTGAAATGTGTTTTCCCCTTACTTCATTATACTTTGAGAAGAATTGTGATGCAAATAGATTTAATTCAAGTTCTTTTGATGGTAAGTGTATTTAATAACTGCTTAGATGCTTAAAGTACTGATGTCCTAGCGGGTAAGGAATTGTTTTGCCAATTCAAAGGTATATAGTTTGAATCCACCAGCTGTTGTGAAGGCAAAAAATAGAAAATCTCCTCCAGTGTGATTTACGGCCTCTGATAACCCATTGAATAGTCCGCTATGAGTTTGTTCTGACTCAAAGGCAATATGATATATAGAGAGAGGAATGAATAACTGTCTAGTTAGATGGGGAAATTATCTGGCACTTTTAAAATGAATGCTGCTTATGTGTATGTGGTCAAGAGTACAAAAGAACACTTTTGAAGGGCATTCAATAGAAAGTGCAGCTGAATTTGAAGGCTACCACTTTAGTAGCAGTGTGAACTTGTGTAAGATTTCTTAAGCTCTTTGATTTTTAGTTTCTTCTTCAGTAAACGGAGAAATTGGGAACTACTGCTATGAGATTAATCAGAGCAACTTTAAACATTGTATAGCAAACACTGAGGTATCCACCTCCTAAATAACATGCCTCTGGAAACTCAATGAACTTTGATAAATGTCGATAATTATAGAATAACTACAGGCCTTTTGTTCTTAAGGTTGCTGTGAGTTGTGCTCAACTCAAAGGCGATGAACAACAACGACAACATAGCAAACACTGACATAACAATAGCTAGTATTTTTTGAATTAAATGGTATACTTAATTACACTGTAGTTGAGTAAATTTGTTTTAGTATATTGATCGTTCATTGAGTTTCCAAGGCTTTAAATCTTTACAGGAGGGGACTTCCTGTCTTTCTCCTATGGAGCTGCTAGTGGATTCAAACCACCTACTTTTCCGTTAGTAGTCTAGCCTATTACTAAAATTCATGTATGTCATTTACTTCTATGACAAGTTTGTGAAGTGAATTATTGTAACTTCTCTTTAACAGGTGAGGAATCATAGGCAAAAAGTGGTTACTAACTTGACCAAGGCCATACAACTTGTGTTGAGGAGCCTGCAGTATAAGAATGACCTGATGCTAACTTGCCTCTGAGTAATTGTAACATATGCAAATATGATAAATAATTCACATTAAAAACCAAATAAACTTTGAAACAACTCTTTTACTATTGTGTGGATTCCAACACTAGCAACTCTACATTGGGTTCTGACAATGTAAATCCTAGTTGTAGACTGTCTCATCTGTCTTCTGTGGAGCAATCCTGCTCAAATCCATCATTAAAGCCAATGTGTCAGTTATGTTGTTGAGAATCTTCCTCTCTTTCTCTGACCTTCTTCTTTACCAGCACGAAGTCTTTTCAAAGGAATAGCCCCTCTTTAAAAACAAACAAACAAGCAAACAAAAAAACAACAAAAACGTTTTTATTAATACTAGTTATTTACTGATACAGGCTATGGTCTTCACAATCACTTGT